>NC_090446.1:850486569-850789536 GCF_031143425.1 Pleurodeles waltl | reverse complement strand
ATCGTCTTGACCCTGTCTGCAAGCTTATGATGACCATCTTACAGCAAACTAACCACTATCTGTGGTAAGGGTGCCATGTTTCTGCTCCATGTATTTCCTGCAGGATGATATCCAGTTTGTGGACCAAAAGTTCTGCACGCGTGGGGGGAATACAGTCTGTTGGAGTCGAGATAACTGAGTCCTTCAAGGGTTGGAAGTGTGCCTGTAGACATTCATCGAGTCTGGGAGGCTTGGTCTTGTTACAAGCCATTAGGGGGAACACCTGCTGTCTTTATTGCCCCAACTGCAGTGCCCTAATGGAAGGCCGTAAAAAAAATTGAGGGAGTATCACTGTGTGGTCCACCACTGGCACCGGGCCACACAAGCCCCCAGATCAGCACCGTAGATGCTTATTACGGTAGCGATCCCCAGATGGCACTTTCAGCCGGCCCCGCTGCGGGGGTTATCAAATCACATAATATACATGCAACAAGCAAGGGTCACGCTGTTGTGGGTTATTCAAGGTAAATGGAACAGGTTAGTGCCAACACTGTTTTTTAGCTCATCAGGACTGCCAAACAAGTATGTCTTGTTCCGGAATGGTCCCCCGTCAGACCCCCACCAGGTACCACAGGTGTCCTGTTGTGGCAGGCAATCTCCGCATATAAAGGCCTCATGCCAGGCCACAACTCCACAGTATTCAGCTGGCACCTCGCAGCACTGGGTCAAATCGATGCTCTCGGCCAGGGCATCACAGGCAGTTTGTTGACTCTGGAGGCCCACACTGGACATCAGTTTTCACAGGCACTGGATCGCACCACCTCACGTCCCTCGAGGTGTGCACCCCCAGTCTGCCACTGCTGCATCATTCCACACTCCTCTTGCCTCTCCAGCTCCCAGCCTGGTCCACCTCCTCACTACATGACACAGTTGGGCCACTCCAGCGGTAGTTACCTCTTCGCCTCTGGGCTGCACAGCTCCCAGAGGGAGGGTGGAGTGCCAGGTGGGCAGCCCAGTATTGGGCTGTTGTTCATTGTGACATGCTGCAGCTCCATCAGCAGCTCCGCTGTGAGCCTCGAAGCACCGAGCCACAGAACATGCCAGAGCGCAGCCCTCGTCCTCTACAGTGCTGGACACATAGGATTCTGGAAATTGGGGCAGATTGTTAGAATGATTTGCAGGTCTGGGTCTGGCGTCAGCCATCTTATACACTTGGCCATGCCCCTTTCTTGGCTGGACATCTCAAAGAGGTTTATTCTTTGTCTAAAGATCCTCTCTACTCTCCTCCTCCACCATTGCCTCCTTCTCCTCAAATGATCCTGTCGCATAGCACGGGCAAACTGAGAAACACATTCAGTGACATGTTGCCAGTTCTGAAAGGGTTTGTTTGTGTCAGTTTTGCTTTTATCTATGCAGCAAGGCTGGGATTGGGTGGTGGCTGAGGAGTTTCAGCAGCAGCTGGGCAAGGGATGTTAGGCACTTACAGAGGTGTGTCATCATGCATTTCTGCCTGATCTGGCCCGAGTGCGGAAGTAAAGATACTACTGGTAACTTACCTTTGTGAATACCAAAAAGCCATAATCCGAAACCTTTGGTCTAAATTTAGACCAAAAGTGTAAGTTTACATTTGTGAATTTGGCCCTAAGTTTAGACCTAAAGTCTAAATTTACTCATAGTAAAATTTGACTTTTGGCCTAAGTTTAGGCGTTTGGTCTAAACTTAGACCAAAGGTCTGAGCTTAGACCAAAAGTCTAACAAAAAGACTAACTTTGCTGTGAGTAAAGTTAGACTTTAAGTCTCAACTTAGACTTTTGGTCTGAACTTAGACTTTTGTTGTATGTTTAACTTTGTGAATCAGGCCCAGCATCTCTGCATATTTTAAATACACACAGGCTTCTTTCAAATCCATGCATCTTTCATTACACTTAACTGTATGCATTTTAGTCAGTGCTCAATCACAAATTGTTATCATCCTATTTCTTGGGTCTTGTTACAGAACTTTTTTGTAGCTTGCTAGAATCCTAGCACCTTTCCAACAATTTTGCATACAGCCAGTTCCTAAAACACCTTCAAATTGTATTTTAAGGCCAAATATTTTGTGGCAGCTTTTAGATGATCACTAGACCAAACGTCCAGACCTCTTACTACTAAAAATGTTTCATTAATGTCAGAAAATCTCTGTTCAGGGATGTTCATGGATAGCTTTTCTTATTCACTGTGTTTCACCTCAACAACTTTCTCTGTGCACTTTGAGTTTGGGACTACATTTCCTCCATTCTCAGTCTGAGTAATTTCTTGACGATTACATTTAACTAATTTCTAGACCTTTTTTCTGATTTTTGTCTGCAATTGTTTTTTACCACTTCCTAATTTCTCAGATGCTGGTTATTTATTTTAAACTTGGTCACATATTTTAAGCCCTACCTTGCCTGCCGAATCTCTTCTGCAGCCCCAGATGGTGAATGCAGTGTAATTCTTTATCCTTCTGACACTGAGGCCCATGTTTATACTTTTTGACGCAAAACTGCACCGACACAGTTTTGCGTCAAAAATGTTACTGCCGGCTAACTCCATTTCTTTGCGCTGCTCGGGCATCAAATTTATACTTTGACGCACAGCGGCGCAAACCACATATGTGAGTCTTTTTTTTTTTACTCAAACCAATGCATCACGTTGTAAAGAAAAACTACGTTAAAGCTGCGAAAATAACTGTGAGCCGGTTTACAACGTCGCAAACCGGATAAGCGCCGTTTTCTGACACAATAGCATCAAAAAGCAGCGCAAACACTGCAAAATGTGCTAAGGAGAGCCAAAATGGATACCAGATGCTTGGACAGACCCCAGGAAGATGACAACAGACCAGGAACCAGCCTGAAGAACCCACACAAGACCCAGGAGAGGGAGAAGAAGAAAAGAAAGTGTCACTTCAGTGCGGAGGAGCAGGAAATTCTTGGGAAAGAGGTGACGGAACACCAGCACCAACTTTTTGTCACCTCAAAATTGCCAATTAGTAGGGGAGAGGCAATATGGCAACAAGTTGTTGACAAGATAAACAGTGTGGCAGAAGTACAGAGAACAGCCATCGAGTGCAAGAAACGCTGGCATGACTGCAAGCGGAGGACCAAGGAAAAGATGGCCAGGAACAGGAAGGCAGCACTCCAAACTGGAGGTGGGAGTCCAGCACCGCAGGAGGCCCTGGACCACATGGAGGAGATGGTGGCAGCCGTCATCCCTGAGGAGATCGTCACAGGGATTCAAGGACAGGACAGCGCAGACTACCAGGAGACAACACAGATGCAGGGTAAGTCCCAATGGGAATTAAAATGCACAAATGTTAACTGCAAGTGGGGGGACATACCTACTACAAAATGCATGCAAGTCATGATACTCAGGGAATGGCATAGGTAAAGGAACACGGCACGGGCATGGGCTGTTCAGAGGAAACCTGGGGCACAGTACTACACTACACCAACAACCTTTGCATGGGGGTATGCTGCCATGCCAAGGATGTTGGAAAGGTAAAGCCAGTCCAGGAGGGTAGGGTACAATGTAAAACTGGCCTGCTGTCACACAACAGCTGGTATTCTCCCTGTATGAACTAGGGCTCAATTAACAGTCTCAGGCCATATCTGCAAGTGAAATTTAACATTGACGGTTGCCACTACCACCTCTGCTGTGTGTGCAGGTCAAGTAGCTAATGGCAGTAACATCCCCATGGATCAACCGCACCCAAATTGGAGGGTTCAGGATGACAACTTTATCAATCCCCTGTAATCAATAAAAAATGTTCTAATCCTGTCAAATGTGATTGTCTATAGTTGCTACAAACATCAGCCATTGTCATAAACATTATGCGGTACACAACACTAATGTCATACCCATGCTGCCTATGTCGGGGTCCACCCAGTGCCTGGGTCACAATAGCTCCAATGACACCATGCAACATCCCAAATGTCATACTGCTCAGACAACAGCATTGAGGGGAAGGACATATGTCACCAGCTAGTGAAATTCACCCTTACAGTCAGAGGAGGAACTGGAACACCGCTAGGGCCATCAGTGCAATCCAATGTAGCACACATTCCCCAACATCAACATTGCACACTACCAGTGCTGACATCTGTAGTGTGTCATGCCAATGCTATACATAGTATATGCTAGGTCTCAGAAACATATAGCCACCACAGCCAGTGCAAGGCCTCACCATGAGAATGGAAGTAGACGGAGGGTTGAGTAGGACAAGAAGGTGATAATATACAATTTGGCCAGAACCAACACCTAGAGGATGTGATGCTGACAAGTCCCCAAACTGACCACACCATATGTGACATGCAGGTGGGACATAGGCCTGGGAGAATGCTAATATTAAATCCAGGATTAATGAACAGGAACCAAGATCACAGTGTGCAACATTACAAATGCCACAACACAGACACACTAATTGTACAATATCTCATTGCAGAGGACGATGGCTCTCCTGGGGCTATGCCTGTCCTGGACTACCCTGATGACATGGATGACGAGCTGACAAACATCAGCCAGCAGTCCCTCCAAGATGTCCTTGGGGCCCTCCAGACCCCACATTCAGTCGCAAGGAGGAGCACAGATACAGCAGCCATCACAGAGGAAACACCCACCTCCCCAGTTGTACGACCTGCCAGCTCCAATCCAGCTGAGGACTCTAACGACACTGGCACCAGCTTTGAGAGAACTGTAGTTGGAGTACAGCGGGAGCTGGCCAAGGAGGTGAGGGTAGGGATGGAAAATATGGCAGCCAGCCAAGAAGGGGTGCGTTTGTGCATGATGTCAACTGCAGAACAGGCAGCAGCCATGCAAGGGCGAACATCAATCTTGCATGAACTTGAAAAAAGTGTGAAGGAAATCAGCACAGCTGTGAGAGAGTTGACACAACACCTCCAACAACAAACTGTTCAACGCCTGCACGAATGTAATATTGACCCCCTCAGGGCCGACCCGGCGGCCTACCACAGTGATGTGGCTGCTATTCTTAAGAACCAGCAGCTCCTCCTTGCTGCAGTACTGCCCTTAATAGCCCCACAGTTGGCAGCTACCGGGATGTCTGAATCCACGTCTTCAAACACTGAGGTGTGTGTTGCCCCTTCTCAACCACCACCACCAAGGGCAGAGGAGACAACATACACATCAGAAGATGAAGACGTGGAACAGATCACCTTCACCCGTAAGAGTATCCGGTAGCACTAGTCCCTGCCACCTGGCGACTTATAAACAAGGTCCTGTGCTTTGTAACAAGCCAGTCTAGCAACAGCTGCTCTCAAGCACTGTTCTCCAGCCCACTCTTTGTCTTGTCACTCTGCCCTGTAATTGTCTCTCACTACCTCATTGGCAAATCCTGTCCCTCTGCACTGTCTGACACTTCACCCCAGCATGTCCAATGACATGTCCTTTTGCACTTGTGTAGGAACACAATGGAAGGTGTCAACCTAATGGACTCACAATTATGGACAATGTAAATCTAGCACTACAGCACTTTATAATAAATAGCACTTACACAACCACTTTGCCTCTGTGTAATGTGACACATCAACAGTGAGGGAGATCAGTGATGTTTGCCTCATGTCAATGATTATAGAATGTCAATACAACTGCCCTGAAAGAATGTGGGCTGATAACTATGCACTGGGGTATGGATTGTACCATCTTCTGCCCTTCCTGAGGGTTAATTCTGAGGGAAATAGAAACTAAACAGTATAATGATGTGTTGGACAGAATAAGTCTTCCTCAAGGAAAAAATTATTGCCTTAAACTTTTTCTACAAGCCAATCTTTACGTATGTGACATTTGAGCCGAAATGTTCCTAACACACACCATACAGCAGGAATGGATGTGTATGAGAGTACGTACAAATAAGTATCCTGGCTGAACAATGTAACAAATGATAGGTGTGAGTTATGTGTACCATACCACATGAGATCATACCACCACTCACCTTATAAGGCTTCACTTGAACATCAGGCTGCAGGCAGACGTAACGCAGTGTCCTCAGTACTAAATCAGGTCCCAAAGTATGTGAGATTGAAAACATACATCAAAAATTAACAACACTTTGGGATCCATAATAACCTTGAGTGGTGGGTGCAATGGATGGCAGAATCTTAGCAGAGTAGCTCTGGTGTAGATGCCAATGTAAGAGCTAAATTGGGAATTGGCTGCAGGATGAGACACAAATGCAAATACTAAAGAGACACTGGTCAGCCATGGCAAGGCCCTGATCCTCAAGCATTTGACACATACTGTAAAGGATTACCTAAATATTTATTTAACAGTAAAAAAGGAAGATAAAACCTGGGGAAACACCTTACCTAACCTACCCTATCCTAACTACACATTACCCACAACAGGCCCTAACTAACCTAAACTCAACTTACTCTCACATTTAACTAAACATTCTAAACATCAACCCCTCACCCCCTTATAAGACGGACACATGGAGGACAACGTATACTAACCTAAACACATACTATCTTATACTAAACAAATATATATTTTTTGTATTTTTATATTTTATGTATTTTTTTTATTTTTTTTATTAAAACCCCAAAACCCCAACATCATCCCCCACCCACACATATAATAAAAAAACATATTAAAAGTAACATACCGCCACCCACAACCCACTAATACTAACTAAACTAACAGCCTATTCTAACCTAACACTAAGGGGGTCATTCTAACCCTGGCGGTCCAAGACCGCCAGGGCTAAAATGACGGGGGCACCGCCAACAGGCTGGCGGTGCCCCGCTGGGCATTCTGACCGCGGCGGTTCGGCCACAGTCAGAAGTGGAAAACCGGTGGTCTCCCGCCGGTTTTCCGCTGCCCAAATGAATCCTCCATGGCGGCGCAGCAAGCTGCGCCGCCATGGAGGATTCTGACACCCCATACCGCCATCCTGTTCCTGGCGGTTCTCCCGCCAGGAACAGGATGGCGGTATGGGGTGTCGCGGGGCCCCTGGGGGCCCCTGCAGTGCCCTTGCCAATGGCATGGACACTGCAGGGGCCCCCGTAAGAGGGCCCCAAAAAGAATTTCAGTGTCTGCTTTGCAGACACTGAAATTCGCGACGGGTGCAACTGCACCCGTCGCACCTTCCCACTCCGCCGGCTCAATTCTGAGCCGGCGTCCTCGTGGGAAGGGTGTTTTGCACTGGGCTGGCGGGCGGCCTTTTGGCGGTCGCCCGCCAGCCCAGTGCAAAACCCAAAATACCCTCAGCGGTCTTTCGGCCGCGGAGCGGTATTTTGGAGGGGGAAGTCTGGCGGGCGGCCTCCGCCGCCCGCCAGACTTAGAATCACCCCCTAAACCCACTAATTTAAAGAACCAGGAAAGAGAAGGGAGGGGAGGGAATCATGGCTGAGTGTATATTTTTCACAAGTTCGCCATCCGCAGGGCCTTCTTGATAAATGCACCTTCTTATTAATTTGTGCCACCTCCTGCTCCTGCTGCAGCCTGTTCATTTTCCTCAACATACGTTGCATGTCAGGTTGCATCCATTGGAAATCTGCAGGGTCAATGACTGCAGCAGGGGTGGTCTGGGTGCCAATTGAAGATGTTTGTCCAGTTGTCGGTGCCATGCTTGTAGGGGGAGGTGCAGGTGGTGCTGTCATAGGTTCGGGAGCAGTGGAGATCGATGGTCCTGCAGTGGTGCCTGATATGCTTTGTGCTATCTGGGTGGTAGTGGTGGTGCTGGTGGTGACAGTTGTTGTGGACACCAAAGGGCCCCCTTGGGCAAATGCCCTCCACACTCCGGATGCTCTTTCATGGCGATAACACCGTGCCATGTGGCGGAACCCAGACTCCACATCCACAATGTGGCAGTAATGCATCGCCCGGCGCTGAAACTCCCGAATCTGGATGGCATTCATATTGGCTGCTGTTAAAAAAGATAAAACCAAACATTAGGTACTTCATTGTGTGATATAGCTACTGAAGCAAATCAAACAATACATCTAATGTAGCTGAAACAGGCCATATCACCATACAGATCACAGATTAGCCCTGAGGCAGTACATGCCAACGCAGCCTACATATGTCCTATCTAACAGCACAGCAATGCTCCAACAAATGTGTAACAACTTAAATTACCTATGCATCATTGTTCAGCCATTTGTCACGTAAAAATGCTGCAAGTCATCCACATGTGACAGGCCAACTAATGACTATCTTCCAAATGATAATCAAGGGCCACAAGTTCTGTGATTTGTAAATGGAATTGCCAGGATGGAATGCAGTTGCTAATCATGAGTGGATCCTATTTTTGGACAAGTGATTTACAGATTTACATGTCTGTGTACTAAACTTGGATCATCACTCCTAGGTGCACATATCATAACCCTAAGCCGTTGCTTGGGGATGGGGGGGGGGGTGGACAAGCAAGAAATACTTTCCAACATCTAGGGCACCCAAGAAGCTTTGGACAGCTGTACATGGGTTTGGGCAGTCCATCACAGGTAAGGAGGTTGTCCAACTAGGATAGACCCAAACCTTGGACAATCCCATCCACATTTATGTTTGTAAATGCAGACAATTGTCAACATCATTTAATACCACTAATACATGTCTTACAACAAGCAGATAGATGCAAGCACACATCTGGGCATGAGCTGCATGCACACCTATGACATTGTACTCAAGTGCCACATACACGTAGCACAACACGTGGAGCTACATGCTGCTAGGAAGTCAAACATATAGTCGAACATGTTCATTAGTGAACAGGGAGGCTCAAGTCTGTGGGTAAGACTGTGGCATCCCTATTTTGTGAGATTCAGGGTCTGACTTAATGACTAAATCATAAATATGGCCCTCTGCTAAATTTTCTTAATAAAGATTTTAATGACAAATGACTCCCTATTCACCTGGCCATGCCTACAGGGCTGCACTACAATCCCAAAATATAACTATACGCTAATGATTGTCCAAATCAAAGATGGAAAAAAGTGATACTCCACTCAAGTAACATATCTGATCATTTTCCAGCACATCATACCTTGCTATGTGTCCAACACACAGGAGTCAATATCACAACAGCTACAAACACAAAACAGAACTGAAATATCAATACTTACTGGAGATGACTGGGTCCGCAAATCGAGCCACCTCTGCGATTGTGTAGGGGGCAGGTCCACCTATAAAGCATGGAAGGGAGAAATGTGCTCAATGTCTGTGCACTGTACAACACTTTCAAATAAATCTACTGTGTGTAACATTAAATCTGAAAGTCCAGCCTCTCAGGCATGATGATACTGCAACAAACATACCACTACAAACATATACAGACCCGGTCACTCCAGTGAGTGATACACACATCTGCACACATGCAGTGGCCCTAACTATCATGTGGTGGCCACAAACATGCACCATCAATTGTTTGCAGGCTCATTTATAGAGTGTACTCCTCTCATCATTTGTAGTAATGAGAGACATGCAAAGCCACTTTCCGGGAGCACTGCAATACCAGTCACTCAGGTATTGTGGCTTGTGCATCAAAGGACAATCATTTACTGTGTGACACACCTGTGGGTTGATTTAAGGTCATGATTTATCATGCTTTCTATGGCCCCTTACATGTAGGGCCTGTGTTGTGTCTAGGTTACATATGCTACATTAACAGTGTACCCTGAGCCACATATTCCCTTTATGACACCATAATGGCAGGGATCCTGTGCATTATTTGGTGATAGTTTGAGGCTAGCCATGGATTAACCAGTTTTAATATTTGGATACAACAAGGAGATATATGTTGACAGTCTATATTGTAGTCATCCATGATAGACTGCATGGGCACAGGTGTAGTGATTGCACCTGAAATGTGTCACTCATTGCCCTGTGTACCCATTATGGGTTTAGGATATCACAGATGAGCCACATTCATCATCTTATATTTGCCAAGTTGGTTGATCGGCGGATATACAGGAAACTGACACTGTGATAATATTAGCACAAGGTTTAGCAAATGTACAACTGTGTCAATAATGATGATGTAGGTTTCAGTTTGTATGTACCTTCGGAATGACAGCAGTCACAGGAATGCTGGTCTTCTGATCTTAGCATACACCCATGTCAGTGATAGCCTCCATACTGGGAAGTTAGTTATTAAACATATGCTGCACTACATCAGCATGGGTGTGCCAAACTAAACTAGTAGTATTAGTGAACTTTATATGTATGATGGAATTGGTCAAGGGTCCCTTGCACAACATCATGCATGTAATACATTGTAATCATGCATTTCCCAATATCAGTTATCCCATGATGATCCCATAACTTATGAGAAGTTCGTGACAATAGAGTAACACAGATGGCAAATGCATTAGCTCTGTTCCAGCTACAGTGACTAAGACCAATGTAAAACACACAGGTACAATGAACAGAGGGCCATGGACAGTTGTTACCCCTCAGTTTGTATCATTTGCCTCATTTTATGTGCCACAACTATGGAAAGTAGCACCAAACATTTAGATATGAACTCGTGTGCATTACTTTTTGCATCCATCCCTAATTTAATTGCCGCACAACCAAGTCAAACTATCAGCCTAAGATGTTACCTGAGGTCTGAAATAACTTGTTACGTATGTGTCAGAATCTAGTTCAGACATGTATCAGAAATAATTGGGGGACACATTAATTCTTGAAAATATCTGGATTAAAAACATGTCTTTCCTGGCACACTCACAGACCATGCCTAAAACATATGTTAGAGCCACATTTGCATCATCTATTGACGTGAAGGCAGCACTAATTTACAGGCTCCAGTTGTGTTTTGTAACTCAGTGCAGCTCTTGTATCAACAAGTGACGGTAATGTGTAGGAATTATTGTATAACTCACGGCCACTGTATGTTTAACTTGCATTCGACATGTCCAAAAACATTGCCTGCAGCATATGAACAAATCTGCTACTGTCACTACAGAGCATTTAAATGTGCACATTACTCTGAATTGTACTCACCAACAGGGCCACCAAACACAATCCCCAGGTGGTCCAGCAGGTCTTGCTCCCTGGCAACAAGGTCAGCCCAATGGTGTTTTAGCTGGTGGTCGTTGCGCGGTGTGTGTTGTATATTCTTTGCAGATGGTACAGGACCTTTGCCCAATGGATCCTCCTTGACTCTGTGTGATACCCCTGTATCACCCGGCCACCTGCTTCTATCATCAATGGAAGAAGTGGCAAACCAGCCAAATGAATTCCCCCAGCTTTCCCTCTCCCATTCTACCATGACGTGGCCTACCCAACATGCTTGAAAAAAAAGAAGGAATTAAGGGGTACAGTGGATAATGAAGGGAAAGGAGGAGAGGGAAATTAAAAGTAAATAACACTACAACAGCCCAACTATCCCCAAACTATCACTACCCACAACAGACTCCCAACAGTACAAAGACAAAATTAGCACCAGAAATGACAAAAATACACTTACACAGGATACCACAGACACTTAGAAAACACCAAAAGACAATATAAAGAGCACACAGGAGACAAATTCACAATATTCACAGAGAGAAAAGTCCAAACACAGCCACACAGTCAAGAAAAATCACAGACTGCAAAATAAAAGTGAAAGTACACCCAATGTACCAATTCTGTAAACAGGATATCCTATTACACTACTTCCTGCCTCAAATGCAGTGCGCTTTTATTCTTATGTGTCAAAATATTATAACGCTTACAGTCTGTGCGTCATTTGTTTTTACGCACATGCTTAGAAATTACCCCGTGTCCATATTTTCAAATATTTTTCCTAGTTAAGCAATTTCATGGGGTTCAGTGTGGGAATTACCGCTCAGGGTCAATGGATATTTCATGGCAGTGAGCGTCATTTTTCCACGCATATGCAGCATTTGTTGATGGATGTGCGTCTTTTTTGACGCGTATGCATCAACATTTCTGTCTTTTACTGGATTTGGGTCATTTCTCACATTTTAAAGTACATGACAGGTGTAACAAAACAGAGATAGGCTGTTTGCACCTACATTGTGCATTCCGGTGTATGGGCACATGTGGCAGATCATACTACTGCCGACAATGATCCTCTAGTTGTTGTACCGGATTTGCACTCTTCACTGACGCAATAGATCACCAAACGTGTGGAATACAAATTGGTATTACCCAGTTTGAGAAGGTTGTGCGTCAATAGAGGATAGCAAGGCTACGCAACACAATACAGTAACTCATTGCCTGTGTGTCAATATGTGTGAATTGGGTCTTACAAATTTAGTTGTCCCACTGTGTGAACATCACAAGACCTGTTTTCATAAATGTGCTTGTTTGCATGTGTTGTCAATGTGGCCAACCATCAGATGTTATTCAGTGTGGAAATGAGAAAGGAAATGTGTTTGTCATACATGTAGCAACAAATGCTGTGTGAACTTCCCAGATTTTTGGGACATACGCATCTCCAATGATAAACCATGCACAGGATAGATAGAAGACGGTTGATGATGGCAATGTTCCAAGACTAAGCCATCACATGTTCTGGAATGTTGGATACCACTTCCTGGTCACTTGTTTGTATACTACCCATGAGTCAGGCATTGGAAAATGCTATGTGGGTATGGTGTTTGTGACACCGAGTCCCAAAACCAATCCACAAATGTCACTCCACAGTTTGAGTCGTATAAATGACCTATGTTTCTCCTGTGGCAGTGGAGGACCAGCAGACCAAGCAGCATGTGTTCACATATTTCCAGTGGTTGATTGCACAAAGGTGCCTGGTTTAAGTGTGTGGGCCCATGTGTAGCCTGTATCATTACTGGGGTCCATGTTGTCACAGTTACGTGCAGGTCTAGTCATGAGTCTGTGGAGCCATTCCCTGCAATAAACAAAGTATCCTTCACAGCTGAATTGAATGAAAGCCAAAGAGGAATTGAGAACACACATGGGATTAGTCCAGCTATGGCACTGCAGAATTTTTATGAGACTGACAACAGGGCAACCTTGGTGTGCTGACAAAGTTAATGGATCAGGAATTTTAAACCAGCAGGTTTCCTCACAACATTTGTCCACAGGGTGGCCTTAAAAATTCCCACTGCATCCGGGAGCATCCGTGCCTCTGTGCAGATTAATCTCATAGCTATTCACATTGCAAGCCCCATCAATATTTTGGGGACGATGTGAATCAGTGTGTGGACCATCAGGGTACAAACATGTGTTGACATTTCATGCACATTATCGAACGTTGTTTGTTGAGCTGGAGGCACCATGCCCAATCCATGCATGCAGCCATGGTACACTATCTCTATTTGTAACTCATGCATACATGAAACCCAGACAAGGGATGTGCCATGATTAGGCTACTTGAAGACAAATTTCAGCCCATGATACGATAAGTAAACTGATTATGCTATACAATGTATTTGAGTATTCATTGTAGCCCAACCTGAAACAGTACCCCAGGAGGAGAGTGACGGCATGGAAAGCAACTATGAGACAAATGTAGCCACAGGGAACCTTTATGGTAACGCAAAGACAGGAACCAGTCAGGCTAACAGGATTCAGGGTCAATCAGGAACGAAAATGAACAAGGTAAATACACAGTGAGCAGAATGAGACTGGTCAAAGCTGGAACAATACTGTGGAAAATGTAAACTGCTTTTGTCCTTGTGCTGCAATGTTACACAATAACCCAAGGCCTATGTTCCACAAGTGATTTATACGGCAATGCATAACGGTGATATACATATAATGGCAGGCTCTATGCCGTTCCAGGAAGCTGCAAGGGCAGTGCATGTTTAAATGGCTGGTCGGCATGGAGGTGCTCACAGGTGTGCAGCTTCAGTCTTTCACAAGTCCAGTAGGTGAGAATCAAGTTCAAAGGGCCAGCAGTATCTTTCACATGGGAAGCAATGGACAGGTGATTACAGGTCCTACAGACTACAAGGCAGTGCATTATCCGATCAGAAGTCCATGCAGGCAGAGGAACAATGACTATGGCATACCATACTAAAGAGGGAAGCACACTGAAGTCAGAATGTGAGTCTGGGTGTGTGTAGATGAGGGATTATCTTGGTACAAATAGTCCATTTCCAGGGCCCCCTCGAGAAGGGTGAGGAGAGACAGAGAACATGGCAGTGGCAGGACTTATGACCTGGGATGGCATGTGCAGGGGATGTCTTGTGAGCAATGTTAGTCATTCCTGGGGCACTCGTGCTATCCATTTGCTGCTTACATGGATTTGTTGTAACACTTACTCCTTGCAAAGATAGCTGATGTCACACTTACTGCTGTCAAGGGTCTGGTCATGCCTTCCTCCTACCAATGCAATTGCAAATCCACTGCCTCATGTATGAGGCATTTGTTTTCTTAGTGAATGATGGTGTCTTAGTTGTGTGCCATATGCTGCAATGAACCATGTGGCCAACATGTATGTTTGAAAAAGCTGTGGTCCTCTGCTATTGCCCTTCAAATTTGAAATGGACAGGATTTATGTAATTAACAGTGTGTGTGAAGTTGGCTGTACATTCATACCCATCAAACGTGATGTGTATTTTTCTGGATCCTAATATGTATTTCGGCAATGCTCCATGGGGCTACAGTCTAATTATGAATCTTAGGGATAATGTGTTTCCAAAATGATTACCCAGACCATGATATAGTGATTAGAATAGGTGTTCAATGACATATGGTAAGACAGTGGTGATGGTGACTATAGTTAAAAGAAGTTTTGGACAATGTGTTGTCTTCGACGCAATCCTGCTGCTGTGTTTGGATGGTCCCCCTCATGTTGATGGACAACGTCCTCCTCTTCCTCCTCTTCAGGCATTTGTGGGTCTGGTTCATAGAGGAGAATGTTCCTCCTTACACAAATGTTGTGCAGGAAGGCACAGGCCAAAATTATCTTCCAGACCATTTCTGGTGAGTATAGGAGGCTGCCTCCGGTGATGTCAAGGCACCTGAATCTTGACTTCAGGATGCCAAAAGTCCTTTCGACTATAGTGCGTGTCCTCCAATGTGCCTCATTATAGGCATGCTCTGATGCTGTGCTTGGGTTTGCAAATGGGGGCATGATCCATGGCTGGATCCCATATCCCTGATCAGCTGAAAGAGAAAATGAGTGAGAAAATTATGTTGCTAGCACCATGATTATCACCATGCATGGCAGTTGTTATCTTGTGTTGTCTGTGACTCATCTGTGTTTATGTTATTGTGTGGAATCCTAGGTTTTTAGGATGTACCATCAGCATTGGATTGTTTCATTATCAGAACCGGTGTTTGGCTGATTGACCGGATGTCAGCTGTATTTTTGTAGAGTTGCAGTACATTGTGTACTCTCTTGAATTATGTCTTGTGAAAGAGGTGCCCCTGTGTCTTAACTGGGGGTGACATGATACTTCCATACACAGAATCAATTCCACAGTGGTAGTAACACGGTTACATCTACATGGCCAGGACATCCCATCCAATTTAACATATGCAATAGAATTTGTTAAACATCAGTGAGGCCTTTGATTTGGCTAGGTGACAATGTACAACACATCTCCATAAGTTGTCAGCACTGATGTGTTGTTAATTGACCATGCACAAATATCCGATGTGTGACAAGTTCTCTGCAGACCTATTTCTCTGCCCTTGCCAAGTTGGCTCATGTTCAAACATGTACCTATACTACTGAACCTGGTCCAGTTCAGCTGGCTAACTTGGTTGTGAGGTTGACGTTTTGAGTGTCAGAAGGTCCATATGCCTGTACATCTGTTGTGTGTGTGTGAAATTGTCTCCATCCGTATGTGTAGGAATGTGCACTTTCAATATTGTCACATCAACATGTTTTCTTAGCACAGTCCACTTGCTTATTGGTAGTGGGCAATGTCAGAGCCGGAGTGATGTGAGATATTGGTCCAGCCTCAATGATTCCATGTCACCTTCATTGTAGTCATCATCATCATGCTATGTGTCTCACAGTACTTATTGCTTGAAAGGGTGTTTGATTGAGTGTTATTGATGTGATATTGAAAGATTCATCTTCCAAGTTGTACTGCCAGTGAAGGCCATGTCATTGTGTTGTTTTAAATTGTTACCTTGTGTCTGTGGAGTGGCATCTGTTGCTATTTCCAACTGTCATTTGTCCATAGGTGTGTATTCCATTGGGTGAGGATATCAAACATGCCTAGCAGTGTCACAACCTCAGTGTCTTCCTGGCCATGTGTCAATGTAGTGGTGTATGTGTTGTGTGTCCTACAGGGTTGCTGTGTAGTGTGTATATAAGTAGGTTTCTGTACTTACCAAGAAGTAGGCCATTGCCATATCGTCCATCCTGGAACTGTTGATTGATGGTGTAGTGGTGGAAGATGAATGAATCATGTACACTTCCAGGATACTTTGCCACGATGTTGATGATCAATCACCGGTGATTGACAATGGCCTGCACATTGATGGAGTGTGTGTGCTTCCTGTTGTGGTATAGATGTTCAGTTGCAGCAGGTGGCATAATGCGTACATTCCGTACAAGCACGTGTTGGAAGCCGTTGATTTGATAGAAGCCATGTTCTGTCTCCTGCTGCTTCTGCTGTGTATTGGGGAAGCTGATGTGGTGGGGTGTGAGGGAGATGATGGCATCCAATACCTTGGGTAGGATGGCAGAGAATGAGGGCTGTGAGATCCTAGCAACCAGGTGTTGGAAAATGGGTTATTGGTAAGGGCAGGCAAGTACCTACACTTTGCAATAGGCCACTAACCTCCACTTAGGTCCAGTTAGGTCTGAGTAAATTAAAACCAGCTCAACCCTTGGTAGCTTGGCAACGAGCGACAAGGCTTACCTTAGGAGACAAAGCGCAAAGCATTAAAATATCACAAAACAGTAATTAAATGAAACACAGGAAACAGTTTAAAAATCCCAAATCAATTTATGAAAATAGATTATATTTTTATCTTTAAAATGACACCAAAACGAATAGAATCGGAGAAGGGGAACCGGAGTTATGTCCACAACTTGATCCAAGGTTCCAGAAGCTCTGAGTTGCACCTTGGAAGTTGGGACGCCAATTCCCAGAATGCACCTGGTCAGAATCCTCAAATGGCCACTGGACGCTGGTTAGCTGGGCTCCTCTTGCAGGACTTGATGCAGGGGACTCTGGGCAGCTCCTTTGTACCTGTAGCAAACAGGGAGTCCCTAATTGAAGCAGTAGAAGACAGGTAAAGTCCTTTTAGTGGTGAAGCCCAAGTGTGCAGCTGGTGCAGTCCTCCAGAGTGCAGTGTCCAGGTGCAGGTCAGGGGTCAAGCAGGGCAGTCCTTCTTCTCCTGTAGTTCTTCCTTGTTGCCATCTGATAGGGATCTGAGGTGTGGGTGCAGGTGTGCCAGTTTTATCCCTGCTCCTGGGTGAAAAACAGGGGGGTCCTGGTTCTCCAATCAGGTGCAGAGTCCTTCCCCCTGTGATGACAACTTCCTGGGAAGTGTGGCAACAATAATTCCCAGGGAGAAACATTCCTCAAAAATCCATCATGGCTGAAAGTGATTTTTGGAGGTTACATCTGGCTGACCCCACCCACTAGTGTGGCTATAAATCCTAAACACACCCCTCTATTGCCCTCTCCTAATCTAATCAAGGGGGAACCTAATTGTCTAGGTTTGCAGGATGTGGGGTTGTTTCTGGGTTGCTCCAAATGTCCTTATCTGCCTTTGAAGACCAGTTTGGCAGCCATCCCCCTTCCTGCTTCACCATCTGCTGAGGGGGAGATCTTCTCCCACAGGCACATCTCTTTGTGTGAAGCCAGGCCACTTCACACCTCATCAAGGCAGCCCGGCCAGGCTGCCAGATGCTGGCCAATCAGAGCACAGCAGCAAAAACACTGCATGGCTGAAGTTGGCAACTTTTCAGGTAGAGTTTACAACTACTTACCTGAACAAGTTAAATTAAATCCCACAACTCGAAGTTGTGGGATTTATTATAACAATTAATTTGATACCAAACTTCTGGTATCTGTTACTTAAGGGACTTTTAAAATTAAAATAAAGTGTCCCCATTCTAGCCTATGGAGGCCATTCAGTACAATGAGAGAAAAAACGAATTTGGCTGTTTTTACCTCACCAGGGCTTATAGATCTATTTTTATATGGTCCCTGCTTATAGTTACATGGCACCCAGCCCTAGGGGCACATAGGGCACACCTTAGGGGTTACTTATATGTAAAAATAAGGTAGTTTAAGACTTTGGAACTATTTTTCATTCCAATGACGAATTTGCATTTAACTTTAATTTAAAAGCAGCCAGCAAGGCAGGCCTGCCTTTAAAATGACACAGGGCACCTCATCAGTGCACCTATGGGTGCACTACTGATTCTGGGGTCCCTAAACCTACATGCTCTACCATATACTAGGGACTTATAGGTAGGTTGACTTAACCAATTATAATCAGCCTAATTTGCATACTGATTTTACACAGAGCACAGGCCCTGGGACTGGTTAGCAGTACCCAGGGTACCATCCCAGTCAGGAAAACACCAGCAAAAAGTGGAAAATGGGAGCACAAAGTTAGGGGGCCTCTGCAATCAGCCCTGTTCTCTCACACCAGGGCACCCCCCTACCGCCACCACCAGGTGTGCACTGTATATAAAATACAGCGCACCACGGCGCAGTGTATGGGGCAATAACATCATTTCTCATGACGCTATTGATGTACTCTGCAGGAGTAGCGCCAAAATATTGGCGCTACTCCTTTAGTGTACATAGGGCCCCATTCTAAAGAATGGAAGTCCCCTTTTAATGCCTGCACTTGAGCAGGCATTAAAAGTGCCGTACAAAATGGCACAAGGAAATCTCATAGATTTCCTTACACCATTTTTCTGGCTCCCCTAATCGGGAAACGCCCCCTTTGCATACATTATGCATGGTGCAGGCATAATGTAGGAGCAAAGGGTTACAGAGTGGCTCAATGCAAGCATTGCACCACTCTGTAAATACGGCACGGGGATTTCAGCCACGTTAATGTGGTGCAAAGTGGTGCTAGGGCATTATAAGTATGCCCCTTAGTGCTTCAGATTCTGTTTCTATCTGCGTTAATTTATTACATTAAAATGTTTTTGTTCAGTAGTCTATATCGAACAACTCTGAGCCTCTGGCTGCGCTGGTCTCAATAGTCCACTTTACAGTTCTAAAAACTCCAACATAATTGACAATCGTACTTTATTTGTCTCTCTCAGAAAAGTGATGTCAAAACTTGGATTACGTGTAATACACAAATCTCATGCTAACCGTACTGTGCAAAACTCTGATTGGAATTTATAAAATAATCTCCTTATTAAGAGACATGTTTTAATTCAGCCACATCTCTTGGCAGAAGGTAGTGCTTGGGAGTACTCCCCCCAGTGTAGTGATGTGGAGTGCATGGGCTCAGAATTCCCACTGCGAGAAAATTAAATTATCTCTCTGTGCTGGGAGCACCTGATTGCTACTGCAGCCAAGGTGGTTAGTCAAAGCACAGCTTGAGAAGGCCACAGAGGAAATGTTTTCACATTAGTGCCCTACTTCTGGCACGCATCATCTTGCATGAGAAGGCCACATATATCTTCGTTTCCAATGCTTACAAAACCCTCTGTGTTTGCATAATTTGAATGAGTAGTTCATTGGCCCGTTAACCATCCATGAACATTGATATTTGTTAGAGTTCCAAGCAGCCAGGTGCCTCTAACTGGAGGTTGTCCAGAAAACATTTGAAAATGTATTCAACAAATGGATGTCACCTACTAAAGTAGAAAATACTGGCACTGTTTATGAAAAAGAAACCACGGATATGTACTGAGGTAACAGTAAGCTACAAAACAATTTTGCCGTGGTTCAGGCACACTGGAAAGGATGTTATCCTACTCTGGTATCGAATTGCCACTTGTTTAATTTTAAGCTGTTTCAGCCACTTCATATTTTCTTTTGTAAATGCATTTATTGTAAACCTGAGCATGTGAACCCGAAATGCTGCCTTCATAACAGGATATACTGGATTATAAAGATGGTGATATATAGAATTATAGATAGGTAACAGTGAATTAGGGGGATGTTTTCCACCGAGGGGTTCTGAGTGACATGAAATAGACAAGGAGTGTGAAGCTCGAGTTGTCTGTGATATCACTCAGAACGGTGAAAAAAATCTCTGTAGTTAACTTTTTACCAATCATAATATTGTCTCATGTATGGCCTCTGAAAGATATTGAACTATTGTTTTAGGGGGATGAAACCCTGCTCAAGCAGGAACCTCAGTCTTTGTCAGGGTGAAGTCACAAGCAAACCCCAAATTAACCTGTGAACAATCCCTGGGTAGCTTGGCACCGAGCAGCCAGGCTTAACTAAGAGGCAATCTGTAATGTATTTGTGCAATACCTACAACCCTTACACAGTGAAAACACACTATAAAGGGATTCCACACCATATTAGAAAAATAGAGTAGTTGTTAGTAAATAAAATACGATCAAAATGATGACAAGTCAATCAGTAGAACTAGATATATGCAGATTTAAAGATTTATTTAAAAATAGAGCCAAAAACTGCAAAGCGCGAACTGTGGATATCTAGTCATACCGAACCAAGACAGAGTCACAAGTTCTGCAACAGAGTGTAGACAGGCTACAGTGACCCAGTGAGGCCCGCTGAATAAAAGTACCTTAAATTCCATTTGCAGAGCTTAGGAGATACATCGGTTCTGAGGTGCTGCAAAGCTGCACAGCAAGGTACTGCATTGTCATCAATGATCCTATCTATGGATGAGAGCTTGTGATGCAAAATCCAGCATAAAGGATGCATTAATGCAGTCGAGACAATGTATCAGTTCCAAAGAGTTGTGAGGCTGCAATGTGAGAACCTGCATCATCATCAAGCTGTTGTCGTTGAGGCATTTGCAATGTGAGGGAAATGTCGGGAAAGCTTTGCACAGGCAGCAGATCAGATGAAGGGTGCAAGGTTGCAGAGTCCTTGCATCATAAAAACCCTTGCAGCAGAGGCGATGTGTTGGTTGTGCATGGGATTGCACCTTGCAGAAGAGGTGATGCATCGGTTCTGCTGGATCTACAGATGCTCTAGCAGATCACTGTCAGGCCCACGTTCAAAGTTTAAGGACTTGGGTGGTAACACCTAGCAGGGTAGGACACACAGATGGTATAGTTGTGGTGCTAGGTTCAAGGCTGTAAGAGCTTTCTGTCCGTGAGACTCTGGTCAGGAGGCCAGCAAACTAGCCTTTGGTTCACTCTAGGATCCTGGGGTCAAAAGATGCAGGTGCAGTCCTTCTCACCCATATAAGAGGGCAGCAGGCCAACACACCAAGGCAGCAGTCAAGGAAGGCCATAGTCCAGGAGGGAAGCAGTACAGCAGAGTGACAGCCTTTCAGTAGCAAAGCAGTATCTACAGGTCCAGACGTGTACTGAAAAGTTGGTGTCTGTGGTCAAATACCTATAGCCAGGTCGGCCTTTGAAGTGAAGGAAGCTGCTAGAAGGTTCTTCTTTGAAGTACACAAGTGTCCTGCCTTCGTGGCCCTTGATCCAGACTGATTACCTGGAATATTCATCTCCTTGTGTGGAGGCAGAATACAGCAAATTTAAATGTATGTAGGGCTGTGTCCAGCTGTCCTTCCCATCCTGCCAGTGATGGCCCAACCTGGCACACCTATCCTCTCTATTTTGTCTAGGAGGAGCACACAAAGCCCAACTGTCAAGCACATCCGGTCATGTGATCCAGGGACAGGCTGCAGGCTCCAAATGGCTAAGGCAGGAAAATGCCAAATTTCTAAAACTGGCATTTTCAAAATTGTAATTTAAAATTTGTCTTCACCGTATAAGAGGATTTTTCATTACATTTCCAAAGACACCAAACATGAACTGGTTGACTGTTCTTATTCAGATGTTAAACCTTCTTAAATGTAGCAAGGTAACTCCAATATTATCCTATGGGAGTGGTAGGCCTTGCAGTAGTGAAACACAATTTTAAGAGTTTTTCATTACAAGCACATGCACAACTTAAACTTGCATGTCCTTTTTAAATACACAGCACCCTGCCCAGGTTTACCACAAGGGTGACTTATATATATTAAAAAGGAAGGTGTGGGCTTAGGGTAAGGTTGATTTTGCCAGGAGAAAATGGCAGTTTAAAAGTCCTCACACAGGCTGCAGTGGGAGACTTGTGACATGTTTAAATGACTACTTAAGTGAGTAGCACAATCAAAGCAGGTCTAATGGTAGCATTCAATTTACAGTCACTAGACACAAGTAGTGCTACTAGGAACTTACAAGTAAATTAACTATGGCAATTGAGTGTAAATCAATTCTACCATGTTTAGAGGAGAGAGCACAAGCATGTTGACACTGGTTATCAGCTGCCAAGTGGATTGGATCCTAAGGCCAACAGAAATTATTTCAGCAAAAAAGGTGGATGTTAAAGGCAAAAATGTTGGGGGTGACCGTCCAGAGAGTTCCAGGTCCAACAGCTGCCAAATTCATCTGCTTGCACTTTCAACTACTATGCAGTTGCAGAGGAGTAATAGGGGAGCTTTACTCAGCATGAGTTCCATTATTTATCTCTGTCTCAAAGGTAAAAAAAAAAAACTACCTGTCGTCCTTGAACAAGTTCCACCACCTTCCTTGCCTTCCTTCCCCTCCTGCAGCTGAGCTTTCTGCTTTCATTCAAAGCAGACAAGCAGCACTGTGCAGACAAGCTTTGAGTGGGAGAGCCTTGTCATCCGGGGCTGGAAGGCCTTTTTTTTGTAACAACAGTGGGTAACAAGTTTTGTTATCAACTGTTGCTACATCATAGCATTGAATTACGAGATTTAGACACTGAAATAAACTGTAGAGGCTATCAATAAAAGCCATTTATAACAAACTAATCCATGATAATCACGGATGCTGTAAAAATCATGGGAGGTGATGGTGGAATGCACATTTCAATAGTCTATATTTGACAGTTTGGTGGGGGCGCTAAAAGATCTGCTCTGTCACTCTTGCAAAGTGTTGTGGTTCTTGGAGCTGGTGCGGCCCTGCCTCAGTTGCTTGGGGTCTGGGTTCTGTGACAAGGATTTCAAATATAAGACAGTTTGCCACAGAGAGAAAGAACTGGTAAAAAGGAAATTACGGAAAAATCTGTTTGAAAAAATATGCTGAATGTAATTGATGCACGTATTCCTTTTAATATGATGTACAAATAATATTGGATTGAACTATCAATGACTATAATCAAATTATTGATTTAAGGAATCCGGTTAACAGCAATCACATCTGAATATCTTACAGGTGAGAGACATGTGACTATTAATCCCAGAATGCGATATAAATAGTGTGATGGCAGGAAGGAACAGACTATACCACTTGAGAAAGACATGGTTGTCGAAACGCGTCATGGGGTCTGAAAATCTGCCTGAATAAATGAAGCTGTCATGGAGCCCCCAGGAGTGCAGTGCCTTTTTTGTGTGGCGGTCGCCACTAGGTAGTTATATTTAGGACCTAATTTCTATAGGAAAAGCATTTTGACTTGCCTACGGCTTTGGCGTCGCTTGACAAATCTTCACAAAAATTTCAAAAACAATTTTACAGTCATGTCAGCTGCTGTCTGTAAAGTTTCAGGGTGATCCTTCAAGCAGGGTCCTAGAAAAATGGAGGGTCAAAAAAGGTGTGTTTCCAAAGTTAAATCACATAGGGATTTTTAACAAGTCCACAGCCCAAACCATTGGATAGAATTACACCAAATTTGGCAGAAAGGTATGACTTGGTCCAGGAAGTGTGCTTTTTGTTATTTAGTGAAAACCAGTTTATTAGTTCTCAAAATGTTAAAGACAAAATAAACTTGTATGTAAAGGGACGTGAAGGCTCCGTAAACCCCTCTGATGTTGTGCGGAGATTCAATTGGCTGCCAACACTTCAGCAAGGAAGTGTTGGCAGCGATGTTGGAGCTTGGCTTCAGCTGAGTCCCTGAAAAAATAATACAAGAAAGAAAAGGGGCCAAAGTTGGGACAGCCTAACCCAATAGCTCTGGTGTTAGGATCACAGAGGGACTCCCAAGAGAATTTTTTTTTAAAACTTCAGTGGCAGCCACAGCAGATCCGCAGTTCCGATAAATGTTTTAAAAAAAAAAGAATCGGGGCTCAGGTGCTTCCTTTAGTGAAGTCCCTGGATGGGCCAGGTTCTGGGGGCATTATAATTTTAAATGCAGGGGGCCTGCCCGGCTCCCTGAAGCTCCGGGGACAGCCACCATCCTAGGGCTACAACTAAAGAGAATGCAGGGGTCAGCCCAGCTCCCGCAGCCCTAAGGACCGCCCCAGGGCACATTGTTTAATGAAATGTAGGGGTCTGCTAAGCCTCCCAGGATCCCCAGGGACCATTATCCCCCCAGAGTTATTGGCTGAAGGGGGCAGTGTGGACCACCAGCCCCCGAATCCCAGCTCCTGGCATCTCCCAGGGAGCCCATCCCTGGGACATAGTTGTTTGCTGTAACTTAGCGGGAGCTTTGACAACTCCCACAAAGTCACAGCAAACACTGCACACGCAGTGAGGGAGAGCTTGTCAAACAGCTCTCCCTAACTGAAAGTAGAGGCTTCCACTGTTTCCATGCCTGCAAGATGCAGGCAGGGAAACATAGGAAACTGCTCTCACCGAGACGAAGCAGCTTTAGTTGCTTACTCTCTTTGACAACCATGGCAGCTCCCAGAGGAGGTGGTGAGCCAGTTAGGACTGTAGAGACTTTCAGGCTTCCCCTGCGGCCCCCAACATTGTTACTGGGTACTCTGGAGGTGGTTACCCAGGTCACAATGGGGGCTCTGGTGACCCCAGAGCCAAGATCAGCCTGTGGAGAGTGGTTGTGCAGCTCCTCCTCCCCTCCAAAAAAGAAAGTATTTAGGCCTGGCTCCAGGGGATGGGGTCTCCAAAACTGAGATCAGCCATGGGGGCTGTGAAATCCCACACCCCCAAAAAAAAATCATATTTAGGCCTGGCCCCAGGGGATGCAGTCACCAAGGCTGAGATTGGCCTGGGGAGGGTGGGGTGCGTGGCTTCCACTACCCCCAAAACATTTTATTTTTGTTTAGGCCAAGTCCCTGAGGATGGGGTCCCCGGAACCGAGTTCGACTTGGGAAGGGGCTGGGTCTGTGAATGTGTCTGTTACTCTCTGAGTGGGTATATGAGATAATGCATAAGTGTCTTAGTGGGTGTGTGAGTGGAGAAAGATTGAAAGAGAAAGAGAGTGAGAGGGAGAGAGATAGAGTTTTTAGGTTGTGATGAATTGTCTACGTAGAATGAGCTATTTCTGGACAAATTGAAAAGAAAAATGTATTTGTCAATTGAAAAGAGTGAGATCACCTTTCAGTATGAACCTTATACTTTTGAAGTTTAAAAGAAATTAAAGAAGGAAAATGACCATGGGCACACCTAGAACAGAACCCTCAACTTTCAATGTGAGGTTCTGTGACTTTAACATTTAGGCCATGGGTGTAACAGTCAAACCACTAGTAAATAAACAAACACACAGCAAAGCAACACTAGGATTTGATCCTTCAGCCTTCAAAATGATAGCATAAGACTGTAACCATTAGGGCAGAAGTGACCCTGTTCACCTCTGCATCCAAACATAACTATAACAGCCATCCCAAACATCTTTCTAGTCTTAGTCTTTGAAGTCATTTCATGGAGAGACCAAAGCAATGACAATCTCTCTCTCTCTCTTCCATCCCACTATGGGATGGAAGATAGAGAGTGACAGGACTGAAAGGGGAGCCTCAAGGCCCCATCGGTCCCAGCCGACACCTCATGTTCTGTGGGAGCTGGCATTGCTCTCTCCCTGATTGTAAGAACAATGTTTTCTTCTGTCATTCATGAATATTTGCGTGCAGGGAAGAAAGATGAAAACTCCACTTTCAGGCAGGCGGAGCTGTTTGACAGCTTCCACTGTCAGAAAGAAGACTGTGCTTGCTTTTGCTTGATAGGGGCTGTCAAAGATCCCACCAAGCAATGGGAAACAGCTATGTCCCGGGGGTGGGCACTCCAGGACATAGCACGAGACAGCTCTGGGGGGGGTGGTGGTCCCCAGGGCCATCATTGACTCCTCGAGGCAGGACCCCTCCAATGACCATTGCCCCTAGGAGGTAGTGATCCTGAGGATTGGAGGTCCGAAATGGACCCCCTTCACTCTTTTGTTGTAGGCATCCATTTAATATATTGCCCGGGGGTGGTGGCAGTCCCTGTGGCTGGGGGCAGGGGGGTGCCCCCCTTCTTTGTATTTATTTTAAGCCCTGGGGAGGTGACGGTCCCCGGCCCTGCAGGGGTGCATGACCCCCTGCATAGAAATACCAATTAAGCCCCAGGGAGGTGGCGGTTTCCAGGGCTGCAGGGGGCCATGTGGACCCCCGCTTATAATAAATGAATCCCCAGGGACTTTAATCAAACAAGTGCGAGAGACAGCACTTTTATTATGTTTAAGACTGCAAATTTGTGACGTTTGCAGAAGACATTTTTTTTAAAGTGCTTTTTTGCCCAACACCAGAGCTAAGGGGTCATGGTGACTCTGCCTTGGCTGTTTCTTGGCAGGACCCACGTCCCAAGATGGCTGCCAACACTCGTGGGCACTGCATTTCCGTGCATGAGCTTATCATTATTCGAAAAAGACATCGCAATAGATTCATGGCCCTAAATACACAGATTTATTTTCCTTGTAATATCTCGAAAACTCCTGAACGGATTTATACCAAATAAGTGAAAGCGCAATCTGCATACCAAAAGCTAGCTTTCTGCTAAATTTGGTATAACTCTGTCCAGTGGTTCAGGCTGTAATTGCGTTTAAAGTTCTTATGGGAATTAACATTGGAAACACAACTTTTTGATGCTCCTCCTTTTTCTCGGTCCCGGCTTGACAGATCACCCTAACACTTTCTGTGCACAACAAGAATCAGCCGGGCACTTTTTTTGGGAAAACTTTGTAAACATTTGTCAAACGGAGCCAGAGATATAGGCAAATGAAAAAACACTCCTAAGTATAACTAACTAGTGGCAACCGCCAGTAGGTAACACATATATATATATATATATATATATATATATATATATATATATATATATATATGTATAACATATATTTTGAAGATTGGTGAGGTTCAGCTCACCATTCAACTCCACTCTAGCACACATTCAAAGCATCATTTCTTTCACATAAAGCTATCCATCAGCCAAGGTTACATTACTTCATATTTATTCAGCGATAAGCTTCACCCCACAAGGAAATGTCAATGCATTACGGCTGCCGCCTTCCACTGGACACTCACCCCAGTGCAGACAAACACCTCAAAAAAAGCCGTCCAGGTGAACATATGTCAAAAAAGTCAGCGATGTGTTGTTTTCTCACTATCAAGTGAGACCGTGCGACCTTTTAAGGGTGGGGCACCTCGGGTCCGTGCAGGTTTACGTTGATTTTCACGCCCAACGATGATACGTGAGAAATCCGGCCACACAGGGATGGAAAACTGAGCTGTGTAGGGTTTGTGTCATTTTCAGCAGCCGCAAGCAGGTGCTGTGTTGTTTCTGCAGTCGTGTGCAGGTGATGCGCTGATTTCTCATCTGTGATGCAGATGGTGCATTGATTTCCACTGCGAGGGGGGTGGTGCATTGTTTTTACAGCCGCGTTGCAGGTGGTGTGTCAAAAGTTATCCGCACCTCTACCTGTGAGTGAGTTTCAGTCCTTGTTCTACCAGTTTCACCTTTCAAGGACCCAGGGACTAGATAGGGTACCACTTGGCAGGACTGGAGTCTCAGTAGAGAGTTCAGATGTTGGCAGAGGAAGTCTTTATTGGTCCTGAGACTTGAAAACAGGAGGCAAGCTCAGTCCAAGCCCTTGGGGGTATTCTTCACAAGCAGCAATATACCACAAAGTCCAGTCTTTGTCCTCTTTCAGGTAGAAGCAGTAACTGCAGGCCAACCCAGCAAAGCACAGTCACAGGCAAAGAAGCAGTAATTCTCCTCCAGCTCCACAGCTCTTCACCTCTTCTCCTTTGCAGAAGCTCCTCTTGATTCCAGAAGTAATTTGAAAATCTGGGGTTTTGGGTCTGCCTTGGCAAATTTCAAAGGAAAGTCTCTGTTGTTCAAAAGATCCGGCCCTGCCCAGGCCAGGCTCCAGAAGCACACCAGTGGGCTGGAGACTGCATTGTGTGAGGGGAGGCACAGTCCATTTGGGTGTAAGTGACCACTCCTCCCTCCACTGTAGCCCATGTGGCCCATCAGGATATGCAGGCTATAGCCCAGGTCCCTTTTGTTTTGTGTCACTGCCTAGTTGAGATTCACAAACAGCCCAACAGTCAGCCTGACCCAGACAGGGAATACACAAGCAGGTAAAGCCACAGACTAGTTTAAGCCAGAAAATACTCACTTACTAAAAGTGGCATTTTCAAACTGACAATTTAAAAAACAACTTTACCAAAAGCTGTATTTTTAAATCATGAGTTCAGACACCACAAACTCCATATCTCTATATGTTCCCAAAGGGAAAATAGACTTAAAAGAAATTTAAAGGCAGCCCCAAAGTTAACCTATGAGAGAGATGGACCTTGCAACTGTGAAAACCGAATATTGCAGTATTGCACTGTTAGGACATGTAAAACACATCAGCACATGTCCCACCTTTAACATACATTGCACCCTGCCCATGGGGCCACCTCGGGCCTAACTTTGAGGTGCCTTATATGAATAAAATGGGAAGGTTTGTCCCTGGCACATTGGTGCACTTGCCAGGTCAAATTGGCAGTTTAAACCTGCATACACGGACTCTACAGTGGCAGGTCTGAGCCATGTTTAGAGGGCTACTCGTGTGGGTGGCACAACCAGTGCTGCAGGCCCACTAATAGCTTTTCATTTACCGGCCCTGGGCACCTCTAGTGCAACCTACTAGGGACTTACTAGCAAACCAAATATGTCAATCAGGAATAAGCCAAATACACATACAATTTACACAGGGAGCACATTAACACTGGTCAGCAGTCCAGCACACAGTCAAAAAATAGGAAGCAGAGGCAAAAAAGACAGGGGAGACCACACCAAGGATGCCAGGTCCAACACGACTCCTTATTGGTCTTATCCCAATCAAATTAAATATACATGTTTTACTTACATATTACCCCCTCTCTGTATCCAATGGCCATATTTGCACATACCATATTATATAAATAAGACCAATGTATCTCATACCCAGGTTATGGAAGTGTCAATACCACAATAGTCTTAGATGGTAATCACATAGGCCTTGTCAGTAAAGTGACATGTGCTTTGCAAAATGCAATGAGTGCAAAATAGCTGTATTACCCAAATGTGCAAATGTACATCAAATGAAGATGACCTGTACCACACAACTATTATTGGCAATTCTCGAATTGCTCTCAATGACCTTATTTAGCATGATAATAAGGATCAAGACATTTTGAGATTTAAGGACCTCATATTCAAATGGGGTGTCACATGATTTAAACAGAGGCTTTGTGTCTTGATTAAATATGGTTCATATATGAGAGATATGTGTATAATCTCATACACTGTTTATCTACTCTCCCACATTTGTAGATGATAGTGTACAATGTTCTTCACTATTTACAATGCCAATTACTGCTAGTTTTGTAAAAGGCAACTTTGCCTATGTGACACCATCTGTATATTAACTACTCTCTGGAATCATCATATTTCATAAGTTTCTCAACATGTGATGTCTCCAAACAATAGCAGATAAATATATTCATAGACAATTGACTCAAAATTAACATTCCACAAAATATAAACCCCCAAAATATTTGTGAGACCCAACATTTAAAAATACATTGCAAGCATCAATCATAATAATTCCTATTTTATATTCAAAGTATACAGTCCACTCATATAACACCTAAACGACATCCTACATATGTCATAAATCATTGCATTTATAAATGGAGCAATTCCCTCAAATGGACGCAGTGAATCTCTGCCCAGAGCTATGTAATGTCCCCCCTAGTTGTAACCTCTGGTGACCCTCATAAATGCACATGTAATTCTGCATCCTAATTATGTCCCCATGGCTTTTCAGATCTCAATGTTAAAATCATTTTAGAGTCTATTCTTCTTAATTCCAATGTTCTGTTTCACATCCACAGATCTAGCTTAATTAGTGTTCAATGACATGGAATGTCAAACTGCTACAAACCCCTTCATGAATATCCAAGAAGTGCTTTGCTAGTGGATAAGATTTATCTTGATTTTTAATAGATCTGAGATGTTGCAAGAATCTGATCTCTTGTTTATGTATGGTACTGCTCACATAATTTTTCAGACAGCCACATTGGACAATCTACATTACAAAATAAGTTTCACAGGTTATTCTCTCTGTAATGGAATACAGTATCCCCTCAAATGTCTCAGAGACTTGCATATTCACAGCATCTTTCCAGGCTTTACAATGGCCGCCCCCACAAAAGCCTAAACACCTTTTCGTCAGCCATGACATTTTCTCATGTTTCACAAACAGACTCTTAGTTGCCAAATCTCCCAGTGAGGTGGCTTGTTATTTAATTTGGGAATGCTGGCCAATCTTTGTTTTCATATGTTGGTCTTATTGCAGAACATGCCAGTTACGATTTAAAATGTCTTTAAGTGCTTGACGCTGATGAGTAAATTCCCAAAAGAGTCTAGGTTGAGGCATCTCATCATCCATTCGTTCCTTAGGGTGCTGATTTTTAAAGAGCAAATCCACCCTTTTCTCATATTTCAACCTGCTATAGACATCTGTGAGGACTTTCTGTGGATATCTACGCTCACAAAATCACTGCATAATCACCATTATTTCATTCTCAAATGCTAAATCACTGGAACATATCCTCTGAGCTTGCAGGAACTGGCTGTAGGGTATGCTCCACTTGAAAGCCCACGGATGCCCACTATTACCTTGCAGTATTGAATTGAACACTGTAGGTTTACGAAACACAGATGTTTCCAATATCTTGGCCCTTACATCAAGCAAGACATCAGGAACTCAATTTTGCTTTTGCTCCATGTAGCTACTAAATGGATGTTGTTTTGCAGTTTTTTCGTCACAAATGGTTTTGCTAATGTCGCATTGATATTATCAATGATGTTATCAAACATATGATGAGTGCCAAAATTTGTGGGGTATTTATCAGTGTATGGCAGGGCATCAGTTATAGTTACCTTAGGGCACAAGTTATAGTTACATGACATTACTCTAGCTATATTAGGTGTATTTTTATGGTTTTGTACCTTTAAAATGTGAGCCAAACTATAACATCCCTGTAACCTTTGGTTTATTTAACTGAATTTCTATGGTCGTATTTAGCCATGAGGTACCAATCTCCTGGGCACTGGCCAGTATGTAAAGATAGTGGAAGGTTCGCAGCCCTCTCCCTGGATCAATATTGGCCCCTGTACCCCATCTGCTGGGGCCTGCCTAGTAAATGGTGGGTACCACCTAGGGTACTCAATTGATATATAAAGGTGGGGGGCATGCTGTCACCCTCCATAGGCAAATTTTGACAATGGGAGCCCGTCTCCTGGGGCCCGGCCTAAGTATTAAGGGGAGGCATGCAGCCTTCCTCCAAGGGCCAATATTGGTCCCAGGGAACCCTTCTCTTGGGGCCAGGCTACTCGATCAGTAATAAATGGGAAGGGGCCAATATTGGCTCTGGGGAGCCCATCCCCCATGGCCCGGCCATACACTAAATGGGTAGGGCCAATGCAGTCCCCCTCCCAGGCCAATGTTGGCTCCAGGGAGCCCATTTTCCTGGGACTGGCCACACACTAAATGGGGAGGGGGTGCGCAGCCCTCTTTCCTGGGCCAGTATTGGCCCCACAGACCCATCACTGAGGGCCTGGCCACTGCCACTGGTGTGTGCCCTGATGCCCACCCAGGGGAACCACTTGCTCTCTGTTGGAGGCCATGGGAGAAGTCTCTATGCCCCATGACCCCAGTCGGCTTCCCACATCCTGCGGGATCCTGCATTGCTCTCACCTGGAAGGAGTAGCTTAAAATGTTGCTCCCTGCAGGAGGGAGCAGTTTTTCCATCTGTTTGAAGCTGTGATGCAGGCAGGGACGCAGATGAAAAGTCTGCTCCCAGGGTGCAGGGACATTTGCTCTGCTCTCAACTCCGGAGAGCGGACTTGCTGTTTGCTCTTACTTGACAGGAGCTGTTAAAGCTCCTGCCAAATGAGAGAAAACATCTACGCTCAGAGGATGGGCACCTCTGGACCTAGGGAGCTGGCACTGGTGGATGGGGTCCTTAGGTCAATTAATCGATTGGAAAGGGGGGTTGCGTGGCCCCCTCTTTTTCATATTGCACCTCCTGGCCCCTAGGAGGATGTGTCCTCAGGGCCGATTGTGACCTGGGGAGGAGGGACGCACAGCCCCCATTCCCACTTTCCATAACTCTAGCATCTTTTTTTGCCTTCAGTCTTGATGCATTCTTTAACTTGATCTGACAGTTTATGAAGTTGCTTTTGACAGAGAGGCTGTCTCCGGTGTCCAAATCATGGGTACACCACATTGTCTGACCAGGGTTCAAAGAAAAGAGCACTACAAATTTACTAAGAACCTTCTACAGTCAGTCTGCTGTTGTGCTGTGAGAGTGTCAGAAAGTTCACAACCTCACTGTACCATTTTTGGGATTGGTGAAGAGGAGATCAGGGAGAGGCTCACTCTCTTCCTTCTGCACTCCATCTGTGACCATGAGCATGGTCATGTCAGCCCTGTCTTGGTGGGGTTTTAGGCAGTTCACATGAATCAATCTTTGAAGATTCCAGGGGGTGCCTATGTCAACCAAATAGGTGACCTCTCCTTTTCTCTCCACAATTGGATAGGGCTCAGTCCACTTGTCCTGCAGGGCCCTGGGAGTCACAGGCTCCAACACCCGCACAGCTGACCAGGTTGATATGTAACCAAGGCTGCCTTCTGGTCACACCAGTGCTTGACAAGCTCCTGGCTGGCCTGGAAATTCTTGTTGGCCTTCTTCTTGTACTCAGCCATGCATGAGCATAGGCCAAGCACATAGTTCACTATGTCCTGCTTGGGTTGTTTAAGAGGCTTCTCCCATCCTTCACTCGCTAGACAAAAGAGACCTTTTATAGGGTGCCCAAACACAAGTTCAAAGGGGCTGAAGTCAACCCTGTTCTAAGGGACCTCCCTGTATGCAAACAGAAGGCATGGCAATAGGACATCCCATCTCCTCCTGACTTTATGTGGGAATCCCAAGATCGTGCCCTTAATAGTCTTTTTGAATCTCTCTACCAAGCCATTAGTCTGGGGATGGTAGGAGGTGGTGTCATAGTTTAACTCTTGCTCTAGGCAAGACTGCTGGTTTGAGGATGACAGCACTTTTGTTTGTAGGTGGCCAAACCAACAGCAAGTCGCAACTGTCTGCCCAACCCTCCCGGCTCACAAGCAGTACCTCACCAAAAACTCAAACAGTAAAAGGTGATTTGTAGCAGCCTTTAGGCGTCAACTCAAGAGTGCAAAATCTCAGGGAGGTCGTGGTTAAACAGAAATTACCCCTTTCTCACATGAGCAACACGTCTCAGTCAAACACAGGCAATGAAAGAGATGCAGTAGAGTTTTCAATAGGTTTTATTAAGAAGAGTGCAATCTACGATAAATTGCATGGGCTGCAATGATTTGGATAATGAACAATGCAAGAAACAGAATGGGAGAGACAAAAGTCATTAATACAAAGAACCCCAAAAGTCATTAATACAAAGTCATTAATGACAAAAGTCATTAATACTTGTAATAACAAGTAATATTAAATAGATGTTAAATAGGCACGACTACCCTAGCACGATGAACCTAATCTCTAACCTAAAGTGAGCTAGGTGTGTTAAACCTAATCTGCCAGTACCATGTCCATGAGAAGAGCCATCCAACCCTTGTTACCTTGGAATGAGGTCTCTAGATCAGACTCCTTAAGGACACGAAGACTGGGTCAGCATCAAGGCGACTAGTAGCATATGTAGGGTTGATGGCATCTGGTATGAATCCCTCTGATTATCTTGTCTGTGTGAGATGTATTTGTACACATCTGGTAGAACCCCTGAAACAGGTATTTTACCAAACAATAGATAAGATTATATAAACAATTCCCTGAAAAGGTACATTATTTTACTGTTGCATGAAAGTGGGAAAGTACATGATGTGAATACCTATATATCTCATTTATCTTTGCACCTTTACAGAGTGGCACTGAAACCGTGAAACTAAAATATCTTCCTAACTATAAACATGGCAGCCAACTTGGAAGAAATAATTAAATAAATGTGCTAAAACAGAGCAAGCTCAGTAGGTCAAAAGTCACTAGGTGATGGGGGCACGTGCTTGTAAGACAAAGGCTAAGCTAAAATCCTGATTCCCATTAAAACGAAATAGGATCGATTACAGTGGTGAACTTGTAAGCCACACCACATTCATACCACATAGCCTTCAGGTATTCATACCTGAAATGTGTCCCTCTGTCAAAAACTACTTTTTTGGGAAACTCCACTCTGGTAAACATACGAAAGAAGCCCTTTGCTACAGCAGGAACAATTGCAGTCCTAAGAGGGATTGCCTCGGGTATCTACTAGCATGGTCCATTACTACTAGGATACATCTGTTCCAAGATGCAGTAGGGGGGTCAAGGGGACCAACTATGTCAACCCCTTCCTTCTCAAAGGGAGTCTCAACAACAGGTAGTAGTATTAAGGGAGCCTTTAGTGGTGTACCTGTCTTGCCACTGGCGTGGCAAATGATAGACGAGTGACAAAACTCCTTCACTCTCTGAGACATCTGAGGCCAATAGAAATGGGCTACTAACCAGTGTGAAGTCTTGGGCTGGACTGTCCCAGGTGTCCAGCAAGGAGGATGTCATGGGCCAATGTTAGAATGAACCCCCTTGTGCACTTGGGGTCTACCACTCTCCTGGCTTCCCCTGGTTTGGGGTCTCCGGCCTCAGTGTACAGTAAGCCACCTTCTCTGTATCACTGTGAGTGTCACTGACATCTCCCTCTTCTTGCCTGGCAGCTTGCTGCCTGAGACTCTCAAGAGTAGGGTATCTTCTTTGCTCCTGGCAAAGTTCCTCTCTGGAGGATCCCACTGCACTGAGAAGTTCTGTCTGGCCAGACTTCTTCAGTTGCAAGTCCCTCCTCAGGCAGCAGGGCCTCACCCTGGGCTAAGTTCTCCCCTGGAACCCGATTAGTCTTAGAGGCTGGATCAGCTTGGCCTTTCTCTTGTTCTTAAAGTGCTTGGCCATAGTTGTAGGCTCCAGCTCTTTACCTTTACCCTGTTGTACACTATGTGCCCCAGCTGTTACATCCACCCACCCAGGGAGGCCCAGAATCTCTGACTGGGCCCTCTTTTCTACTTCTGCCCATGGTTGTTGCCTAATAGACACTCCACTGATACAGCAGGAGATACAACCACCTTCTTTGGGCTAGTAACTGCTCCCCACTCTAGGTTTACCAAAGCCATTGGATGGAGCTAAGTCTCATTTTTAGCACTGGTAATCAGGTGACTAGCACTAAAGGTAATTTGCTCTGGGGAAACCACTTTGGTGATCACCATGGTGACATTGGGACCTGTATCCCTCAGACTCTCTACCTCGGTACCATTGATTCTTGGCCTTTGTCTGTACTTCTCCAAGCTTGGGGGTAAGACTACTAAGAGTTCAATGTCCACCCCTCCCAGGGAAAACAAAGTTATCCTCAGTGTATGCTCTGGCCTTTCCAGAGCACACTTCTACTCCCATCTCAACACTAACACCACCCTTGGACTGCCCCTCTGTAGGGGGCTTCTTGGGGCAAACTGCATTGTCCCTCTTGTGTCCTGGCTTCTGGAAGTCAAAGCATGTCCCAGCCGTCTTGGGATGTCAGTTTTCCCCTGATTCCCCTTTCCTTTGGACAGGGAAGAGCTTCGGGCCCACCCTCTTTGGAGTTCTTTTGTGGGCCTGGTGAGGACTATTTCTTTTTAACTTTGTTGGTGCTTTTTCCCTTTCTCTGTTGAGAAGTCTGAGAACCCTTCTTGGGATCACCTCTACTATGGGCCTTGTTCTGGAGTACCCTGGACCTGACCCGTTTGTCAGCTATCTTCCCCAGCTCTCTAGGACAAGACAACTCAGAATCCACTAGATTCTGTTGCATTTTTACTGTATATTACTTGGTTAAGATGTTCTTTTTTCATCCTTGTCAACCTTATTATCTTTTTTTCCAGCCCTTCTAGTGCCTTGACTGAGGAGTCATAAAAGTTTACCCAAGTGTGGCCTGGACCTTTTCGGTTATCCCTAAACTTGACTCTGTACTCCTCTGTGGTGTGTCCAAACCCTTCTATGAGGATATATTTCATGTGGGGATAGTACTCAGCTACATCCTTAGGAAGGCTCAGAAGTCTATCTCTGCTCTTAGCATGGGAGTAACTCCCAAAGTAGAGAGCCTCAGTGCTGTGGACATCCCTTCCTTATTCTGCAACACCTCTCAAATACTGCAAACTATTTGTCAATGTCATCTCATGCATTGTACATGAGGACAATTCCTTTGGGGACCTTAGGGTCACAAGAACACCCACGTTGCCTATTTAAATTTGTCCTAATTAAAATAGTCCCAATCTATCCCTTCTCTCTTTCAAGGCTTGTCTTTTCTCTATTGGAGCTCAAGCCTCCTCTCCTCCATGGAAAGCTGCTGAAGTCTGGTCTCCAGAGTCCTACTCACCTTTCCAGTGGGTGGGGGATGCTAGAGTGACTCTAGATACTTCCCTCCGATAAAGGTGGCCTGCAAAAAGATGGAGAACCATGGTCCTCACCTCATTCCCCTTCACTGGGGTCAGGGCTTCAGCCTCCACTTCTACAGGTTCTCCTTCTGAGGAGGAAGCCTCTTCCCTACATTTGTGTTGCTCAAATGAGGGCCTCTGCAATATCCTTACTTTTGACAGCAGCCCTAAGGCTAATGCCCCTCGCTTTCCACATGGCCATCAGATCAGTGATCTTGAGGATGGAAGGAATAAGCTGATCTAGGCTCAGGTTATTCTTCATGGTGCACTGGTTATCTGTGGATTTGGGTACTTTTTAAAAACTGTTGATAAAATGCTTTTACCGAACTGTCTAGATACTTTGTAAAAACTTTGTAAAATGTTGTGAAATCTATTGGAATGGGGATGTAACACGGGGTCCTAGCAATTTCAATTAAACCTCAATTTAGAAAAGCTGTAAAAAAATTACTTTTTGGATCTAACGACAATTGAGGATTTCTTGTGCACCCAAGATTATACTTATGTCTAAGTGTTGAAGCAAAACAAAAGTTCAAAATCTGCACTGCTGAAACACCAATGTAGCAAGGTGGCAGAATTATGTGGTAAGATTGGGGAGTCTTACCCTGAAATACTAGCATACTACCTACAAGTAGACCTCGGGTTCACAATAGTAGACCTTAGCTCAGTCCTGGTAGAGTAGCAACGAGCAGTTGGGCTACTTAGAGGACCATGTGTAGAGCATTTCAGAGCAACCAGATGGACGATAAGTAAATTAAAAGACTTTGAAGGAAATCCTTCACCAGTTTAGAGCAATAAAGCAGATTTTTATTTTTATTTAGACACCGAATTGAACTTTTTAAGTCACACACAACCTGAGTGGTGAATTTTTAAAGAGTTGAAAAATAGAGTAATTTTACGTGTCAAATGGCTTCCAATGAAGTCAATAGGGAAAATCTAAGGGCCAGATTTACAGGGCCCTAGTGCCTCCTTGTGCCACACTAGAATAATTTTTGTTTTACGCTAATGTAACTCAAGGAGGCAATTTTTGCTGTGCCATATTTACAAATTGACACAATACATGCATTGCGCCACTTTGTGACCCTTTGTGCCACATTCTGCCTATGTCAGGCATAATGTATGAATGGGGGCATTCTGGCGTTAGGAGGCCCGCAAAAATGGCGCAGCAAAATCTACAAGATTTCATTGGACCATTTTGTGTGTCATTTTTAATGCCTTCTCAAAGCAGGCGTTAAAGTGACTCACCCATTTTAATCAATGGACCTCCTCGCATTAGCGTCAAACTTTTTTATGCTAGTGCAGCAAAGTGCCACAGTAGCGTCAAATATGTTGATGCTATATGCCTAATGTGCACTATTGTGTGCCGTATTGTAAATACTGCACACCTATGGTGTCATTAGGTGGGTCGAGGGGCAACACAAAAAAACTGATGCATCAACACTGATGCACCAATTTCTTGTAAGTATGCCCCACAGTCTGCAATTGGTCAATTGCAGGGTAAGCTCCCGCGACCCCTCTTGGAGTTAAGGTCTTGCAGACCAAGCCTCAAAAGTCAGTTTTAGTTACCTTGCCCAGGTATTGTGGGTGTGGAGTTTCTCAGGCTGTCCTTGGTGTTGACTAAATCTGTGGGTGCTGTCACAATTGCAGCCCTTAACAAAAGCACACTTTGTGGTGGACACACACTCAACCCTTGGAAAGTAGAGGCCTTTGGGGTCCCATAACCTGGTTTCACCAGATAGATCTTTACCACCGTGTCCTGTGGCCTTGCAGCTGTCAATCACGGAGACTGCTTGTGCCAAAGATGCTTTGTTGCTCCTCTCAAAGTCACCTTCTTCAAGACACAGATTCTCAGGAGTGCGGCCATTGCCGATCACTGTCACTACGCTGGGGCACTTCTCTGGAGTCAGAGATGTCCAAGAGGCTGTTGGTCACTGGGCTGGTGACAAACAAGCCTTGACAACAGTAGAACCCACTATTCCTAAAGTTTGTCAACATGGAAGAAACCTTCTTCGGCTGTATAGAACCTCTAGCCCATGCTAAATGAGGGCAGACTTGTTTCTTGGAGGCACAAGTCTCAGGAGAGCCTGCTAAGGCAAAGGTATTCTGGTGGGCATCCTCTAAGGACACCACCACAGAACATGCCAGTTGATCCTGGGCACAATAATTGTGGTCAGGGTTAAAAAGCACAGTGTTTGAAACCATATATGGGGGAATCAGAGGGGATATCATAGACCTGGACATCTGGCAACTGCCTGGGTAGCAACCCATGTTATCCTAAGGACACCGGTCACTTGCGAGGCAATGCTGTCTCAAGGCCATATTTGCTTTTGCATGTATGTCCACACTCGTAACACAGTGCACCCTGCATCCTGGGCTAAAGGAGGTCTGCCTTAGAGGTGACTGACCAGGGCTATAGCAGAGCATGGACTCTGCCTGTACGTGGTGTGGGAAAAGTTGAACTCGAGCACACAAGCTGTTCATGCAGGCTGACATGGCAGTTTTGCAGGTTTACTTTTACTCATGTCAGACAGGGTGGCACAATCAGTGCTGCACCCCTGGTTACCGTTTTACCATCCCTGCCCTGGGTACCACTGGTACCATTTTCTAGGGCCTTGCTTGGGTGTCCTTGCCAATTGGATTAGTAATCATCTCAGCACAATGTTACAGGTCAAAAGCAACAGCCTCAAGCAGCAAAAAGAGAGGATGGACCAGCCAAAAAGGTGACTTTACAACAGAGAGAAAGAGAGAAGGTGTGATATTGAGACAGAGAGAGGCATTTGGAGAAATAAATTGGCACAGTGAAATTTGGAGGGGGGTTAGGCTTTAATAAATTATATACTTAGAATTAGATATTTCCAGACTAACTGAAAATAAAAATCTATTTGTCACATAAGAAGACAGAGATAAACCTTTGGTATGTGCCTTAAATATTTGAAGTTGAAAGGAAAGAAATTAAAGCCTAGAAGTGACCACTGACACTTTGAGATGAGAACCCTCAACGTATTGCTTAAGAGTCTGAGCCCTTACCACTAGTCCAGAGGTGATTCTCTACTTTGTGCTGTCCAGACATAGGTATGACATTCAACACAAAGGGTTTTATGAGAAAAAAACATGTACATTCAAAACATGAGTAAATGAACAGACACACTGCCATGAGATGCCAGGGCTAGAACATTACCATTAGGCCGGAAGTGACTCTGTTATGCCATGCATCAAACGTAACCTTCGAACGAAACATCTTGCTATTGTGACACTTCAAAGTGACTGCATGAAGAGACCATTGCAATACCAATTTCTTTCTCTCTCTCCCTCTCTCTCTCTCTCTCTCTCTCTCTCTCTATATCTCTCTCTCTCTCTCTCTCTCTTCCATTCCATTATGGAATGGAAGAAAGAGAGAGAGTGAGAGAGAAAGTGAGAGATTGAGACAGAAGCTTTTAGAGAAGGAAATCGATAGAGAGAAATTGAGAGAGAAAACGAGCAAGAGAGAGATCAGATTTTTAGGCTTTGATCAATAATAAACTGAGAATGGTATAATTCTGGACAAATGGAAAAGAAATATGTATTTGTCAAGAAAAAAATTGGATCAACTTTCGGTATGTACCTTAAATATTCAAAGCAAGAATAAATAAACTCTTGCACTGTCATGTGAAACCAGGATTTGAACGTTCAACCTACAAAATAACAGTCCAAGAACTTTAGCATTTGGCTAGAAGTAACTCTGTGCTGCTGTGCATTAAAATGAAACTATATCATTTGAAACAAACATCTTGTTGGTGTGACAATTTGAAGTCATTGTATGGAGTGAATATTGCAGTACCAATCTTTCTCTTTCTCTCTTCCATCCTATTATAGGATGGAAGAGAAAGGGAGAAAGAGAGAGGGTGAGAGATTGAAACAGACATAGGCATTTGGAGAAAGAGAAATTGAGAGAGAGCGGGGAGGGTTATGCTTTGATGAATGATACACTTAGAATGAGATATTTCCAGACAAATTGACAAGAACAATGTAATTTGTCACATAAAAAGAGTGAGATCACCTATCGATATTTACCTTATTTAGTTGCAGTTGAAAATGAATTAAAGCAGTCAAATGATCATTGACACACTTTGACTAGAACCCCCAACCTGCAGTTGAAGAATACAAGACCCTAACAACTGGCCCACATGTGTATATTTAACTTGCATTCTCCAGACATAGATATGACAATCAGCCCAAATGTTTTGATGGGAAAGAGACATAAATGTTCCATCGCAAGGCATGTTTAACAGTCAAAGCAAGAGTAAACAAACAGATACACTGACATGATATACCATGATTAGAACCTTCAACCGTTTGAGTAATAATGCAAGATCTTTACCAAAAAGGAAAAGAAAAGGAAATATGAGACACTGTTAGCCAATAGGCTCTAAATAATAATAAAGAAAACTGGCACTGTACCTTTAAGAACTTCACAGTACCTCCGGTATCCCATCAAGGCCCACAGGTGACCGTTAGGTCAGTTGGTTTTTTTTGGATCCTACTGTTAGGAACCCAGAGAACTGAGCTCTTTCTTTTTGGCAATTGAGTCAGTAAAATACATTTGAAACCTTTAAAATTGTTGACATTTTTCAGTATCTAGAGTATGGATTACCCTTTTTCTGACAGAAAAGATTTTATTTTTCTGTCAAGAATGTCATTACTCTTTGTGAAATGCCCTTCCTAGGGGAAGAAAAAGGCTCAGACTGGCACTCATTCAGTCTGTATTGTCCTGTGGTCACTGCTAGAAGTTATCCAGGCACCCTCAAGGACAGAGAGAAGATTAGGCTTCATGGATTCCAAGAGAGAGGAACAGGTGGATCATCAAGAGGCCTTGGGGAAGGTCTGATTTCATCCAAAGAGCCCTTCTCTCACTCCAAGGATTCCCACAGAGGAAGATCCTTCATGAGGCCTCTATACTGGATGTTATAACAGCCCTCCCCAAGGTTATTCCATTATGAGGAGGGACAGGCCAAACAAATTAGGTGGTGGATTACTATTCTGCTTACGTATAGACAAAATTCGAGAATTGTCTGCTCCTGCTATTGAAATGATCTCCTCACTGGAAATTACTCCTAAATTTACTTTATTTGGTATTTTAATATATTGTCCCCTGGGAATGCAGGGAATTAGTGCACATGCGTACCTGATATTTTAGCCCCCCTCATTCTAAAAACTGCTATTTTAATTCTGATAGGGGACCTGAATATTCACCTAGTAGATAGACATTTATAATTTCTTCCCCAAATCATTTAGCAGGTCATCTTGTGGACCCAATCTTTTCTAACTTAACAAATCTTGCCACTACTACTATGGTGCCCCTACTGTGGTCAGATCATCACACTGTACTGTTTACTGGTTTGACAAGATTGGCTCCCTGTAGCGAGAAAGGCAGACCTCTGGGCCGGTTTAGAACCTGGTCGAGATTAGATACCTCAGCCCTTCATTTCCAACTGAGGAACACAATGCCTAACTTAGCCAAGGTGGCTGTGAGTTGTCAGCCTATAATTGATGCTTGACCACAGAACTCATTAGATGAGGTCCTGCCTTCTAAATGTATCCGTTCTGTCCGGACTCATCCTCCAGCTCTCTGGTTCACTGAGGCACTTTGTGAGGAGGAAACTAGATGCATGGGCTTTGATAGAGCTTGGAGGTCTAAATATGAAAAAGCCAAACTTAAGGACAAATATGAACTGAAACGCTATCATCCACTTTGTAGACTGGCTGCACTACCTTCTTATAGGACCGAATTACCTGTGCACAGAATTGCCCAAATCTCTATTTAGTGTAGTCCAAGAACTAGAAAATCTACAGTGGAGATCTGTGCTTCGTACCTGTCACTGAGTATTCATAGACACTCTCTCTATAAAGAGCTACACTACACACACCATCTACTAGAGGCACACTATCTCCTCATTTTATCCATGCACTCTGCCTGTATCTCCTACGACCCCTTCAGGGTCTTTAAGAATTCTGCATCTACCACCTGTGACACATAAGTCTGCGCAGAGATCTAAAACTCCATTGTGTCATGGCTCTAGATCCAAAGCAACATCTCGAACCAGATCCACATCAAGATCCAGGAGGTCCTAGAAAAGAAGACCTATGACTTCTCTTACTTTGATCATAGAATATGTCCTACCTTGACCTCATCATCTGCTATCTTTGAGACCTGCGTCTTCTGGATTCTGCTCTGCAACTATTACTGACTCCAGCATCATTAAAGTCTGCTCCATATTCGCTATGGAACAAAGTAACAGTTTAACAACTTAACAACTTAACTTAAAGAACAGCTACTGAAAAGCCCTCCTTCTGACTCAGTAACATTAACAGCAGTAACAAAATCCCACACTGTGGCTTCGTTCTTTTCTGTTCCAACACATAGAGAAAGCAAGTATATAGGGACCACTGGCAAGAAGTGTATTCAAACAAAATATCAAGTTAAAAACATTGAGGCACATAAATATTGAGTTTTTAATATTGTGGTACTTAATATCGTGATGCAGGAATACCGTTGACAAAAATATTGATCCCCTAAGGTAAGTAATATTGATGTTAAAAATGTATATGTTAATATTATCATTTATTTATCAATATTCTGTGGTAAAGAATATTTTTTTAAAATATTTTTATCTATTTTAGTATATGTTTTAATTGTATATGTTATAAATTTGTTGTATAATTACTGTTAATGTTTTTTAATATAGTTAACATTTTTAGTTATTTTTAAATGTAAATATTAATTGCAATTTTTAGCATCATATCGGGTTGTAGGGTTTGTTGAGATACAGGGTAGGGATTAAATTAATTATAATTATTAATTAATGTTAATTATTATTAATTATTTAACTGATAATTAGAGAAATTGCGTAATTAATTTATTTCTAAGTTATGTTTTAGCTGCAGGTTGTGAAGTTTGTAGGGGTAAAGCTTGGTAAGTTAATTAGTTATAATTAATTATTAATTGTAATTATTAACATTTATTTTATAATTAAGTATGTTAATTGTATAATTCAGTTTTGTTTTAAGTTATATTTTAGGTGATGGTTGTGGGGTTTGTAGGTGTAAAGGGTGGCAAATTAATTAAGCTATAATGTGTTGATAATCAATTGTTGATATATAATTTAATCGTTAATTATATTAATTGTGAAATTGGCATATGTATTAAGTTATATTTTAGGTGTGGGTTGTTTACTTTGTAGAGGGACAGGGTGGATTATATTTAAGTAATCATAAATTAAAAAGTTTATTTTGAGAGAATCTGTAAGCAGAACGATTGTAATCTCAAGGTCCCTAGCAGGCAGGGGCAACCTTTGGGTGAGAGATGGTTTAATTCTGAATGCTCAACCAATTTAAGGCTTAGAAAGCAGCCGTTTATAAACAGAAAAGGGGAATCAGGAAACAAGCCTGGGAGAACCTGTTGACTACTCATGTTTTGGGTAAAAGTGCCCTGTTTTGGGATGTTATCAATCACCCATTTTTTCTGGAGTGAGTAATAAGAACACGGAGTGTACTATTGCAGCTGCTGACTGGCGTAGGCATTTGTTGTCTATCTAAGGCAGCTTGAGGAACTATACCACTGAGGATGAACCTGATGGTGTTGGGGAAGATCCTCCCAATTGGTTCACAGTAGAAGAGATTGACGCTGCCACTGTGCAATGTCTACAAGTAAGGCCCCTGGCTCACATGGGGGTGCAGGCTGTCTTATATGTCTGGGATACCCCTCCAGGGTCCAACGCTTTCCCTACTGTTGGATCAACTGGACTGGGAATAGTCAATTTTAACCCTCCTAAGTCCAATCTTTACATACTGTTGCACACACTGTATTGAGAATCGTACATTTTACCCCTCCCGTGTGCAATGCTTTTCTTCCCATTGCACCAACTGGAGCGTGAATAGTAAATTTTAACCCTCTTGAGTCGAACACTTGCCCTACTGTTGCGCACACTGGAATGGCAATAGTAGATTTTACCCTTCCTGAGTCCAATGCTTTCCCTACTGTTGCACCGTTTGACTGGAAATAGTAAATTGTACTTCTTGTGAGTCAAACGCGTTCCCTACTGTTGCACTGACTGGTGCGGGAATAGTAAATTTTACCCCTCCGGTGGCCAACACTTTCATTACTGTTGCATTGATTGGAGTGGGAATAGAAAATTTCACCCCCCCTGACTTCAACGCTTTCCTTACTCTTAGACCAACTGGGGTTGGCATAGTAAATTTCACCCTTCCTTAGTCCAATGCTTCTCCTACTGTTTTACACACTAGAGTGGAGTGAGAATAGTAAATTTTACCATTTCGGTGTTCAACGCTTTCCCTATTGTCACACAGACTGGAGTCAGAATAGTACATTTTACCCCTCCCGAGTCCAATGCTTTCCCTACTGTTTTACTGACTGGAGTGGAAATAGTAAATTTACCCCTCCTGAATCCAATGCTTTCCCTACTGTTGCACACACTGGAGTTGGAATTGTAAATGTTACCCCTCCTGGGTTCTACGCTTTCCCTACTGAATTGAGAATAGGACATTTTACACCTCCTAAATCCTACGCTTTCCCTTTGGTTGCACACATTGGAGTGGAAATAGCAAATTTTACCCATTCTCTGTCCAATGCTTACCCTATTGTTGAACATACTGAAATGGGAAAAGTATATCAATGTATGTAATTTTTAATATATCAGTAAAATGTGTTTTTATCTGTGAAAATTTTCATATATAATTGAATTGGAAATATTTTACTTAACTTGCAGTTTATTTGTTGCGGTTGCCACTAGGTACTTGTCAAATCTTCACAAACTTTTAAAAACTTATACTTTGGTCAGTTCAGCAGCTGTGTTGAACAGGAGCCAAGAAAAAGGGAGGTGCCAAAACACTTTTCCCCATTTTAAATCAATGGTATTTTTCAAATTTCTGAACACAACTACAGCCTGAACCGCTGAATGGAATTACACAAAATTTTGGCAAAAAGGTAGATTGTGGTCCAGAAAGCATGCTTGTGTGATTTGGTGTAAATTTGTTCAGTAGTTTTAGACGAATTAGAGTTTAAAAAATATAGATATATAGAGACACAAATCCTCTGAGAAACTGACTGTCCCGTGCAGATATCTGATTGGCTGTCAACACTTGAACAAGGAAGTGATGGCAGCCATTTTGGGACTCGGCTGAAGGTGAGTCCCCAAAAAAAGATTGATAAAAAGAAAATGGGCCAGGGTAGGGACACCTTGCGCCCTTAGCTCAGGTGCTGGGGTCCAAGAGGGACTCCACCAGCGCTTAAACAAGCCCTGGACTTGAAACAAGAATCCTAGGAATAGTTTTGAGGTATCACCCTCCATCAGCCAGGCTAGCTTGAATCCAGTGTCACAGTGTGCAAGAGACCCATGTCTGGGCATACCCTTGGCACTTACGTTGAACATAGCAACACAACATGATGATGGACTCTTCAAAAACTCACCCCTACTGCCATCTCCCAGGGCTAAACTAATAATGTATGCAGGGGGCTGGCCCCCGCAGCCACAGAGACCACTTTAATTGCCACCTCTCCAGGGCTTTAACAAAATGTAAAACAAAATTGGGAGGCCACCCGACCCCGCCCCACCGCTCCAGGGATCGCCATCTTCCCATGGCTTTAAAAAAATGCAATGTAGGGGGTTGCCTGGCCTCCCCGCTGCCCGGGGACCACCACCTCTGAGGGGCCTCAAACAAATTGAATATAGGGGGGAGCACTCAGCACCTCCCAAAGCCCCGGTGACAGCCTACTCCACAGGGTTTTACACAAATTGAATGCAGGGTGGGTGCCCCTCCGCAGCCCTGGTGGGCTACCACCTTCCTGGGTCTGAAGATATTCTGTGTGCGGGGCCGGCTGCCCTCGCCATGCACTGCTAATTACTTTACAAATTACGTCAGTCACGACATCATTGATAACATCATTGATAATATCCATGTAATATTTACAGTAAAGGTTTTGATGAAAACTGTGCATGGTGGGGGCACAAGATGTAGTTACCTTAGGGCACAAGTTATAGTTACTTGAGATAACTAAATAAGTATAACAGGTCCATGTGTTTTATCCAGGTGACTGATTGACACCTGATCCGTTCGATATAAGTCAATAAGGACGCTCAATGAGGGACCACACGCCAATTATGAACACAATTTAGCTTTACAAGAATTTCAGAAGAAAAACAAATGTATTCATTTGGCACATCAACGAAGTAGAATGCAAACCAATAATAAAGAGCATCTATTTATATATGAGCAAAGAGTTCATTCACAGATATGGGCATTGGTTAGCTGCCAAATGAAACGCATATTTCAATTACTGCAGCTTGCTCACATTAAGACGTTCGGGAAACAAAATATAAATGAGCAGAATACTTCAGATTGTAAACATAGTGCAAGCATAATAATCAATCATTATAGAGCAGAAAAACAAAGGTCTTTCATCCCTGGGTGGAACTTAACTTTATCCACAAATGCTGGGAAGCCCTCTACCGCCTACTTGGACCTCTCTCCCCCTTGAGAGTCACGGTCTCAGAACAGCAAACCAGGGAAACAACGATGTGGGCTTGGCGATGGCAGCTTACGCAACCCCATCTGCGAACTTCAATCCCCTCACCCGCGCTTCAGTGATTAAATAACCTGAAGCTTGGATTCTATCCCTTTCTCGCATCTTCTAGCTATGTTATCAGCACATGTCCCTTGGCTGCTCTGCCGTTCCCTAGCCATTGTTTTTTTCCGTCTTTTTCCTGTACTCCCTTTCCAGGGTTAGGACGACCTTCCTGACTCTCTCCTACACATCCTGCTTCTTACACATGCAGCTGCAAATAATTTTATCTATGGAATGTTGGAAAACAAACTTGAAAAAGACATTGTAGACTTTTCCACGTTGATTCTGGTTTTAGCAGGCATCACGCTCATCTACACTGTTCAAGATTATTAACCCTTTGCGTCAAAATGTCTTCCGCACCTTTCCCTATACTGATCACCATGGTTTTGTACATTTAAAATATGAGCCTAACTATAACGTCCCTGTAACCTTTGTTTTTTACGTGAAAATATATATATTTTTTTACCCCTTCGCTGCCAGGCCTTTTCCCCCAACTGTGCCGAGCCTTTTTTTCTCTATTTGGGGCAGTTCACGCTTAGGCCCTCATAACTTTTTGTCCACATAAGCTATCCACGTCAAATTTGTGTCCTTTTTTCCAACATCCTTGGGATTCTAATGGTACCCAGAGTTTGTGGTTTCCCCTGGAGGAGACCAAGAAATTAGCCAAAATACAGTGAAAATTTCGTTTTTTTCAAAAAAATGGGAAAAAGTGGCTGCAGAAGAAGGCTTGTGGTTTTTTCCCTGAAAATGGCATCAACAAAGGGTTTGCGGTGCTAAAGTCACCAGCTTCACAGCTTTCAGGAACAGGCAGACTTGAATCAGAAAACCCAATTTTTCAACACAAATTTGGCATTTTACTGGGACATACCCCATTTTAAAAAAAAATTGTGTGTTGACCCTCCTTCCAGTCAGTGACAGAAATGGGCATAAAACCAATGCTGGATCCCAGAAACCTAAACATTTCTGAAAAGTAGACACAATTCTGAATTCAGCAAGGGGTCATTTGTGTAGATCTTACAAGGGTTTCCTACAGAAAATAACAACTGAAAAAGAAAAATATTGAAATTGAGGTAAAAAAACATCACTTTTTCTCTACGTTTTACTCTGTAACTTTTTCCTGCAATGTCATATTTTCAAAAGCAATATACCGTGACGTCTGCTGGACTCCTCTGGTTGCGGGGATATAAAGGGCTTGTAGGTTCATCAAGAACCCTAGGTACCCAGAGCCAATAAATGAGCTGCACCCTGCAGTGCATTTTCACTCTATACCGGGTATACAGCAAATAATTTGCTGAAATATAAAGAGTGAAAAATAGCTATCAAGAAAATATTTGTATTTCCACAAAGGGCACAAGATAAGGTGTTGAGAAGCAGTGGTTATTTGCACATCTCTGAATTCCGGGGTGACCATACTAGCATGTGAATTACAGTGCATTTCTCAAATAGATGTCTTTTTTACACACTCTCTTATATTTGGAAGAATAAAATGTAGAGAAAGACAAGGGCAATAACACTTGTTTTGCTAATCTATGTTCCCACAAGTCCCCCGATAAAAATGATACCTCACTTGTGTGGGTAGGCCTAGCGCCCGCGACAGGAAACGCTCCAAAACGCAATGTGGACACATCACATTTTTTGAAAGAAAACAGAGGTGTTTTTTGCCTACCTGTAGATTTTGGCCTCTAGCTCAGCCGGCACCTAGGGAAACCTACAAAACCTGTGCATTTTTTTAAACTAGAGACCTAGAGGAATCCAAGATGGGGTGACTTGTGAGGCTCTGACCAGGTTCTGTTACCCAGAATCCTTTGCAAACCTCAAAGTTTGGATAAAAAAACACGTTTTCCTCAAATTTTGGTGAAAGAAAGTTCTAGAATCAGAGAGGAGCCACAAATTTCCTTCTACCCAGCGTTCCCCCAAGTCTCCAGATAAAAATGATACCTCACTTGTGTGGGTAGGCCTAGTGCCTGCGACAGGAAATGCCCCAAAATGCAATGTGAACATCACATTTTTTTAAATAAAACAGAGGTGTTTTTTGAAAAGTGCCTACCTGTAGATTTTGGCCTCTATCTCAGCTGGCACCTAGGGAAACCTACCAAACCTGTACATTTTTGAAAACTAGAGACCTAGGGGAATCCAAGATAGTGACTTGTGGGGCTCTGACCAGGTTCTGTTACCCAGAATCCTTTGCAAACCTCAAAGTTTGGCTAAAAAAACACGTTTTCCTGACATTTTGGTGAGAGAAAGTTCTGGAATCAGAGAGGAGCCACAAATTTCCTTCCACCCAACGTTCCCCCAAGTCTCCCGATAAAAATGATACCTCACTTGTGTGGGTAGGCCTAGCGCCCGCGACAGGAAATGCCCCAAAACGCAACATGGACACATCACATTTTTTTTAAAGAAAACAGAGGTGTTTTTTGCAAAGTGAATACCTGTAGATTTTGGCCTCTAGCTCAGCCGGCACCTAGGGAAACCTACCAAACCTGTGCATTTTTGAAAACTAGAGACCTAGGGGAATCCAAGATGGGGTGACTTGTGGGGCTCTGACCAGGTTCTGTTACCCAGAATCTTTTGCAAACCCCAAAATTTGGCTAAAAAAACACACTTTCCTCACATTTTGGTGACAGAAAGTTCTGGAATCAGAGAGGAGCCACGAATTTCCTTCCACCCAGAGTTCCCACAAGTCTCCCGATAAAAATGATACCTCACTTGTGTGGGTAGGCCTAGCGCCCGCGACAGGAAATGCCCCAAAACGCAACGTGGACACATAATTTTTTTTTAAAGAAAACAGAGGTGTTTTTTGCAAAGTGCCTACCTGTAGATTTTGGCCTCTAGCTCGGCCGGCACCTAGGGAAACGTACCAAACCTGTGCATTTTTTTAAACTAGAGACCTAGGGGAATCCAAGATGGGGTGACTTGGGGGGGTCTGACCAGGTTCTGTTACCCAGAAACTTTTGCAAACCTCAAACTTTGGCTAAAAAAACACATTTTCCTCACATTTTGGTGACAGAAAGTTCTGGAATCAGAGAGGAGCCACAAATTTCCTTCCACCCAGCGTTCCCCCAAGTCTCCCGATAAAAATGATACCACCCTTGTGTGGGTAGGCCTAGCGCCCGCCACAGGAAATGGCCCAAAACACAACGTGGACACTTCAAATTTTTTCATAGAAAACAGTGCCTACCTGTGGATTTTGGCCTCTAGCTTAGTCGGCACCTGGGGAAACCTAGCAAACCAGCGCATTTTTGAACACTAGAAACCCAGGGAAATCCAAGATGGGGTGACTTGTGGGGCTCTGACCAGGTTCTGTTACCCAGAATCCTTTGCAAACCTCAAAATGTGGCTAAAAAAACACGTTTTCCTCACATTTCGGTGACAGAAAGTTCTGGAATCTGAGAGGAGCCACAAATTTCCTTCCACCCAGCGTTCCCCCAAGTCTCCAGATAAAAATGATACCTCACTTGTGTGGGTAGGCCTAGCGCCCACCACAGGAAATGGCCCAAAACACAACATGGACACATCAAATTTTTTCATAGAAAACAGTGCCTACCTGTGCATTTTGGCCTCTAGCTCAGCCGGCCCCAGGGGGGGCAGAAATGGCCTAAAATAAATTTGTCCCCCACCCCCGACCCTCCCTGGGAGCGACCCTTGCCTACGGGGTCGCTCCCCCTGCGTGACATTGGCACCAAAAAAAAACACCCGTTGCCTAGTAGTTTCTGCCCCCTTGGGGTCAGATTGACCTAAAATCAGCCACTCTGCCCCCAAGAGGGGCAGAAATGGTCTAAATACAATTTGCCCCCCAGGGGAGCGACCCTTGTCTAATGGGTCGCTCCCCAAAAAATTTGCCCTGGCGCCTTAAGGTTTTTGCCCCCCCTGGGGGCAGATCGGCCTAATAACAATAGGCCGATCTGCCCCAGGGGGGACAGAAATGGCCTAAAATAAATTTGCCCACACCCACCCCCTCAACCCCCCCGGGAGCGTCCCTTGCCTACGGGGTCGCTCCCCCTGCATGACATTGGCGCCCCAAAAAAAATCCCAGGTGCCTAGTGGTTTCTGCCCCCTTGGGGGCACATTGACCTAAAATCAGCCAATCTGCCCCCAAGGGGGGCAGAAATGGTCTAAATACAATTTGCCCCCCAGGGGAGCGACCCTTGACTAATGGGTCGCTCCCCATCTCTAAAAAAAAATAATAATAAAAAAAAAAAATGTGCCCTGCCGCCTAGAGGTTTCTGCCCCCCTGGGGCAGATCGGCCTAATACCAATAGGCCGATCTGCCCACAGGGGGGGCAGAAATGGCCTAAAATAAATTTGCCCCCCCACACCCCCAGGGAGCGACCCTTGCCTACAAGGTCGCTCCCCTTGCGTGATGACACAAAAAAAAAGATCCCTGCTGCCTAGTGGTTTGTGCCCCCCTTGGGGGCAGATTGACCTAAAATCGGCTGATCTGCCCCCAAAGCGGGCAAAAATGGCCTAAATACAATTTACCCATCCAGGGGAGCGACCCTTGCCTAAGGGGTCGCTCCCCATCTCTAAAAAACACAGACCAAAAAAAAAAAAAAAATGCCCTTGCGCCTAGAGGTTTCTGCCCCCCATGGGGGCAGATTGGCCTAATAACAATAGGCCGATCTGCCCCCAGGGTGGGCAGAAATGGCCTAATATAAATTTGCCCCCCCACCCCTCCTGGGAGCGACCCTTGCCTACAAGGTCGCTCCCCTTGCGTGACGGCGCAAAAAAAGATCCCTGGTGCCTAGTGGTTTCTGCCCCCCCTTGGGGGCAGAGTGACCTAAAATCAGCCGATCTGCCCTCAAAGCGGGCAGAAATGGCCTAAATACAATTTGCCCCTCCATGGGAGCGACCCTTACCTAAGGGGTCGCTCCCCATCTCTAAAAATAAAATAAAATTGCCCTTGCGCCTAGAGGTTTCTGCCCCCCCTGGGGGCAGATTGGCCTAATAACAATAGGCTGATCTGCCCCCAGGGGGGCAGAAATGGCCTAAAATAAATTTGCCCCCCACCCCCCCGGGGAGCGACCCTTGCCTACAAGGTCGCTCCCTTGCGTGACGGCGCAAAAAAAAGATCCCTGGTGCCTAGTAGTTTGACCTAAAATCAGCCGATCTGCCCCCGAAACAGGCAGAAATGGCCTAAATACAATTTGCACCTCCAGGAGAGCGACCGTTGTCCAAGGGGTCGCTCCGCATCTGTAAAACAAAAAACAAAAAAAACAAAAAAGGTGCCTAGTGGTTTCTGCCCCCCTTGGGGGCAGATCAGCCTAATCAAAATAGGCTGATCTACCCCCCAGGGGGGCAGAAATGGCCTAAAATAATTCCCCCCCCAGGGAGCGACCCTTGCCTAAGGGGTCGCTCCCCTTGCGTGAAATTCACATTAAAAAAACCAACTCCCTGGTGTCTAGGGTTTTGGCCTCATCAAAATAGCCCAATCTGCCCCCAAGGGGGGAAAAAATCGCCTAAATATTATTTGCCCCCTAGGGGAGCGACCCTTGCCTAAGAGGTCGCTCCCCATCTAAAACAGACCCAAACAAAACAAAAAAAAAAAAAAAATGATCCCTGGTGCCTAGAGGTTAAAGGACTTCCTAAAAAAATGCCCCCCCTGGGAGCGACCGTTGCCCAAGGGGTCGCTCCCTTATGTCAATTTCCCCCCCCCAAAAAAAATCCCTGGTGTCTAGTGGGGTTTCAAAAGCCGGATTGCAAGTAATCCGGCTTTTAAAACCCTAGGAGAGACTTCAATGGGAAGGAAATACATTTCCTTCCCTTTGAAGCCTCTCCGGGCCTCCCCCACGTGGTTGAGCATTTCTCTTTCAAGCAGAGCTTCCAGCGCAATGGGGGAGACCCTGGGACTAATCAAATGACTTTGGGGGGGTGGGGGGAAGCACACAGAGGGAGCGAGAGCACAGAAGGGGTTAATTTACTAACAGAACAATTACATATACATATATTCATATATTTATATATATATATATATATATATATTTATATATATATATATATATATATATATATATGTAATTGTTCTATTAGTAAATAAAAAACAAAAAAATGATAATATACATTTAAACTAATATGTTTTATAATAGTTTTACATTTAATCATATTTATGTAACCATACACACATACAAATGTTTGTGTATGTTTAAATAGGTTTATAATGATATATGTTTTTAAATATTATTTAAACACATTTAATTTATATCATATTAATGTTACCTGTTAAAATATTTAAGATTTACTGTTTTACCTGTATATATATTTTTTAAATGATATTTTTGTATACATTTTTCAATATTAATTCAAAGCCATATTTTTTCTGATATTTTTTGTATATATATAGAAAAACAATATTTTTGTCATCAATGTTTTTGGAGATGATAATGTGTCATTGAACTGACAAGAAAATGTGTGGAACATCTGCATCATCCATTAAAGTAGGAAGTGCTTCTGCTTTGATGGGCAGGTACAACAGATCACTGTGTGATCCATTTAGGAGATTTACTGAGAAGCTAGCAAAGGGGGACATCCAAATTTTCAGGGAATCTTGAATGAAGGTGGCCTGATATCTAATCAGATGATAAGTGCAGCAGTAGATGCATCAGACCTAGTTACACATGGTTCATGTCATGGCATCTGTGCACAAAGGTCGTCTTGGTTGGTCAAGACCCTTTTCGGCACTCATGGTGATGAGGAGATGTCCAGGATTCAGACAGGAATGGACACTCTGAAGGCTGTTGGTCTGGAAAAGAGAAAGGAGTATTGTAAGAGATACAGGGATTCATAACAAGTTTGGCGTTCTTTCCGATGACCGCCGCGGTGGCGGCCGCCAAAAGACTGCCATGTTGGCGGTAAAATGACAGCCATATTAAGAGTCACACTGTGAAGTCCACCAAAAAACAGCCACATTTCTAAAACTGCCAGTACACTAGAGGATGGGCAAAAGAGGCGGTTCCACCACCAGCACCATCAGCCCGACAATATTCCACCCATCAGATTAAAATCCACAAATCATGACAGTGGTTGTTCCACGGCAGGTAACCATTGGCGGTGCGAACTGCTGCGGTCTGAACTCACATCACACAGAACACCACACCACATTGGACAGTTTGAATACACACCTGACACATATCCCAACACACATATACAATGCACTGTAAAACACACCGCTCCACAACCCACAATTCTTTGCAAACAGAATGCCACACACAGCCAGAAACAAGCAAAATCTTTCTCAGATATAGAAAAGCCAACAAATTTCACCACGCATACATCCCACACCTGCACAACATACACAGCACACATTTTACTACAACACATATTCCACAACAAACATCCCCCACTCACATTACAGCACCTACACCTCACATTTACCTTTGTATGTAGCTGTAGCCTTTTTCTTTGAACACTACCTACCTTTTTCTGTAGCCTTTTCTTTGAACACTACCACACCATATTCACCACTACTACCATGTCCCCACAAACCACCCAAATTTCTATGATTATGAGTTAAGGGTAATGGTAGACAAAATTGTTAAGGTAGAACAACACTTGTTTGGAGCACAGGTCCAGCAAACATCAATTGCCAGGAAAATTAAGTTGTGGCAAAGAAAAGTCGACAGGGTCAATTCTGTAGGCAGCCATCCATGCACAAGGGAGGACATCAGGAAGAGGTGGAATGACCTCAGGGGGAAGGTAAGGCCCATGGAATTCAGGCACTAGCTGGCGGTAATGAAGACTGGCGGTGGGCCCCACCTCCTCCCCCTACTTTCACATCTTGGAAGGAGAACATCTTAGACATACTGCATCCTGAGGGCCTAACAGGAATGGCTTGGGAAGTAGAATTAGGTAAGTCCCCATAAGATCCATGTAACTCAGTTGTCATGTCCTGCTTGCACCCTTATCACCTTACCCTACCCCAATTAATATAGCACCCATACACCTCTGTCCAAATAACCTAATTCCCCTCTCTGGAATGCCACACGTCCACTAAACTCACCTGGCTCCACAGCCCTCGGAAATGGCACATGAAGTACTGGCAACTCGTAGCACCACAACTCCCAGGACACAATATCCCACCATTGTGAAAACCTGACCAGTGCTCCAAATGTCAGATGTCATGCATGTGAATGTAACTACCAATCTAACCCATTTTGAATGTTCAAGAGTGAAACAGTTAATGTCAATTACAGAAATGCCATGACCCTCTTCCACAATCACAAGCAAAGCACAGCTGTAGCTAAAGACCAAATCCTAATGCCCTTAGAATATAAATTGCTAAGATTGAATTGGACTCTCCTGCGGTGGAAATCTAGATGGCAAAGTTGGATGCACATGCAGTACATCTAGATACAGGTCAATGTCTATTGCTTCCTCTTACACGATTACCCTACTCTGACACTATTGTACATTGTACAGCTCTTTTTTGTGCCATGTATCATGACACTTCGCTAGGAAAAAAGATTAACACCTATGTCAATAATCAGACAACCTAAGATGATATCAGCAGTCAAATCATTACCAACATAGTTTACCAGAGTCAAGCATGGTGTATGGTATTGAAGTTACAGAGTCTCATGTTGTACTAAGTAAGATTGTGCAGCACCTGTCATTGTCATTTCTGGGGATCATGTTAAGGCACTGTCTGCATCTCACACAACATCAATAATACCCTACATGTAACAGCAACTATGTGTTCAATTTCTCCCACAGGTAACCTGGCCATTGTTACCAAGGCAAGGATGCCAGAGACCATCACTTCCCCTCTGGGGAGTGAGGACAATAACCCTCGATGTGTGGACACTGACAACGAAGCTTGACCATCAGTGGCACCTGGTCAGTCAACAACTGTCAGCCTCAACCTGTCCACATTCACTCCTACCAGCCCTGTTGAATCTACACCACAGGACACCATTTGCCCCCAAACCTGTGTCCCAAGAACTGTCTCGTCCATTGTCTGCCCCACCATACAGGAACCTGAGTCTCCTATTGTCACCCCTGACAGTGATGGTCCTGCCACCAGTGGGAGTGGACACACCTGCCAGGGGCACAGGCACGTGGGTGTAGGGTGCATAGGAGAGATACTGTGGGCCAGATGATGGGGGCTCCAATGGACAGTACTAACCAGGAAACCATATCCCAAGTCTTGAGAGCCTACCAAAATTCCCTAGGTGTGGTAGGCCAGGTAATCACCATGATGGGGGAAATCAAAAAGCTGCAGAGGGACAACCACCAGGAAGTCATGCAGCAGTGGTAGGCACAAAATGGCATCCTGGCTTCTATTGCTGGGGTGCTGAGGGACATCAACACTACCCTGAGTAGGTCTGCCACGCAACATCAGGTCTTGTCCACTACTAATGACTTTCAGAACCTTCAGCTTCTGCAGCTGCTAGTGGAACTGAGGCCCTGCCAGCGGAAGGACATGGCTCAGACATCAAACTCTCTTTAGCAGAAGGAACACTCAGCAAATATGCACATCCACACAGACATCCAGGAGGAGCAGATGCCAAGACCAAACCTACTGCCAGGAAGGGAAACTATCCTGACTGGTTCCCCTTGTGTGCCATAGATACACCCTGTTAATTGTTCTGAAACCTATCTCCATTTTCCTATTGTGCAAGGACACTGGACATGTGTTTCCTAATAGTGTAGTAGCTACCCTGATGATTTTAGCCACCATGACTAAACCCTTCACTGTTTACTTTATGTTTTTTAAGTTTCTAATGACAAATGTTGTTTTACTGTCCACAATAAATTACACTTAAACACAGGTCCTGTGTAAGTGTAATTTATCAAACATGTATAACTGTTATGCATTAATTAATTGAAAGGTACACTGTTCCAATAAAGATTATCAAACCAGGAGACCCATGTTCTCAGGAGCAAGAACCCTCAAGCATCACACTGGATGACTAGCATCATCATCGGGAAATGCTCCTTGCCAGGCTGGCACTGCAATGCCTGGTGGGCACCCCGACGTGGGGGCTCTCAGCCGAACTCCTATAATAGTGACTGGTAGATTCAACTAAACAGACTACGATGCTTAAATTCAGCACCAGTACACACAAAGAGGAAAAAGAGATTAAAATTGGTTATTCATCCACTGAACACCATCATTTATTCAATCTGATATAACAAGGATGAAGACCAAGGTTAAAATCAAAAAATTGAAAGTAATAAATTGAGAATTATGCTCAAAGCCTTTCAAAAATGAAGATACTACAGGGAGTCCTAAATATTAAAGAACCTCTGTGCTATGGTCGACATGTCTCGCGTCTAGTGGTCCAGCCGGATCCATTGACGCTTCATCAGGACCTACAAAAACTATTATTCACACCTCTTCAAAGTAGTATCAAAAATTAGGATACTTAACACCGGTCACTTACTTTAAAGTAGACTGGTTAACACAGGTCACCCTAGAAGACAAAAACATAGAAAACATATCGGCAGTACCCAAAATGTGAATTATTCGGGTAATTGCAAACATATAACCAGTGATGGGTCAAAAAAGGAAAGAACAAAAAGTGACAAATCATGCTTACCAACCCCAAGTCGAGACCAGGTTCCTTGGGTGGTTCGTTTCAAGGACTCAAAGTGACACTGGACGCAGTAAATAACAACAAGATCAACAATCATTATTGCAACATGGATGTAAAACAATGCTAACTCTATTGATATAAGAAGTTCTCAGAATTAAAAAGAAACTCCGTTTATAAATCGCCTAGTGGCAGTAAATAGTGGTGTTAAGAAATAACACGAGGCCGGTATGGTCGTTTCCAAATTAAATTACTCATGTCTTAGATTAAGTAGAAAAAATGTAAATACCACTCGTAACATCGTATGGCCAAAAGAAATTAGACTACAACATTAATGCCCCAAAGGAAAGGTAGATCGAGACTAGTTGTGCCCATCTATACGTACAAAATACTCATATAGTAATCACAGGTCTGTAGTGTTGGACCTACCCTCTGAAACGGACGACCCGGAAACAACCGGATCGGACGCTGTCAGAGTTATAAATAGACGCTGCGAGGACCAGGAGAATGGGTCCGTGCGCGTCTAAACATGGAAAAAGAGGAAGGACTACTGCAATTACTATTCGGCAAAGAAATGAAGGGCGGACTACTTTACTCACTTGATTTGTAGTTCCGTCCCTTCAAAGTAAGTCAAGCCCATAGTCAATTAGACCACGTTGCCAAAAAACAGGAAGGTTTAAAATAATGGAAAAAGCTTTGATCGTCCTAGAGAGGAACGAAAAAAGGGGTAAAGAAAATTATTTTTTTCTTTGAAAGAGTGATAAAAATTAAAAATTGAATAATAAATAAGTGAGAAAAATCTTATTTGTGATAATGAGTCATAGTGTGGTAAGTAACCGCAAGGCAGAAATATTATAAGGGATATGTATTGCAATTTAACAAATACCAACTGGTTGGAAACAAATGTGAAGTAATAAACTTGTGGCGAGAGGGAAGTCCAGGGGATATCGTCATTTAACCCCCGTAGATGCGTCCCTAGTTTAAACACCCATCTTTGTTCAATCCTGAATAACGCCCCCGGATCGTCGAGGCGGATTGTTGGTGCATCTATAACCACCCACCACAGTTCTTCAGGAGAATGTTGGGCCTCCAAGAAGTGCACACTAAGTTTTGTGGTGATCCTTTTACATCTGATGTTGCTTCTGTGCTCATTAATGCGTGTCTTAATGGGTCTGGATGACATTCCTATATAACGTAAATTGCAAGGACACGATATCATGTAGATACAGTTCCTGGTATTACAATTGATATGTTTTTTGAGATACCAAGTACCCACGGAGCCAAGATCCAGTTTTGTCAAATGCCTAGTCAGACAACGCACGTTACAGTTCTAACTGTTATGCATGCCAACTCAAGTATCAACATGTCCCTTTGTATTGTACAACCTTTTTATGGACATCACACATGGGTTCTATCAGCACGAGACTCATTACATTTGGATTGTAACATAGACAGGTTCCAAAACAGGTGTATACTGCATCTAAACACATTTATTGCTAGATATGCAAGCAGTACATAGAGTGCAACTGATAGTAACATCTGGATGTTTGCTAAGGTGTCATACACTACTAAACCACAGGATGCAGAAGTTAGGGACATGTCAGTCTTGCTACAAGCCAAGAGGCTTACACATTGGTAATTTGTATTATCTGGTAAAGCCTTGTCACATGCCCATACATTAGCTTCCTGATTATCTAACCCCATGGTACAGACAGAGATCAGTACTTGTGAGAAAACAGGGCTGATTGCAGAGGCCCCCTAACTTTTTGCCCCCATTTTCCACTTTTTGCTGGTGTTTTTCTGACTCGGATGGTGCCCTGGGTACTTCTAACCAGTCCCAGGGCCTGTGCTCTGTGTAAAATCAATCTGCAAATTAGGCTAATTATCATTGGTTAAGTTAACCTGCCTATAAGTCCCTAGTATATGGTAGGGCATGTTGTTTGAGGGACCACAGCATAGGTAGTGCACCCATAGGTGCACTGCTGAGGTGCCCAGTGTCATTTTAAAGGCAGGCCTGCCTTGTTGGCTGCTTTTAAATTAAATGTATATGCAAATTCGACTTTGGAATTAAAAGTAGTTCCAAAGTCTTAAACTACCTCATTTTTACATATAAGTCACCCCTAAGGTGTGCCCTATGTGCCCCTAGGGCTGGGTGCCATGTAACTATAAACAGGGACCTTATAAAAATAGTTTTATAAGCCCTGGTGAGGTAAAAAAAGCCAAATTAGTTTTTCCCTCATTGTAGTAAATGGCCTTTATAGGCTAGAATGGGGAGACTTTATTTTATTTTTTAAAGTCCCCTTAAATGATGGCTACCAAGAGTTTGGTATCAAATTAATTGTTATAATAAATCCCACAACTTCCAGTTGTTGGATTTAATATAACTTGTTCAGGTAAAGAGTTTTAAACTTTACCTGAAAAGTTGCCAATTTCAGCCCTGCATTGTTTTTGCTGCTGTGCTCTGATCGGCCAGCCTCTAGCAGCCTGGCCAGGCTGCCTTGATGAGGTGTAAAGTGGCCTGTTTTCACACAAAGGAATGTGCCTGTGGGAGGGAATCTCCCCTCAGCAGATGGTGAGGCAGGAAGGGGGAGGGCTGCCAAACTGGTCTTCAAAGGCAGAGAAGGACATTTGGAGGAACCAGCAACACCCCCACATCCTGCAACCCCAGACAACTAGGTGCCCCCTTGATTAGATTAGGAGAGGGCAGGAGAGGGGTGTGTTTATGAATTTTAGCCACACCAGTGGGTGGGCTCAGCCAGATATAACCTCCGAAAATCAGATTCAGCCATGATGGATTTTTGGAGAATCTTGCCTCCTGGGATTGATTTTTACCACACTTCCCATGAAGTGGTCATCACAGGGGAAAGGACCCTGCACCTCATTGGAGAACCAGGACCCCCCTGCTTTTCACCCAGGAGCAAGGATAAAACTGGCAGACCTGCATCCACACCTAAGATCCCCATCAGATTCCAACAAGGAAGAACCAAAGGAGAGGAAGGACTGCCCTGCTGGACCCCTGGCCTGCACCTGGAACCTGCATTCAGAAGGACTACACCAGCTGTACACTTGGGCTTCACCACAAGAAGGACTTTGCCTGGCTTCAACTGGTTCAAGGAGGGACTCCCTGTTTGCTACCGGTGAAAAATTGCCAAAAGAGTCCCCTGCACCAACTCCTGAAGAAATCAACCAGCTGGCCACTGCCCAGTGGCCAAAAAGGTGATTGCGCCAGGTGCATTCTGGGAGTGGTAGTCCGCACCCCCCAAGGACCATCTCAGAACTTCTGGACCCTTGGGGTGAGCTGTGGACCTCAAAGGAACCTTAAAAGGACATCTGGGAGAAGCCCCAGAAGTTTGGAGAAGTTTGGAGAACTTTTGAAAAAAAGCTCCATAGAGGGACCGACCTGCCACGGCAACTCTAGCCGGCTTGCCTCAACCGCGACCCGGCCTGATTTGCTGGTTCATCTCGGTAAAGAAAATCTCCAAAAAGAGACTAAGTCCGAAGGTAAAAAGTTGACCGGGACCTCCCAGCCAGCGTATCCGAGGAGGGCTCCAGGGACGTCAGATCAAGATCCAGGTTTACCCTGGTCGAAGGATTTTCACCTCGAAAAAACGACTAAGTCCGAAGGTAAAAATCTCCACGAGGATTCCCTCATCGCATATCCGGAGAAGGGCTCCAGGAGGTCGGATTGGACTGGCAGGTTCATCCCGCTGAAGAAAATCTTCGAAAAGGAGACTAAGGCCCTCATTCTGACTTTGGCGGGCGGCGGAGGCCGCCCGCCAAAGTACCGCCGTCAGGATACCGCTGCGCGGTCAAAAGACCGCCACGGTTATTCTGAGTTTCCCGCTGGGCTGGCGGGCGACCGCCAGAAGGCCGCCCGCCAGCCCAGCGGGAAACCCCCTTCCATGAGGATGCCGGCTCCGAATGGAGCCGGCGGAGTGGAAGGGGTGCGACGGGTGCAGTTGCACCCGTCGCGATTTTCAGTGTCTGCTTGGCAGACACTGAAAATCATAGTGGGGCCCTGTTAGGGGGCCCCTGCAGTGCCCATGCCATTGGCATGGGCACTGCAGGGGCCCCCAGGGGCCCCACGACACCCGTTACCGCCATTCGGTTCCTGGCAGCGAACACCACCAGGAACAGGATGGCGGTAAGGGGGTCGGAATCCCCATGGCGGCGCTGCTAGCAGCGCCGCCGTGGATGATTCCCCAGGGCAGCGGGAAACCGGCGGGACACCGCTGGTTTCCCGTTTCTGACCGCGGCTGTACCGCCGCGGTCAGAATGCCACGGAAGCACCGCCAGCCTGTTGGCGGTGCTCCCGCGGTCGTTGGCCCTGGCGGTCCATGACCGCCAGGGTCAGAATGACCCCCTAAGTGTGAAGGTAAACTTTTAACCAAGGCCTCCCGTGGCCTTTAGTCGAGCAGGGCTCCTTCGCGGTCGGCCTTAAACTTTGACTTTGCCCCGGTCGAGGTGCAAACAGATGACCCGATTGGCGCTTTTTGTTTCTAAGCGCTAAAAAAACTATAATTCTTTAAAAATTCATATCTCCGGTTTCCCTTATCCGATTTTATTAATTTTTGTGTCATTTTAAAGATACAAATATAATCTATTATTATAAATTGGTTTTGGATTTTTAAACTGTTTCCTGTGTTTTATTTAATTACTGTTTTGTGATATTTGAATGTTTTACACTCTGTCTCCTAAGTTAAGCCTTGACGCTCGTTGCCAAGCTACCAAGGGTTGAGCTGGGGTTAATTTACTGAGACCTAACTGGACCTTAGTGGAGGTTACTGGCCTATTACTAAGTGTAGGTACCTACCTGCCCTTACCAATAACCCATTTTCCAACAGTACTTATGTCCCCAGTCCAGTGATCTTTCACTTACATTGTTCAAGTACCTGTGGGCATGTCACTCACCTATGTTAGTCCACAGAGACATGCACATTAGTCTACAAAGTAGGCACACACTGACAAATATGTACAAGGTAAACTACATACAACAGAAACCATTGTGATGGTAGAGGCTTTGTTCTACAATTTAATGTGTCACACACATATGGAGATACAAATAACACCATTTGACCACCTCCAGTACCCTACAGGTTATCTTGTTGGGAAAACACAATTCCACCCCAGTGTCCTGACAGTCTGGACATGTTAGTTACACTCCACATACTCATGGCAATTAGTACCTGGTTTTAGCCATGTCCACTTCTCATGTCTGCCTGCAATTCCCATCTGCTTCTGACAATGTTTGTGACTTGCCAAGGATGAAGAACCAAATTGGAGCTCGGAAAATCTGTGATTAACAGAGATAAGGGACAGAACATAGCAGAAAACATTCCTCAATTCATACAAGTCTTGTTCACAAGTGCAGCTTTGCATGTGCATTAACAAAACATGACACTGTAGATCACTCTGTTCTGTACACAATACTAAATTACAATCTGCATACAAAACTCACTCATTGGCATTGGAGCAACCTAAAACCTCATAGATCATGGTAAAAAGAAGGTGACATGCTACCCATCAGCTCTAGGTTACAAAATGAAATCTCAACATTACTTTACTTTGCCATACTCACCTTTGCTGATCTGAGGCTGTTCAGACAGATTGGTTAATGGATCAGCTCATTTCAGCCTGACTTAATAGTGTAGCAGGTGTTCTAGTTGAAATACACATGTTGATGGAATGGGATATTTTGTCAGTCAATTTGCTGAACTCTAGGTGTATGTGACAATCATGGTTACATTAGAAGTGGCTTATGTTAGTGTTACTTTAGTCCTAAGATGTTTTGTTTCACACGTCAGGACGGTTGGTAGTGATGTAGGTTTTTTGATGTAGTCATGTAGAGTTTTCTAGACAGCATGAATAGTGGAATTTATGTGGCATTTATGCACATGATTAGTGTTTATTGTATTAAATGTGTTGATATGCTCCATGTGGTTGTCTGTGGGTATATCCTGTATGCTAAGTAGGCCCATATTGCTGTACATGACTTTGTTGTCTATGTGATAATGACTAAGATGAGTAGGTCCAGAATGCCTGTCTAAACCTTTGCTAAACACATTAAATACATGTGTTGCTCACATGGATTAGGAGACTATTAAACTCAAAATTTGGATATGCCAAATAGAGGAGGTGCATCTGAGGTATTAGCCGCTGTGAATGTCACAGACACAGTTACATGTTGGGTATGTTATTGCAAAGCAACATGTTGTTCTGTAGTTGAAGTGAGATGAGTTTTCTTTCATGGAAGATGACTACTGGTGATGGACAAGGCAAGTATGGATTAGGGGTAGGCATGATATTGTGAAGTCAGTTAACAGCATTTTCTAAGTTTCTGAGTTTCAAGAGGGTAGGCATCTCCTTTGCCACAGGCACCTCTGCCCCTGCCTCTGTCAGCCCTGCTGCCCTCAGTGTGGAGCCCATTGACCTTCTGAGGTCCATCTCTGTGGGTCAGTTGACCATCATGAATGCCACCCAGGGACTTGCAACTCAGATCCAACAGAGTAATGTGTTCCTGGAGGGCATTCACAGTGCACTGGCTGGCTTACAGGGATCCTTTCAGACTCTGGACTCCACACTGACTGCAGCAGGATATTCTTTGTCTTTCATCTCCACTCCACCTTCTTTCTCTTCCCAATTCCAAATCCCTCTTTCGTGACACAGTCAAAGCACACTGACAGACAGGCATGCATCCACCTCAACATCCAAGGGTAGCGCCCACAAACATAAGCACCCAAAGACACTCCACCGGCATGCACACAAGAAACATACACCTGCATACACAATAATAGTAACAATCTGCCCTGACACCTCCACCACCCTCAGCATCAATGACAGCACACCTGACACACCTGCAGACAACACACCAACATTCACAGATCTAGTCCCTATACCTATCCTATCCAAAGACAGCACCACATCAGACCCTCAGACATCCACCCCAGTCAATACACTTGCAGATACCACAGACACACCTACTTGCAGCACATACACCATACCTGCAGCCACCACATCAACAGTCACCCACCTACCACAGCATCCCCAAGTACCTCCTCCCAAGACACATAAACACTCTCATTCATACCCTGCACAAACATGCACCCAAGACATCCATACCAACACCTGTGACAACCATTCCCTCTCCCTCCACACCCAAACATGTTTGTTATGACCATCCCCGTGCACTTAAGAAGTCTTTCCTTTTGGAGTTTGCCCTTTTCCCTATTCCTCTCCCACCCCATGATACCCCTAAGTGGTCCATGTCACTCCCCAAGTCCAGCCCTTCCACCTCCAAGACCTCCCCGGCCCACCCTGCAAGTACTCATGCCCCTTCCCCTGCCAAGAAGTCTACCCCTCCACCAAAAAGACAACCCTCCGCTAAACCAAGCCCAAACCCCTCCTCCCAAGCCAGATCCCAAAGCCCCCCCCCCTCCAAAACCCAATTTCCTCCTCACCCCGCCAGATAATCCCTGAGGTGCCTGCCTGCCTCATAGATGCCCCTACCTGTGGAGGTTCTATGGCAGTTAGGAGTCAAGTTCGGGGCACACATCTGTGCTGTGTGAGCAAATAGACTTTTCATTAATGGACTGGCCTATGGCCTTTGTTGTTGATAATAATTATTCTGAAAATAATAACTTAAAACCAACATGTAGTTGGTTTCCTGGTCACATCTTTGTCATGCATTCCTTTCCCTAGTATGGAGTTGTTCCTGGCTGACATTAGTTGTGTGTTTATGTGTGTGTGTGTGTGTGTTCTGCTTGGGCTGTGTGTGTTGTTTAGGCATAATATGCTATTGTGTACAGTGCTTTTGTCTGAAAGTGGTAGTGTGTGCGTTATGTGATGGACATGTGTGGATTCTAGAGTTTTGTGTATTGGTATTGTGTGTTGTCTGTGTTGAGATGTGTTTGTTGATGTGTTGTGTGGCTTTGTGTGCTTTGACTGTGTGCAATGTTATGTGCATGAAATGTTAGATAAAATGATCTGTGTAAGTCGATCGGTAAGTAGTTTGATTGGGTATTTGTATGTATTTTTTGCCTGTTGGTGTTACATTGTGATGTATGTGTGGTGTGTACCTGGGTATCTGTGGGTCCCTGCCCAGAGATTGGAGAAGGTGTGGTTGTGAAGTGTTGTGGTGTAGTGTTGTGTGGGACTGTATGAGTGTGGGCCTGTGCAGTGTTTCTGTGTGTACCTGTGTGTGTTTGTGACTTGTGTATGTGTGTGAATGAGTGTGTATGTGTGTGGGTGTGTGTTTGGTGGCTGTGGCATGTTTGTTGTGTATATGAGAGTGTGTGTGACTACATGTGAGTGTGCATTTTGTGTGTTGTTACTTGTGAGTGTCACCCTCGCACATCCTTCCCGAATGTATGTTGTGTGAGTATATACAAACTGACATTCTACATCCGTAACAGATGTGAGTGCATAAGTATGGTTGCTGTCGTCGTCGCAGATTCCAAAGTGGTTGGACAAGCAGGAGCAGCCGGAACACATCTAGTTCTGGTTCCATGGCGGCTCTGGATGAGTATGGCTTCCTGAAGGTGAGTGTCTCCTTTTATGCAGTTGGTTTCCGCCTGGGTTTCCGTGGTTGTGCGACCACTGCGGAAACCTTGGCAGTATGCAACCTCGTAATCTGTCCTGCAGAAACATGGTCACTGCCGGCCTCCAGGTGGCTATCGTCGTCCGTGGCAGCCAGACCACAGTGGCGGCTGGAGTTGCTTTGGCTGTATTCTGTTGGAAATACTGCCATGGTAAAAATATGGCATTCTTCCCCACAAGCCTGTTGGCACTACAACCGCCAACATAGCGGTCCTGAGACTGCCAAACTTGTAATGAGATCCACAGACCATAGGATACACAATTTTACATTCAGAGGGTTCAAGCCCCTCACTAGTCTCAACAATAAAACCAGCAGTCAAGGCAACACTCCTATCCTCGTAAACTATCTAGAGAAAGAGGATCTCAACAATAGTCTGCATCCACAGGACAGCCTCCTGCTAAACAATGAGTCGTCACATTCCCCTTCCCTGTTACCCACTATGGTGGGAGAGAAAAATATCCAACTATCTAAGAGAGTGGGTATTAATAACAAAATGCAAATGGTCAAGACAAATAGGTCTTGAATATTGTTCAGAATGGATATTCTCTTCGATTCAGGTCTACATAAAAAGGAATTATTATAGAAATAAGTCAACATTGTATTACAAATACAGGCTGTAGAAGGAGGTTCCCCATCAGTAACAAAGGGATGGAGATTTGTTCCTGGTATTTTCTGGTGAGAAAGAAAGGACCAAAGGAAGAATTCAAACCCACTTTATAGCTGCAAGTACCGAAAAAATACATACATACAAAAAAAGCTCAGGATGATAGCTTTACATCAGATCTGCCCAAAGCTGCATCGAGGAGACTAGATGTGATGACTAGATTTACAAGATGCTTACTTTCACATCCCAATTTCCATAAAGCATTTAAAGTTACTCCATTTCAAAGCAGGATCTTGACACTATCAATACACATCCCTTCCTTTGCGCCATAAGTCAGCTCCATGAACATTCTCCAAATTTATGGCCATTGTCTCTGCTCAGTTAAGGAAACAAAGATCTTTGTTTGGCCTTACCTGGACAATTGGCTGATAAACAGCATTTCACCATCTGAGACAAAGAAGCATTGTCAGATTTGTGTCAAAAATTATCATTATTGGTCTCCAGGTCAACTTCAGAAAGTCTATGACCTATCCAGTCCTAAGACTACAGTACCTGGGAGCAATACTAGATGCACAGTTTGAAAAAGTGTATGCTTTGGAGGAGAAACCATTATCAATCAATCTGAAGTGTCGCAATCTTCTACAGGCTTGCCATCCATCACAAAGACAAACTAAATCCCTGCAAGGTGCAATGTGCTCTTGCATCTTCATAGTTCCTCATGCATGATTGCACATGAGACCTCTGTAGCAATGTCTAGAAGATGAGTGGAAGCAGATCTCTTACTGCTGAGAAGACAATGTGATACTACTGTAGGCTGCAATTTAATCTCTCCTTAGGTGGTCTCAACAGAAGAACCTGGTGGTTAGGGCTACCATTCCATCAGGGTGTGCCAACTCAGACCCTAATCGCAGATGCTTCTCTCCAGGGATGGGGTGCTCGTGTGGGCTCCCAGCATACCCAATAAATCTAGGAACAGACTTATCAAATCAATATGCTTGAATTAAGAGCAATTAATTTGGCTCTCAGATCTTTTTTCCCCATCTGTAAAAACAAACTGTCTCCTTAAGTAAAGCAACAACATAACAGCCATTTGGAAATGGTTAATAGCCAGGAATTTAATCACTGCAGCCACACAGTTTCCAGGGGTACAAAATGTCCTAGCAGACTCTCACTTTTTCCACAACAAGCACAACTGTATCTTAAATGACGACGAGTTCTTACAAGATTTCTTTAGGACTGGTGATACCCACAAATGACTTGGGGGGTCATTACAACCTCGGCGGTCTTTTAGCGAGACTGCTGAGGGACCGCCGTGCGGAAGACCGCCAGTAGTGGCGGTTTGCCGCTCGGCGTATTATGACCGTTGGCTGCCCTCCGTCGTTTTTCCGACGGAGAGCTGCCAACAGCCATACTGGCGGGTGGCGGGGAAGTTGCTCCACCTCCACCGCCACGCCAACAGAACACTGCCCAGCTAATCACGTCCTGTGATTCTGCACGGCGGTGTTCTGTTGGCAGTGTGGTGTCGGCGGAACAGACCCCATGGTTCCCGTCCTCGTCCAGCGGATCGACGGAACAGGTGAGTCGATCGTCCGTTAAGGGAAGGGGGTGGGGGGTGTTGTGTGTTGTGTGAGTGCATGGGGGTCTGCGTCTGTGTATGTAGGGGGGTGTGTGAGTGCGTGTATGCTTGCTGGGGTGTTGTGTGTTTTGGGAATGAGTGCTTATATGTCTGTAGGTATGACTGTATGGATGTGTGCATGTTTGTTTGAATGTGGGTGTGCGTGTCTGACTGTGTGTGTGGATGTTGGCATGTATGTCGGTGTGTGTGCGTGTATGTGTGTTGGTGGTGCCTGTGTGCGTGTCGGGTGTGTATGTGTAAGGTAATGTCAGGGGTCGGGGTGGGGAGGGGGCTCTGCCACCTTTGGGGGGTGGCAGGGGTGTTGGGGGGGTAGGGGAGGGAGTTAGGGTGGGGGTGGGGGGTGGGGGAGACCCCTATCAGTGCCAGGGAAGGAATTCTCTGGCACTGATAGTGCTTACCGCCATGGATTTCATGGCGGTTCCTACCGCTGGAAATCCACGGCGGTAAGCCGGGTCAAAATACCGGCGGCGATATCGTGATGGCCGCTGGGCTGAAGACCCAGGTCTCCAGCCCAGCGGTCTTCTCCGCCCTGGCGGGCGGAACGGAAAAGCGGCGGATGACCATGGCGGTAACCAAAAAAAGACCGCCAGCCTGTTGGCGGTCTTACTGCCGCTTTAACACCGTCCGCCAGGGTTGTAATGACCCCCTTGATCACAGACACAAACAACAAAAAATGCCAAGATTATTGATGCATCCAGAATTGTCTAACCATGGTTGAAGGGGAAGGACCTTTTGATAAAGTGGTCATAGAAATTTCTCAACGCATTTCCCCCAATTCCTCTCATACCAACAGTGACTGTCAAACTGTAGAGGTCCAAAACCAGGATGATGCTGATAGCATCACAATGACAACATCAGTGATGGCTCACTGACCTTCCACATCTGTGAGAAAGACCAGACAAGAGATTGACATGCAGACAGGATCTCTTGTACAAGTTGGTAAGACAGATATTGCAACCCAACCTTTCATCACTGAACTTGACAGCATGGCTCTTAAATTCCTATAATATGGACATTTAGGTCTCTCTCAAAATTGCCTGAACATTTTAAAAGAGGCTAGAATACCTTCCACTAGAAAATCATATGCTTTTAAGTGGAACAGGTTTTACTTATGGTGCATTCAAAACAAGCAGAATTTAATCTTGTGTAAAGAAGATATGATCATACCTTATCTTCTTTATTTAGCTAAATCTGATCTACGATTTTCTTCTTAAGGTGTATCTTGCAGCCATTACAGCCTTTATAAAATCTCCTTCACAGACATCTCCCTTTAAAATTCTAGTGATCAAAAACTTTTTAGAAGGGCTTAAGAAGGTGTTCCCTCCAGTTAGGTGACCATCCCCTCTGTGGGACCTTAATTATTGTCCTTTCTAAATAAAGGGGTCCCCCCTTCGAACCCATGCTTAAAGCATCTGTGCAACATCTCTCATGTAAAGTGGCTTTTCTTGTGGCCATCAATTCAGCACATAGAGATTCGGGCATTATATTCTGAAGAACCACACAGAGTTTTTCAATCCAATAGAGAGGCGATGAAAACTCATTCCAGCTTCCTTAAGAAGGTAGTTTCAGACTTCCATTTTAATTAAAACATCTCACTACTTACCTTTTTCCTTAGCCCATTCATGCCAGCTGAAAGATCGTTACACTCTCTTGATGTTAACACCTTCGCTGCCAGGCTTTTTCTCCCTCAGGTGCCAGGCCTTTTCTTGGCTTTTTGGGGCAGTTCGCACTTAGGCCCTCAAAACGTTTTGTCCACAGAAGCTACCCACGCCAAATTTGCGTCCTCTTTTCCAACATCCTAGGTATTCTAGAGGTACACAGAGTTTATGGGATCCCATGGAGGAGACCAAGAAATTAGCCGAAATAGAGCGAAAAATTATTTCTTTTTAAAAAAGTGGGAAAAAAGGGTTGCAGAAGAAAGCTTGTGCTTTTTTCCCTGAAAATGGCATCAACAAAGGGTTTTTGGTGTTGAAATCACCATCTTCCCAGCTTTCAGGAACAGGCAGACTTGAATCAGAAAAACACATTTTTCAACACAATTGTGGCTCTTTACTGTGACGTACCCCATTTTTACTACTGTTTATGCTTTCAGCCTCCTTCCAGTTAGTGACAGAAATGGATTTAATACCAATGCTGGATCCCAGACAGCTAAATATTTCTGAAAAGTAGACAGAATTTTGAATTCAGCAAGGGTTCATTTGTGTAGATCCTTCAAGGTTTTTCTACAGAAAGTAACAGCTAATATACAAAAATATTGAAATTGAGGTGAAAAAAGAGCCATTTGTGTCCACGTTTCCTTTTATAACTTTTTCCAGCTATGGAAGATTTTTAAAAGCAAAATACCGTTACATCTGCTGGACTCCTCTGGTTGCGGGGATATATAGGGCTTGTAGGTTCATCCAGAACCCTAGGTACCAAGAGCCAATAAATGATCTGCACCTTGCAATGGGTTTTCATTGTATACTGGGTATGCACCAATTCATTTGGTGAAATATAAAGAGTGAAAAATAGGTATCAAGGAAACCTTTTTTTCCAAAATGGGCACACAATAAGGTGTTGAGAAGCAGTATGAGGATCTCGGAATGCAGAGATGTGCAAATAACCCCTAGCATGTGAATTACAGGGCATTTCTCCAATAAATATCTTTTTTACTCACTGTCTTACATTTGGAAAGAAAAAATGTAGAGAAAGACAAGGGAAAATAACACTTGTTCTATTCTGTGTTCCCCAAGTATACTGATGAAAATAGTACCTCACTGGTGTGGTTAGGCCTAGTGCATGCAACATGGACACATCACATTTTTACATTGAAATCTGACGTGTTTTTTGGAAAGTGCCTAGCCGTGGATTTTGGTCTCTAGCTCAGTCAGCACCTAGAGAAGTCTACCAAACCTGTGCATTTTTCAAAGGTAGGCACATAGGGAAATCGAGAATGGGGTGACTTGTGGGGCTCCCACCAGGTTCTGTTACCCAGAATCCTTTGCAAACCTCAAAATTTGGCAAAAAAAACATGTTTTCCTCACAGCAACCCAGCAACCCAGTCAAAACAGTGACAGGTTTGTGGTACCAGGACTTTCTAGAGCTGTGGCATACCAGTTCTGGGATACCGGACCCCCAATGCCAGACACCCAGAAGCAAAGTCCACTCCAGACTCCCAAACGCACAGGAGCAAGCACCAGTTGAGGGATTTCTGGACACCGAAGATCTAGCCCCTGAGTGGTCCGGCTGACCTGTAATCCACCCTCAAAGCTGCCTGCCCCTGACCGCTAGGACTCGAAGACACACAATGCCTGGCTAACCTATCTGCCCTGCACTAGGCCTCCGTGGCCCCACAGTGAGCAACCAGTTCTGCTCTTGTGATCTCCAAGTCCTTGCAATCTCTCCAGCTGGACCATTAGAGTGCTCAATTACCTCAACTTAAAAACAGAAAGTGACACTTGCGAGAGTATTGCCTGATTTTAGATGCATTTTTTAGATTTCACCCATTGATTCCAATGGTGCGTAATTATGCACAAAAACAGTACATTTTCTAAACTTTCAAAAATCATAACTAAAAAAGTACTCACTATAGAACAACGATCATGGTCTTAAAATGTTGATAGAAATCTATATTATTTTTGGAAATTGGGCTTGAGTTATTTTTCTGAGTGTGTGCCTTTATTTAATGATTCTGTGAGTACAACAAATGCTTAGCATACTTCTTGGATTAACCTAACTGCTTGCCCACACTACCACAAAAACAGAGCATAAGTTGGTCTACTCTTTGCCTCTTTATACCAAAGTGGGATAGCTTGGACTCTGCACAATGCATATTATTTTCGTACACTAAATAGAGAGCCATCCTTCTACAGTTCAAGGTGGTGTTGAGGTCAACTTCCCCCACACTCCCCCTTCCTCTGACTCCTCAATAACAGGTTTAAATGCATGATCATATTTTGTTGAACAGTGACTGATAGCAGAGCCCTGACTACATGATCCCTGATATTCCTGCCTCTTTTGAAGGCAACCCGTGTTTTTTCAGTAGTCCCCAAATCATCTTGGATTATTCCCCATCACTTTCTTAATTTCATTGCTCCATGTACAAAAGGTTGTAAGACATACAAATCTGTTTTTAGTACCATTGTCCTTTGTTTTGGGTTCAAGAATGAGTCCCTGTGGTAATACCAGGCCTCTTATTTGCCCGCTTTAAGGGTCTTTTTGGGTAACCCCTATCAATTAGCTTGTGAATGAAAATGTCTGGTTCCTTGAAATATTCTGACTGACTTCATGGCACAATTCTGCTGTATTCTCAAAAATTACCCAAAAGGCAGATTACCTCTCAAACGTCTGGGATGATACTTGGAGTATCTGAGTAACATATTTCTCCAGTATTGGACCTTTCAAAGATTCACATGCTTGTATCATTCCCTGTCGTCTGAGTGGGAGTCCCACATTTACATAGTAAAGCAGCATGTAATAGTAACATAGGCTATAATGGCAATGCAAAGTGAGTTTAATGTCTGTTTATGTTGGTTTTTAAAAAGCACCAAACTTGAATTCTAACCAGTCAGGTGACTGCACCCTCTAGAACAGTCCCAACAGAGGTTGAGTCCCTTAGATTTTCTATTGCACTTCGGGCCATCTTTAAGGAAGCTCATTGCTGCCTTTGTGCCATTTATTTTGACGCAAATGAGGCGCTAACCTAGCGCCATATATATATTTTGTCGCTATACCAGTCTAGTGACAAATTATTCGAGTTTGCATCATTTTTTGGGAGCGTCACCCCACCTTGCATCTTTTAGCGACAATGATATGCCAGGTAGGCGTCACCTACCAGCCCCACCTTTACTGCCCGATGCAAAAACGAAGCACATTAAGGATTTGGTCCCAAAAAATGACGCAAAGTCTGATTAATATCAAATTTTAACGCCTGGTCAGACAAGGCATTAAAATGAAACCCACACACTGCTAAGTAAGAAAAACACACACCAGAAGCATTGGCAACCCCATGAACAACATGGAACTGTCAATGCTCCAGCTTGACACACGCCACAAGCGACAGAGACAACAACAGGTCCTACCAGCGCCACTGCAGCAATCCCAAACACCACCACAGCAGCCACAAAGGCAACGTAGAAGGCGGGAGAGGATATTTGGGCAGGACACAACCATCCTTGCACTCAGGGAACAAGATGTCATCAGAACTTACCATCTGAAGCGGGAGACCACTGTACGCCTGCTGCACCAAATTGCACCAGACATCACTGCAAGGATGGAATCTCCCAACAACTGTTCCACCCATGACCAAACTCCTGGCTGTCCTCCATATGCTGGTGTCTGGATTGTTTCAGACAACTGGCGCACAAGTGGGTCGTGTCTCCCAGCCATCCTTCTCGGCCTTCCTTCCATAGGTTCTGAACACAATCATCCCCCTCACACCCCACCACATCTGCTTCCCCAACACCCAGCAGCTGCAGCAGGAGATCAAGCAAGGTTTCTACCAATTTGCTAGGATCCGACATGTGCAAGGTACAATGGACTGCACCCATGTCCAAATTTTGCCACCTGCTGCAATGGAATACCTCTACATGAACCGCAAGCACAACCAATATATATGTGCAGGCCATTGTGGACCACCATGGGCTCTTCACAAACATCCTAGCCAAATAGCCCAGCAGCGTCTATGATGCCTACATATTCCGGCACTCCACCATCAATGAGTGGTTCCAGGATGGACAATATGGCAATGGCCTACTCGTCGGTGAGCCACCATACCAATCATTACAGTCAACACACCAATCGTTTAGGACAAACAATACATACACCACACTAAACACACCTAGACAGGGAACGCAGATGTACATACAACACCACATATGCCACACTACACTGCATTCAGTGCACATCATACACAAATACACCCCAATGTACATAATACAGCCACGACCTGACTGGCACACCATGTGAAGGACAGGTGGAGCTATGTCCACTTAGCATACAGAAGCTGGGCCCAAACCACTACAAGTGTCCACTGGTTGACAACTAAATACAGATCTCACACATATCACACCTAACAAGGAACAGCTCAGCAATGGGAATGGCATTGGGCATGTCAACATAAAGAAAGTCACGTATAGGCACAGCCACACATTTGTCATGGTGTAAGCACCTTCGGTAGCACCAATATCAAATTCCATCCAAGTGTTGCCATCACCAACTACATATCACTCAAACATACCAGATGTAGCCATTGTGTCCACCTTCACCTGTCTGGTGCACTGTTCCACGCACACAGGAATACAACATCACCAGCTATGAAAGTCCATTTGTAGGGATGGACACCCTACAGCACTCCTACAATCATCCCTGGTAATTTCCACAACTCCCTATCATGATACCAGGGTACCACAGGACACTGTGGGAGCTGACTACTGACAATGTACTGGGAGAAGCCAGAGACACATGTGAATGAGGAGACATGGGTCTTAACAGGACTGGTCATGCGATGCAGGGCATTGCAGAAAAACACATCATTACCTCTCCTGTCACACAGGTGTCCGAAAACGCATGCACATATCACTAAACAAACCATACAATGGTGCCACACTATGGCAGCCAGCAATTGCCAACAACCAAACTTTGTGCAAGGGAGCTTTTCCAAGGGAAAGGGGTGGGAATCACATGCTACACACAGGGCACAACACCTGTGTCTTGGCACACAGCACACAAAATAGATTCAAAGTCCCAGAATGTCACTCATCTGCAGGTCTAAAGTGAAGGGACCGAGGGCCACATGTCAGGAAAGTGGCACAGCATCAACAGCAGCGCCGCTGTAATTGTGCCCCTTTGCTGCCCCTTTCTGTCACTATATGAGCCCCGTATGCAATAAATGGTGCACAATAGGGTGCAGAGTAGGTGCAATAGTGTCAAGATAATGGATGCCATAGTTGGACTCTGTAGGAGTATTGAGAAGATACCTGCACATTTTATGCACAATACACAGGGACCCATTCAAAACTATTGTTTGTCCCCTTCTAACGCCTGCTCTGTGCAGGTGTTGAAAGTGTCTGTGCTAAATCATGTCTTTAAACCTTGAAGAATCCTCTGCACCAATTTTGCTAGTCCTCCTATTATGTGAATCTCACCCTTGTACACATGATGGCTGGCACAGGCATAATGTGTCACAAAGGGTCATTAGGTGTTGCACTGCATGCACAGTGCCACATGGTAACATGGTGGCCTGAGTTTGGCCTTGCAGGGCTACCATTGTGTCAATACAAATGAAGCTATTGTGGTGCAAGGAGGTGGTAGGTTCCACTAACATTAGGACATAGCCTCGAATATGGACAACATAACATATAATTTGCATGGTCGAACTGTCAGTCCAGATTAAGTATGACAATCACCAGGTCCCTGAGCCACAGCCTATGATAGTAATGTCCACCAACACACACCAATGCAACCATTCAACAAAACAGGAACACTCACAATACCAGATGCAAGTCTGAGTCATCACTTCACCTAAAACTAACATCTGCCATGGCACATATGACACCACAAATATGCATGACAGACACATTTTCTCACATTCCTTTGCAGCCAACCAAGGTTACGCATCCAGCCATGGGTGATGACTCCTTTAGGCAACCCGACAATGGCGGAAGAGTGGGCATACAATGAAGTGCACAGAAGGATACAAAATGTGGTGTAGAGGACACTTGGCTCCTGAAGTCAAGGTTCAGGTACCTGGCCATGACCGGAGGAAGCTTGTTGTATGCACTACCCCTGGTATGCAAGATGATCCTTATGTATACAATATTTTACAACATATGTATTCAGAATAAAGTACCCTGGGATTAACTGGTAGATGCCCCCAGTGAGGAGGGGGATGACAATGGTGCAGCACAGGTGGAGTGGGAACAGCCAATCACTGCTGCAGGAGTTCACAGGAGACAACAAATTGTACTCAACTTCTACACCTAGACACTGTACAACAAAATCATCCCATAAATATCACCATTAAATCACCTTGCACCCTGGTGCAATGCATTCTCTGCTACATACACCATTGGAATGTTGCTCATACCTCAGAGAGCAGGAAAAAACACAACAGTTACAAAGAATGTTGAAACATAGGTTGTGATGGAAGAAGGTCTAGCGCCTCGATGCTGCACATCAGTGTCACATAACTCAAGCACATGTGGCTCTCGAGTGCTGAGATCCATGCACCAGAAATAGTGGTGTGATGTAAGCATTGTGCCAATTTCAACACCTTGCACCACATCATGGCTACATTTGGCAAGATGTATGGAATGGGGACATACAGACGATAGTGCTGTTTTAAAATGGTGTACTTGAAAATAAGGAACTAAACTGTGTCACATCTCAGACGGGTAGCTTTAATGCCTGCACTGAGCAGGTGTGACAAGAGGGAATACCATTGGTATCAATGGACCATCATGGACTGGTAGAGGTAAGGGGCAAAAAACTGACCCTAACCCTGCAACATATATCAACGGCGTTACATACTGTGAGCGCTTTTGGCCCCAAAACTGCCCCATGTGCGCTGTCTCTCAAATATAGCACACACATGTTGGCTGTGGAGTGTGCTAAAGGTTGCAAAACAAAGGTAACAGCACGGTGTGCTGATCCATTCTCCACGCACATGCCCCATAGCCAGGAATGATTAATAAAATGGGAGAATGTACCACAACATGAATGTTTGGGTTGAATGTAGGCAGAATCTGTAGCACTTCCAATTTACATTCTTAGACGCATCACACAATTGTGTTGCCTTGTCCTATGTTTGCAGCTAATCTGGAAATACAAGTGAAGACTGATGTACCGGTGAATGGCCTAGGTAGGAAAGGGTTAGCAATATCTACAATGGTTGATATGTGTCTGCAGGGTAACACAGTACAGCCTGTATGATACCATCACACACGACATATGAAAGCACACTTCCCATTGACATTCACATGCCTGTCCAAGAGAAAGTGACCTAGTGAGATGAATACCCCAAAATGTCCAGGTGTCCTGCATGCCAATCCGGTTTGGGATGTGCATGTAAGTCTAGCAGTGTCCAAACATGTCACAGTCCCATCCTAAATTGTATTGGTGAGGAAGAAGATAGAAATGTTGAATGTGGCAAATCAAATAATCATAGCTGAGATTACTTCACATACTAACAAGATGCACTCATGGTGAAAGTGACATAGGTTGTGGAATGCAGATGTGAGTGCATGCCCATGTACACCAAAGGATGTGGAAGAAAGAACAGCTGAGAGACTCACTCAGACACTTGGAGATACAACATGGGGAGGTCACTTGGACACTACACAAGTTCTGTAGCTGGTGTACTGTCATGTGTGTGTGGAAGTCACATAATCTAGCAAAGCCTAGAAATAGGAGGGATACTATCAAGAAGCCAGTAGAAGAAGATGTGTACATCTTCAAACTACAGAAGTCACACGTAGCATCCTGTCGTATGTAGCAGTTAAAACAAATATGTTGTGGTCGATTGTATGTAACAGGCAAATGGCAGGCAAATGAGGATGCTGCAATGCTAAAGGAGCACTCACCAACTGGTCCATCTAGTAAATCTCCCTCTCGTGCAATGAGGTCTGCCCAACGCTGTTTGATTTGGTGATCGGTACGGACAGCACCAAAGATCTGCCATGGGTGGTGGAGCACCTTGCACCACTGCAGCTTCTGTGCCTCTGTTGGGTACCCTGAATGACCTGGCCACCAATACTCAACATCCTGGGGAGGGAGTGTTTGACCAGCCAGATAAACCCTCCCAGTTCATCTCCTCTCATCCTTTGTGCTGTCCCCTTCCCCGACATATTGCAGTTTCCCTCCACTGCAAATAAAATATCCCCCAAAATAATAAAACACTTCCCCACCTAACATAAAATACCATGACAGACTACGCTACCCCAAGACAAATACCTGACAATACAATTACTTTGACAGGACAAAAACACCACACAAGACTCAGCAACATGACAAAATTGACAGGACAGCAACAGTACACAGTACAAAACTCTCAAAAACCACCACTCCTCGACCCTGCACAATTGGAGAGGTGTCCGAGTTCAAAGACCCCGATGCAGTCAGTAAGTGTCACTTTGTGCGTCACATGTCAATCCAGGGTTTTGGGTGAGAGGGAATGATGTGTGCAATGCAATGCTGAAATATCATGTGTGACCAATGAGATGACATCATCTGAGTTAGGATATTGACATCATGTCTGATGCAATGTTGAGTATGTAGATTAAGTTGATTGTTGCACAAGTGCCAACCTGTGCTGCTAAGGAATTTTGGGTGTCAGGAAAAGGAAAGCATGCCCACATACACAATGATGTCAATCAAGATATGTGTCTGAGATGCTGTTTATCTGACTAGCATGTCTGTTGCCAACATATTTGTGACAGCACCTTTTACAGCACTGTGTGCCACACACTGCTTTAGGTTACCCAGGACATGCTACAAATGTACACATTTACATGTGTTGAGGTCTCTAGGGACCTTATGAAGGAGACACTTGCACCACCGGTGCTTCACTATTCTTCAGAAATTAAGGGAATCAGCAGTCGTGCAGGGAGCTTTATTGTGCTGGAGAACAGTCAGTTGAGTACACAATGAGAATACAATTCTCACTTGTGTGGGTAGGCCTAGTGCCGCAACAGGAAAGTCCCCAAAACATAACATGAACACATCACATTTTCGCAAAGAAAACTTACCTGTTTTTTGCAAAGTGTCTAGCTGCACCTAGGAAATGCTACCAAACCTATACATTTGTTTAAAACAAGACACCTAGGGGAAATCAGACTGGGGTGACATGTGGGCTCTCACCAGCTTCTGCTACCCAGAATCCTTTGCAAACCTCAAAATTTGGCAAAAACAAAACTCTTTGTCCTCACATTTCTGTGATAGAAAGTTCTGGAATCTGAGAGCCACAAATTTCCTTCCACCCAGAATTCCCCCAAGTGTCCCGATAAAAATGGTACCTCAGTTGTCGAGGTAGGCCTAGTGCCCGTGACAGGAAGTGCCCCAAAACACAACATCGATACATCACATTTTCCTAAAGAAAACTGACCATTTTTTTGCAAAGTGCCTAGCTGTGGATTTTGGCCTCTAGTTCATCCGGCACCTAGGAAAACCTAGCATAACTGGACATTTCTGAAAAGTAAACACCTAGGGGAACCCAGAATGGGGCAGCCTGTAGCGCTCTCACCAGGTTTTGCTACCCAGAATCCTTAGCAAAGCTCAAAGTTTGGCAAAAAACACTTTTTCCTCACATTTCGGTGCTGCAAAGTTCTGGAATCTGAGGGGAACCACAAACTTCCTTCTACCCAGCATTCCCCTATATCGCCCGATAAAAACACTACCTTACTTGTGTGGGTAGGCATAGTGCTTGCAAAAAGAAATGCCCCACAACACTACGTGGATACTTCAAAATGATCAAATACAAAACTACCTGTTTTTGCGGGAGGGGCCACCTGTGTTTTTGGTCCTGGGCTCAGCAGCCATCAAGGGAAACCTACAAAACCCAGATATTTCTAAAAACTAGACACCCGAGGGAGTCCAGGGAGGTGTGACCTGTATGGATGCCGCAGTGTTTTCTTACCCAGAATCCTCAGCAAACCTCATAGTTAGCTAAAGAAAATCACATTTTCCCCACATTTCTATGTGCGATCACTGCACCAGCACAAATTTCCTATCACCCAACATTCCTCTCAGTCTCCCTATAAAGATTATACCTCACTTGTGTATGTGGGCCAAGTGCCTGTGACATGGAAGAGCCAAAAACGTGTTGAAATTGAGGGGAAATCAAACCGGGTCCAAAAGGGTAGTATGAACAAAAAACATTTTAGGCTGAGAAGTTAAATTGAATTTTTATTGGTATAGATGCAACAATGCTGGGTGGTAGGCATTTTGTGGATTCCTGTAGATTCTGGAAGGTTTCATCACAAAAATGTGGAAAAATGAGTGATTTTAAGGAAAGTTGGAGGTTTTCAGAGCATTGTGGGCAAGAAAATGGTGCAGGGTGCATGTGAAGCACACCACCCTGGACTCACCCAGGTGTTTAGTTTTCAGATGTGTTTAGGTCTCGTAGATGTTTCTACATGGTTCGTCCCAAAGTCCAAAAAGTGCAGCTCGCACCATATCGAATGGGACGATTTTGAGAGTTAGCCAAGATCTCATAGCCCAAATGTAAAACCAAAACCCAATTGCTTGCCATTGGGATAAGATATTTTAGTGTGCGGGGGGAGCACTGAAAGACTGTTATGCCCTTCAGTTGGGATGGGGGCATAACCATGCCCATACTGGTTGGTAGCCACCACACCACTATTTTTTTTTAATTCCCTAGCATCTAGAAGGCTTTCTGCCCCCCAGAGTGGATCATGGGTATTTGCCCCATCTGCCCACTGGTGGGCAGGACAACTTTATCCCCATTTATTTGGGGTGGGGATATGGTTATACCATCAACCTCTTTTATTGATAAAAAATCTTCCCTTGTCTCTGGTGGGCTTCCTGCCCCCCTTGGGGGCACATGGGCCTTACAAAACACACACACGCACCAATCCCTGGTGTCTAGTGATTGGCCTAAGAACAAAATGGGCCGATCTGCCCCCTAGGTGGACAGTAATGACCTGAAATAAATTCCCCCCCCAGGTGATTGACCCTTGGCTAAGGGGTCGCTCCCCTTGCGTTAAACTGACAGAAAAATAAAAAATCCCTGGTGTCTAATAGTTTCTGACCCCCAAGGGGCCGCTCCGCTTCAATGTTTACTTTTTGTAAATAAAACTCCCTGTTATCTACTGGTCATTTCTGCAGCCCGATCACATTATGATCTGGCTGCAGAAATGCTCAGAAAGACATCAAAGGAAAGGAAAACCCTTTCCTTTACTTTGATGCCTCTCTGCCGTGCCCAAACCCCGATCGGAAGAGAAATGCAAGCATTTTTTTTCGATCTTGCTGGAAGCTGAACTTCCAGCACGATAGGGGCGACCTCTGATTACTCCTGTCTTTAATAAGGCAGGAGTCATGTCCATGGGGGTTGTGCATCAAAGTGTGACGCCAGACTGGTTAGAGGCATTTTATGCCTCTGCTGATACTAGCATCATCCTTTGATGCCCAACCTCCTATGCCTCCCCCAACCGGCTTGCATCCTTTTTTATTATGATAGTTGGGCCTTACTGCCGGCTACCTTCATTCCATAAATATGATGTCCGGCTGGCGTCTTGGAATGGCGTTAGCCGGCAGTATACTTTCTCATGCAAAACAGCATTAGTGCAGGTGTGCGTGTAAAAGTATAAATATGTCCCTTGGTTCTGACCTATACATGGCATATGTCAACTTGCATGGACATCTGTTTGATATATGCTTTTAAGGCTCGGTAGGTTGGGTGTAGCCCACAACACTATCAGTTACCTTTCTCATGTTAGAGTCCTTGTGTGTGGCTTTGTGTCTGACAGTAAGCCACAGATGTAATGAGGTTCTGTTCTCATTGACACAGCTTCAACAATGCATACATTTAGATGAATGATTGATCACAGTAAATGTTGACATAATACATGTGAATATGGAGATTTGTTTACAAGTATATTTTCCAGTACAATACAATGTCCAGTTCACAGACCCCATGAGAGATTCTGAGCCATTTGTTGCACATTCAGAGTCCAAGTGTGAGGGACATGTCATGAGACATTGGTAGGAGAAGTGTGCACTAGTGAGGAAGAGTCCAAATTTGCAATAGGTAGGAATTGAGATAATGACAGTCCATAGCAGATTGGTCAACAGTGGTTGAGTAAAGAGGGAACATTGCCAGCTGTCGCAATACTGGTATGATCTTAAGCACAGAAATAAGGAGAAACTGTCCATGTGGCATAGACTGGTGCTGCTGGGTGTTTTTTCGTGTCAATGTTGTTCCTTCCACATCTTCATCCTCTGATGTTTGTGGTGCCTCCTGTTCCATGAGTGGTGCCATTGTTGAAGGTGAGGGGACCACACACACAGCAGGGAAAAGAGAAATGGAATCAAAAGACCTGGCAACTACCATTTGTGGGAACACATAGGGCACCACTGCAGCAAGGAGGAACTGCTGATTTTTCAACACGCAGCTACGTCACAATGTTAGGCAGCCATGTTTTCCCTGAGGGAGGCCACTTCCCGCTGTAGGGACTCCAGGATATTTTGTATCGTCCCCATCCTGTTATCTATCATGCTGCTGCCACTTTGGGAGGAAAACTGTTGAAGCCTCTGCCTCATGACAGCAGCTATGTCAACCAAAGGACTGGTGGAGTCCACGTAACGGGAAGTGGGTGTCTCTGATGGCAGCTCAGTTGTCCTTATTTGGACAAAGGCACCTCTACACTCCCTCTAGGCTGCTTGTCATGGTCTCCATCCCCACCTGCACCTGCTTGGCCAGCTCCTGCTGGACTCCTACGACTGTCCTCGGAAAGGTGATGCCTGGGTCCTCAGAGTCCAAGGCTGTGGCAGGACTGGTTGGTGCTGTGCGTTGTTAGTTGGTTGGTTAATGTGGAGTCCCCACAATGATGTGTGTCCTCCCTTCAACTGCAGGTGCTGTCTGGAGGGAACCTAGGACATTCTGGAGAGTCTCTTTATTGATGGTCGGCAGCTGGTCATCCATGTCGTCTGTGAAAACCAGAACAGGCAGGTGGGCAGGAGGTAAGGCATCATCCTCTGCAATGAGATAGTGAAATGTCAATCTTTGACTGTAGTGGCTATTGACATGACTCATCATATAGGTGCTACTGGAGGCTAAGGGAGATGATACAGACCTCATTTTGCGCATTGATCCACACCACCATATTCCATGCAGGCCCCATACCACAGCCACTGACACCATGGCAGCACGTCCTTTACCTTCCTATTCACCATAGTGGATATTCCCACAGTAGTCTAATGAGTGTTGTCGCTCTTTTGGTGCTTTACTGCATTGTCAAAATGAATGATGGTACTAGTGCAGCAAAGCATAGGGAGGTCCATTGCTTACAATGCGTGTATTACTTTGCCATCTGCTTTTAGCAGGTCCCACACATATGCAAATTGGATGACACAGTGCAACCTTTATGGGTTGTCAGCCTCTTTAATTCATCCCTCCCTACATTAGGGACATTTCCTTGCATACAGCATATCTGCCACAGGCATATGTTGATGTAAGGATGTACAATGTGGATCAATAGCATACATTTTGAGACTTTGTTAATGTGGCACTAGGGAATGGGCATCTTGGGTCCACATGGAAAACTATTTGTATGATTGTACAGTTGCATTACGGGCCAGTGACATCGTGCCCTTAGTGCAACATTGATGCCACTTGTGCATGTTCTTACACATGAAGGTGTCCCTTTATTACACAACACCAAACATTCACACAACACAGACAACCTTGTTACATGATAAGATTGAAGCTACTTGTACAGCAGCACAAATGATGATCACAGACATGCTCAATATGTTGTATGAGTTTAGTTTTGTGCCCATTCCCAAATGGCGCATGGAGGTGTGTGAGAGTTGTTGTTGGGCTACCCTGTGCAGGTTGCACTCCACATGTTACACACTGGTGGCCCTGACTTTTTCTTAAGTGGCACAGCAGCAATAATAGTTGTGCCACGCGGCACCACTTTTGGAATGCAGGGATGTACCATATTTTCTGGAATACGGCACACCCCTATGTTTACCCCCGCACCTGAGGAGATTTGTTCTCCTGACAGCAACGCAGGTATCCTTGCACCATAGTTCAAGGGTGCCTGTGTTAAAGGGGTAGATTGTTTATGTGTAGGAAGGTGTGGTAAGGTGTCATGTCTATGTGTGCTGTGGATGCAGCACACATGAGGACAATGACATGAGGAGGATGGAAAGCATTTTGCCTTGTTGTGCCATCCTGACACCAACCCTGGGGTGGAGTTGACTTTAGTCACATCTCTGGTGAGCATGTTTTCTTGAATTTGGGGGAGCAATGATATGCAATGGGTATTGTTGTGGCACAGCCACAGTCACACTAATTACACGCACCTTCCAGCAAAGTGCTGCGTGTGTAGGGGCCATATTTACAAGGTGGTGTTAAGCCACAGTAAGTGGCTTACGAGCACATTGTGTATATCTCGGAGTGCATAGCCCCACAAGAGTGTCACTAAAAGTGAGGCTCTGGTGGCAATGGGGCCATTTGATTCTGACCGTATATGTCTCGATTCAACCCTTTTGCATGCATTCAGTGTTTCCTACGTGCCTCCCCATCTGCCATTTTTGAGATTCCAGATAGTCCTCCCCTGCAACTTACCCTGCATTTGTGGAAGTTCTTGATAGTCTTCGCTGCCCTGCCATTCTAGTGACCAGCTCCTCCAGGATGACCGCTGCCACCATCCCCTGCAGCCCGTCCAGGTCCTCCTGGGGTGCAGGACTTCCACCTCCAGTCTGCAGTTCTGCCTTTCAGTTCCTGGCCAGTTTCTCCCTAGATCTACACTTGCAATCATGACAGCGCTTCTTGCAATCAGTGATAGTCCTCTTCTCCTCTGCCATGCTGTTGACTTTATCTACTATTGCCTGCCATGTAGCCTCTCTCCTACCTATTTGCAATTTGGAGGTGGCAAAGAGCTGGTGTTGATGCTCCGTCACCTCTCTGACCAAGATGTCATTCTCCTCCTCACTAAAGCGACACTTCCACTTTCTCTTCTCCTTCTCCTGGGACTTTGCTCAACCCTCCTGGCTGGTACTTGGCTGGTTGGGATCTCCATGGGGTCTCTCTTGGCCTACATTCTTCATCTTGTCATCCTAATTTTTTTTTCTTGCTTATGCATTTTTATTTTTATGCTAATGCTGTTAAATATGGTGCTAACCCGTTTTGCATTTTATAAATATCGCACATAGATGACACTAGGAAATAGCGTTAGCTTGCAGTATTTTTTTTTCTGTAATCTGTAATTTTCTTAAATATTGGCCTTCATGTGAAGGGAGTCTCCCTGGGCTCTACTCAGTTTTTTCCTATACATCCCAACTTCTCTTCACTTACAATGTCGAGTCTTTTAAGAAAGCCCTTTTCAGATCCTGCATGTCCTGTGGAAAGTAAAGGATACTTGTGGATGATCTACACAGAGATTGTCTCCATTGCCTCTGCCCTTAAGACCAGGTAAAGGAATGCAAGAGTTGTCACACTTTCTCTTCTAACACTTTGAGAGACAGGGAGGGGAGGCTACTTCTATCGCTACAGAAGTCTAAATCTCAAAAATGCTGCTTTTCTGAAGGGAGGACAGCGATTCATCTGCAGGACCCCGCAAAAGGTAAATCATGCCTCAGGCCTGCAGACGATACTGCAGGTTCTAACAGCCATGCTGACCTCCCAAAATATACTCCTCCTGAGGCCTAAACCTTTCTTTTTAACACATATGAGTCAGAAATAAGGTAGGCTCTAAAATCTCATAGGCCACCGTGCCGTGTAAATGAAAGGTAGGACATATGGGTTTACATTTTTCATGTCCTGGTAGTGAAATAACAACTTTAGGAAGTTTTCACTACTGAAAAGCCTATCTCTCTCATCAACTGACATGTGGTTACCTTATTACATATATTCATTGACACCTTTTTGATTGGGAGAAGATGGAGATGTGCTGTTTAGACTCAAATGGTTTGTAATTTAAAATCCTCTATAATGGCATATTTGGATTAAAATAGTTACAATTCTGAAAATAATTTTTTTAGAAAATGTGCATTTTCTTATCCTTACCATTTGTATTTTCTGTCGTCATCCTGGGCACATGACTATGAATGGCTCTACCATTGGGATTTGTGTATTCCGTTCAGACAGTGATACATAAGGGGATTAGGTGTGGACAGGACAGTTGTGGGCACAGCTGTACCCAGCATCAATGACATTTTAATGGTTAGTTTGGAATTTTTATTTTATTGTGTTTGCACTTTATTAGTGTTTGTGAGCTACATAAACACTTTACACTTTGCCTCTAAGTTAAGCCTGATTGCTTAATATATTGACTTTTGTGGCTCACTTTAACAAGGATTGTGACTATTTCTAGGGGTGGGCAATAAACTCCACTCCCTGGGTGGAGTTCACAGAGTTTTGCCCATTCTGTGTTCTGCTTGAAGCATGGAGTTCTTGATAAACTCTTCGAACCAACGTGTGGCAGAGTTTTTTCCTGTGCATGGCTCACATGCAACAAAATTGAGCACTGGACAGCTTTCCGGCGAGATTTCTTGATGCATGGGGTTGCTACCGCTCACATTGATGACAATGCTACCCACGTTGAGAAAGCTGCCACTCGAGTAGAAATTCTACTCAAGAGGTAGAAAGAAGTAGCACCCTTTGGTGTACCACATGTTGCCATTCGTGCTGACATTACAGTGTGGGACGAGCTCTAAGCATTAACAGTCAACCTGAGAAATTTAGCCACTCACAAAACTCCTCAGAATTTTGGGGACTGAAACTCCACTAGTCTCTCCCATACATAGTTGTTGTCTGAGTGAAATTTCCTCCCCCTCTAGCAATAACCTGAACACAAACCCTCCTTTCTAAATGAATATAACATTCAAAAAGGATTTGGAAAGAAAATATGCATTCTAAATGTTTATTTTAAAATCCTAACCTAGTGCATGTGATATGAATTACAACCACAGATTAAAAAGAAACAGTAATTACTTGTAGCAATTTATTAATAAAAAAACAACAGGAAGCAATCTGAAAATTATAATTGCTTTTTGAAGTCCTAACACCCTTGCCTTTATTTATAGGTGCTATGCTAATACTATCAGACTAATAGATAAGCTGCCAAATTCTGAGTTTCAAAGGTGGTGCGCCTCCCATACCTAGTTTCAGAACAAAAGGTCTCTGTGGGTAGTAAGTATTCTATCTTGGTCAAAAGATGTGACTAAACACAAAGCCCAAAAGACACCTGTAAAGGGCACCTGCCCCCAAACATCTTTCAACTGAAGTCAGTGCTGAAATTGTGCCTTTCCTGTCTGATTTCACTTGTGTGAAGCTCCTCTCTAACCTCTGGACTGATACACAAGGTTTTTATGAAGTTTAATCAGACAGTTTGTTGATAACCATGAGAGTATACAATAAATGAGGTTTAGCTTCAAAGCATGTTCTGCACTCTTAAACTAAACATTAAAGAAGATTTAGCTAGAATGCTTGTTGAACACTGTCAAAATAAGCCATAAGCATGGGGTTGGCAATGTGCCTTGCAGACACTGCTGGACTGTTTTTACAGTATTCTTTTTTGAAAGACAAGAAGACTGAGGTACTCAGTCACTAATCTTCTAGACATTATGTAACTCATAACAATGATATTATCAAGTAAAGATGCTTAATTTCTCATGAATGTATTAGCATAAGCTTGATTATTGCCATTTCGCGACACATTTGTAAAACAGAACAATATGCTATGCATATATATCTAAAGTAGTCACAGCTATTGAATTGTCACACAGTTGAAAATCACACATTTCATATTGAAATGAAAGGTCTCTGCATAAGACAAACATCAGGTGATATCAGGATAGGTGGTCATATTGTGCTGTCTGTCAGGAGCATTATTTTGATGGATTAAGATGACATAGGCCCTCATTATGACCCTGGTGGTCCATAGACCGCCAGGGTTGCTGTGGCATTCTCACTCCCACTGAACCAGCGGTGCTGACTGCCATATTACGACTGTAGCGGTTTGGCCACTGCCAAGCTGCCATGTCCCCACCAGTCCCGCCACTTCACCGCGGTCCGCTGGGTTAAAGTTTTCCACCTGCAGCCTGGCAGGAGTCGGATAACGGCAGAGGTTATTCCGACTAGGGAAACTGTCAGCATTTTCCTGGTGGTCTCGCCACCACAAAATGCTGGTGGAAAGGTATCCTGATGACAGGAACTTGCGTTCCTGTCACTGGGATACTCCCCAAACACCTCCGCACACACGCACACATGAACCCACATACACAATCACACACATACACATCCCCATTCACAAACACACTCACAACATTGACCCCCATAGCCACGCATACATACCCATACACATCACACATGCATGCATACACTCACCATTCCCCACCTCCTCCCTTCAACTACATACATACATACACAACCACCCCCTTTCACTCATCTTCACACACCACATCCTCCACTCCCTCAGTCGTACCTCACCACATGCACACAAACACACACCATATATACATACAAACATACATGTACCTGCACGCACTCACTCACACCTCCCTTGCACATTGACCCATGCACACACCCCCACCGAAGCCCACATGCGTGCACACATGCATCACCACATTTACACACACACACACACAATCACTCATCCCCCCACATTTATGGCACACATACACACACTCACACACACCCATTCACACCCTCCAACCCCCCTCCTTTTGCAGACAACACTTACCTCATCTGACAAGGTGCTCCTCCATGAGGGGATGGGACCCAGTGCTCCCACCGCTAGCACTGCCACCCTAGAGGAGGATTGCCACACAGAAGTACTGGTTGTAATACTGTGGGTGGTCTTTTTCTGGTATACGTGTATCGGCAGTGGAACCGCCTAACCGCCGGCAGTGCGAATATACATTGAAAGGCGTAATACGGCGGTTGGAAGACAGCCAGCACTGGTGGTCTCCCGGCGGCTGACGGGGGCTTGGGAAAAGACTGCTGCAGTCATAATGAGGGCCATAGTCTAACTGTGAGAGGTTATGGAAATCTATTGGGATGGATTGTATCTATTCTATGGTAAATGTATTGTGGGTAGAACATCATGTGGAGAGTAGCAGCTATACCTGTGATGTTTAGAGGGTGTGAAATGTTTGAGGTTTAACATCTCCATTCATTGCTTTCCATTGGGATGTATCACAAAGCACTCATACTCTGTGAATAGGAAACTGAGAGGCTACTCATAAAGGAGCCCTCTTCTTTAATCTACTTGAAAGGGAGCCCTCTTCTTTGAATAAATTTTATGGTTTTGTCTGGTGCTCTGCAGAATTGTTTTTTTGTGGTGTATACAGTGAAACATTTACTGACAATGTGATTGTGTTTTTCTGATGTTCAAGAATTTTGGAAATTAACTTTATCATCAAATAAGCAGCTTCTTTTAATCCATATCTGTGTAGAATATGAATTTATGTTCAAATTGTGCATTATATGTTAAAAGATGTAGTGATTTAATAAAATACATTTGTACTACAATGTTAATTTTATTTTTTGTCCCTGACTGTGTAGCTTCTAAGGGGGGGGGGGTGGGTGTGCATGGTCAAGGGGTCCCACAAGTGTGATCCCCTCTCCCTCCACTTAGTTCTCCCTCACTCGATCCACCATCTTATTCCATCTGTCAAGGTCTCTCTCCACATATTCATCCATGCAGATGCTCTGCAGGCGCACCCCTTTGCCAACGCCCACTCAAGTACATCTGTTATAACGAGTTGGGGGGGCACTCTCGCCAGTGAATGGTGATGGAGCACCTCGCCAGCACCAAGTAGAGGAGAGCAAATCTGTAACCCATTTTAATTCCTTCCTTAGGGAATGGTAGTAGGCCCAGAAGGCAATGTCAAACTGTCTGGGCAATATGAGTTCCAGTTATCCAGGTCACTGAGTCAAATGCACTGCATCAAATGGAGAGAGCAGGAATGTGCCATATTTACTAATAAATATTCCATTCTCTTGCTGCTCTCTGATTGCACTGGTGCTCTATGTGCTGCCTAACACCAACCTAGGAAGCCTTAATTCACAAAAACAATCCTTATTGTTATTTAGCCCGTTACGAAGTGTGCTACAGAATGTGCCATACTTAGAATTTTTTTTAAAACAATGAGGAGAATTAAGGCTATTTCTCCCTGTTGCCTCTCTATTGAGAAGGCATAACAATTTGAGGCATTTTCAGTCTTACTACTCTTAGCAAATCTGGGAATGTGCCTAAAAGCATGGATGGATGCATGGGATCGCCCATTCTCCACCCATGTTACGCCTTCCCAGGCTGATTAAGGAAAGGCAGTGACTTGCGCTGCCTTGCGTTACTCCAAATGTACATGGCTTGCTAAATCTGACTTAAGGATTGCATTGCCCTTGCATCACCTTGTATGATGCAAGAACAACACAATATTTTGATGAATCGGGCCCTCTTTTTCTGGGAAATCCGTTATTGGCATAAATTGTGCTCAAGGTTTGAGGTCTCATTGGTATTGGGGAAATCATGGCTTTATTACTGACAAACTTTCTGTAAGTGAAGGCTTCACAACTCACCAGTTTAAACTGTAACTATCAAAAGTAGTTGTCTTATTTTCTTTATGTTAAAGTAGTTTCTCTTAATTTGAACTGATCACTCTCTAGTTTTCTTCTTTCTTTAACCAATCCCAAAAGGATTTCCTTGAACATTGGATAGTGCAAACCATGCTTGTAGCGATTAAATAGCAAACTGTTAGGACCCATGTGTGTCTTGTAGATGAGGTCACGTTTTACAAGATGACCAGAGCACACACAAGGATTGGGGCAAGTGTGAGGAGTAACAGAAGGTGTTCTTGGTGTCAACATGAGAAACCTGCTCTGAGTCTAGTCTTGTGAACTGCTATTTTTATTTTATACTCTGTAGCCCAATCCAGAAACCCCTGCAATCATTAGCTTCTGAGTGAGCTCTATTGCTGACCCACAAAGAGCTGTTGAATTCAATAGGATGCAAGCATGAAGTTGTCATGCCGCGGCCTGCCGTGGCCTGGGCGAAATGATTGGCTCTGGGCGTGGCTGGGGCGGCAGTTCATTCACTCGACCGCAGGGCGTGTCACGCCCCTTATTACTGTTATTCTCTCGCACGAGACCCCAGATTTGGCATCGGGCCTCGGCGAGTTCAGCGCACAGTGCACCCTCGACATTAGGAGTGGGCCTCTCTTACCTGGGAATGCCTGTTCTTTCATTCTTTTTTCTTCTTTCTCCTTTTCTTCTTTCTTTTCTTGTTATACAGAGAAGCCATGTACTTCTTTATCCCAGCATGCCTTTCATCTATCCTGCATGCATTAGGATCCTTTTCCAAAATGGCACCTTCCTCTACATTTTCCTATGGTCCTTTCCCAAACCAACACGGCGACTTTTTCTTCCTGTCTGTCATTTCCTGTTTTAGGGTATTTAAGGAGTGAGATTCTTGCTCTCCTTGCGCTGCAACACTTCCTTTGGTGGTGATCATCACTCCAGTTGTTTTCCTCCAGCCTTTTTCTTCACCTGTTCCAATTTCTTCCAGTACTTGTTTTCTTGGAAGACTTACCTTTTTGTGCTTATTTTCTGTTCCAGGGAGTTCCAGTCATAGAGGTTTTTCCCTTCGGGTTTTTTCCTCTGGGACTCCTTCTGGAGGGCACGGACTGCCTTTTGACATCCCATTGTCAGCAGCACCTTGGATACCAGAAAGGCCTGCCCTTACCTTGGTCAAGGCAGAACCTACAAGGATCGAGACCACTCTGCAGTTCCAGTTGACCTGCTTCATAAGCGGCGAGTAATCTGTGACAGATGTCCTTTGAGAGCTCATGAAGTTATTCCACAGTTCTCTTAATTCTGGACCTTCTCTTAGAACTCTTCAAACCACTCACAGTAAGACGTGCCCGGATACCAGAATTGCCTTGGAATTGGGCTTGAATGTATAATGTGTAAATTTTGTTGACTGTTCTTTGTACTTATATCTCTAGATCTCTTGAGCAGGATTTGTACTTTAGAATTCATGGAAACCAGTTATAAACACATTTGCAAACTAAGGGGGTCATTTAGATTGTGGAGGGGCGGGAGCACTGCCACAAATTGGCAGTGCTCATGTCTTGCCAAACTTATGCTACCCCAGCACCATTTAGAGGTGAGTCAATTCATGGGTTTCCATTGCTGGTGCCTCAGCTGGCTCTGCCAGTGGATAACTCTTGACCTAAAAGAACATTTGCCATTGGTCTAACAGGTTACATTGGTGCCAGCCCTGTCCTATTTTTAGCAACAAACCATCTGAAAGTTTGTTGCTGCAAAGCAAAATAGAATGTCAAGCCAACTGCTTCAAATGGGGAGCCGTCCCTCATTTGACAGTCATGAAATTGCATCACATACAGTTGAGGGATGCACTTTCATTACAAGGATCCTCAACAGTCAGTTGGAGGTCTCTAAATTTGGTGGGCGGTCCTTCTTCAGCGTAGTGGAGGCCATAGCCCATATGGAGCAGAAGTACTTCTCGCATTGAAAGACTGATCGAGTCCTGTAAAAGGTGAATGTTAACATATACTTCACTTTGAAGGTAATGTCCTAAGGTGTACTATGCATCCAACAGACTCCAGGAACCATTCACCATTACAAGTATGTGACGCTTTTAAGTAGCTGCCAATAAAGTGGGATGTGAGAGACATGTCAGAAATAAATGTCCACATGAGATGCTGCCATACTATTTTATCTTTTCACTTGTTAGAGCCTGAGGTTGTTCAAAATTCCATGAATTAAGGGGCATATTTATGAGTGGTTTGCACCATGCTTGTGCCATTCAATGTGGTACGTGCATGGCACAACCACTAAGTGATATTTTTGAAACCACACAAAGTCACTTTGCGTGGCTTAAAAAATATGCAGTAAGGCAAGGCAGTGCAAATCGCTGCATTGTCTCACTATGCGTAAGGGAGGCATTCCATGGGTATTGCATGGGTATTACCTCGCAACTCCTGTGGTTTTTGACACATTTCTAGATTTACCAAACCTGGTAAACCTGGTAATGTGCGAAGAAAATGCACCTCCCAAGGAAAGACATAACTAGAAGAAATATCTTCAATTCCTCACGCTTTTTCCTACTGAATTCTGCAGCCCACATGGAAAGCAGAAAATTCCTCCAAGGATTGTTGTTGTGCAGGAAGGTGTACTTTCCTGCACAAACACAACACTGCATGCAACACAGGCACCCTTGTACCATGATGCAAGGGCGCATGATTTGGGCCTAGGCTGCCAAGAGGGCACCAACGCATGGTGAAAGGACAGGAATGAGTTGTGTTGTATAAATACAGCACATTCCTGCCTTTTCCATGTGAACAAGGGCAGTGCAGGAAGGTAACTTGTTCCGCTGCCCTACACCACATAACACATAAATACGGGCCTCAGTTTAAACATAGTGCTACATGGTAGGTAGTTTATTTCCGTACTGCATGTGAACAATGTGCCTGGTAACGCAGGTAGAAAGCTGGTGATAACTCCAGACCTCTAAATGCTAAACATAGTGCAGGAGTATGGCTTGCTATAAACACTTAAATCTAAATGCATGTTGACATTTTTACCAATTGAATGAATGTAATTAGTGGAACACCGGAATTACCACAACCATCACAATAGTATCCAAATTAGAGTCTCTGGTATCAATAATTTTGTTCAATCTTCATCTTTTCGCATGCAACTGATATGTGACATTTGTCTGTTTGTATCTATTAGTGTAGTTTATAGTTTGTTCTCGTACCCCTTCAATTGGAATTATTGGGCTAATCACTGCTCTTGTATATTCAACGTCAGGCAGGTGATCTGGAACATTGCAGGTTCCATGCTGACTATCTGATCGTAGCAGGGAAAAATCCGGTCCTGGCTAAAGGGGGAGACCCCTATTTTCAAGCTAGCCTGGCAGCACTGCAACAGGAACATTCATATTTGCTAATTTGGGTTTAGTAATTCAGGGTGTTCAATGCATACTAGCATCCAAATATTCACAATGATGTATTTTGTGTTAAGAAATAGCACTAAATGGAAGAGAATACAAATAGCAGCCTGTGCAGTTGCTTGTGCTCGCACAATGTGCACTTGGAGCAGGATTTATCTCCAACTTACTCCTCGCATTTACCGATAGTATCAGAATTCACTGTTGTGTCTAAAATGGCATAACTCACATAATTCTGGGTGACGTAAGCATGCAGAATTACTTCCAAATTCAGTGAGATGACTTGGAACTAAGCAAGAAGAGTAATACCGCATTTGATGCTATTTTCATAGTGGAGAGCCACTTGAATTTTCTTTTCTTTTTGTTATTTTCAGCGGCCTTGCGCCCTATTTCCTGTTGTTTTTGGAGGGGTGTCCGGTCCCACTGGGACACCCATGTTGTGCTGCCTCATTTGAGGGCAGCCCGGGGAGCACAGCCCCAGTGGCCCTTGTGTTTGAGGGGTGTCTGGTCCCACCTGGACACCCCCATCATGCTGCTTCTTCGTTTGGGGGCAGAGTGGGAAGCCCACCTCCAGCTGCACTTGTGTTGGCGGGTGTCCGGTCCCACCGGGACACCTCGGTCAGCTGAGTGATATTGGAGATTGGCTCAGGGAGCCAACCCCCGGCCGCACCATCCGGTGCCACGCACAGCCAGCACCTCCAATTGCTGCTACGGGAGCCGGCTCTGCACTTGTTGTCTGCCTGCTCCCAAACAGCTACATCGGCTGGGCAGGCCAGCTGGGGGAGCATGATGGCACTCCCCCTCCTCTCCTGCCACACTGGGGCCCCAGGGGAGTGTAAAGGCACACCCACTCTCTTCTTCACAGGATGAGGTCTGGGGCCCCTCTGGGTGGCTTCATGGGGGCACAACAGTGCCCCTGACTTCATCCTCTGTGGAGAGCCCCAGGATGGGGCTTGGTCTTCAGCTTCCGGCCTTTCTCTCAGCAGGCGGACATCTTCGCTGGGGACACAACAATGTCCCCTGACTTTTTGGCTTAGTGGGGCCCTGGGATGGGGTCCAGAGCCTCTTTGGCATTTTTCATGGGGAGCACAATGGCGCTCCCTGAGTTATTCTTCTCAGTGGGGCTCCAGGATGGGGGTCTGGAGCCCCTGTCAGCATCTACACAGGGGTCGCGATGGTGGGCCTTGGCTGTACTTCTGTTTGGGGCAGCTCCCAGGACCAGGCCAACCGGCCAACCCCAGGGGCTGCAACCAGAGCAGTGGCAGAGCCCCACGCGCTACGTCGCTCGCTCTGAATTAGGTCAAAGGTCGCAGACCTTCTCAGTTGGATGTCCCAGGCCCCCAAGGGCCAATTTTGATGGGCTTGACACAAGGAGCACTTTCGTTAGGCCTCCAGTTCTAGAAGGTTCTTAAATGGTAGTGAGCCAGTCCCACTGACTCCCTGAGCCAGCCTTTCCTCTGGGTCCCTTCTTTTCTTCTGGGATGCACGTTCTCCTTGCACCAGTCCAGTCTTTCCCTAACTAGTCCTCAGAGGTGGTAAGGGAGCCAGCTTACTTGGCCCTGGCATGTACCTCATTGGGCCCGAATTCCTTCACGGGCAGAGTCCCTGTCCTAGTAGGCAGCCAGGGGGTTCTTCTTTCCAGATGTCCATGACAGCCATTTTCAGCCCTATTTCCGTGCAGTGAAGTACATCCAGTAGGCAAGACCTTTTAGTGGGGGCGGAAGTGTCCAGTAGACCTGCATCTCTGGCCAATGCAGAGGTGCCACATCACTTCCTTGCCCCTGTTCCCTTCTTCCTGCGCAGTCTTCTGGAATAGCTCAAAATGGCATCATCCAGGAGCTAGGGCCATTTGTGCTCGGAAACTCAAACCCTTCTCCCTGACATTGCTTACAGGGCCTCTCTGCTCATTTCCTGGCAGGGGCTGACAGCTGGCTGATTGATGCAAGGCCCTGCTAAGGCAGCTGGATAGAGCAGTATTTTACCCTAATACTGAGCTAAGTCGGAGAAAGATGACCCATAAGTTGCTTTTGCACAGCTATGCTTTTGTAACCTACTGCGTCATTCTTTTCATACAGGTTACAGTGTACATTGGTGTGACTCTAGCACTGTGGGCCCTAGGGGACCTGAGTTATGCCCTAGGTCACTCTTTCCCATTGACATTTAATGGACTGTCCTTACAGTGAAAAGAGAGTAAGCACACTGATGTTGACATTTACTGGAATGTCCCTACAGTGAAAAGACAGCAAGCACACTGACTATCCCTCACATGTGTACACCCATCTCATGAGGCCTACTCCAGACCACCGCCCACTCAGCATAGTTCCTTCTGTGCCAGGCTACCTAAACGCAGTTCTTGGGCTGCACACACCATGAATCCTCCCCACGCATCCCTTACATGTGTGCACACAGGTGCACACGTGATCATGTGTAACCAGCCCAGGGCCTCCTACTCTTGTTGCACCACGTCAGCCTTTCCTTTGAAAGGCGGCACCGGCAGTAAACATGTGCAGTTCATTTTACCATGAGTTTAATCTGGGTGAGTCCCCAACTATGAAGCTCCTCACAGCAAAAGGTCCAAAACCAGGTTATCAAAAAGCAAAAAATCAGGGCGGACCAGGTGGTCAGAACCATTCTCTCACACAAGGATATATTTTGCACAATAAAATTATAGCTTCATGCATCACAACATGGCAACAGTACAAGCAGCCACTCACACTTGCTAAATGTACTCTTGCAGTAGGATTTTTTACCTCCAAAATCCTCTTAATTATGTGAGAAGGCATGGTTTTATCATTGGTAATTCTGCATAATAGAGTAACGCAGAATTACCAAAATTACCCCAGCATGAATAAAAAATTACTCCCAACCTTAGTCATAAGTATGTTGAAGCTACTGCCTGTGTTGATCAGGTAAAGTTCATCAGGTTGTGATCAATGTTCCGCACCCACGCCTATAATTATAAGGCTTCAATCCTTTTTTAAATCACAAGGAAGATTCTTTCTTTGAAAGAATATGTACCACGGCTGTCAGATATTCTTTGTGCTGGTGAAAGTTAAATGCGAGGCAGCCATTTGTAATCAGTTTAGAAAACAGTCTCACACAGAACTGCAAAAACTGATACTGTTGCCTAGGAAACCACCTTTGAGTCCTGTTATGTTCGCTTTACCTTAGACGACTGTCTTGAGACTAGAGGCATACAGGTAATTAAATTAGACTTTTACCGAGATAACAAACAGGAGAAGGCTCTTTCTTGAACACACACACGCACATCCCATGCATCAAGGTGATCTGCACCAAGCCAAAGAAAAAATGAAAAGTGGAGTTCTTTAAAGTAAGCAAGCATTACAATACTTAATTATGTTTTCACATTAACAAACTTTTCATAAAACTGTTATTACTCTCGTAGACCATGCTATACTTCCAGATTATTTCCAAAGGTATAATACTTATTTGGATTATGTTTTTTTCATCCATGCCATCCCTCCCCCATCAGTCCACAGAACATTTCTCACCAACCCTCCGAATTAATCTTTTGTCAGCCTCTAAGAAATATTCAGCTTCCTGAAACACCAGTCACGTACGTAGACAATTTCCTTCTTCTTATGAAGGGGTCAGTGATGAACCAAGGGTGCCAAGGGGCCTAATTCAAGGAATAAAATCAAGGCGCTATCCCCTAATTTTATAGTGTAAAAGCCACTAGTTGGAGTGAAATGGGCACCTCAGACACCCGGGCACTGGCAACAATGCAATTGCTGCACCATTGACATATACACCCTGGGAGAGGCAGAGAAGTCTGCAAAAAGCCATCATTAAATGACCTTCTGTCCCTACACCCCACCCCAAAGTCACATCTCAAAAATGGATTCAGCCCAAAATCATACACACAAATGCATGAATGCTTGTGCGCGCACACACACACATCCTTGGAGTCCCATAATATCACATTGTCCAAGTACCAAGGATACCTTGCTATGGGTGTGATGTAGACCTTCAAACCAATAAAACCATTACCTCCTCAATATACCATACCCACTAATAGGCCCCAATATAATTTAAACACATGACCATCACCCTTCTCTATGTTGCATGAATCACTCCTCTATTGACCACAAATTCCTGACATCTTTCAGGAATGTCCTTGACAAGGTACTTTGGGCCTCATGTATAAAAGTTTTGCGATTCGCAAATTGGGCGCAGCGCTATTTGCGATCGTGCAAAAAGCGAAATGGTATGTTCCAATGCCATTTCGGAGTCCGAAATAGCAATGCGACATGAGATTGCAACTCACAATTATGAAATCCAACTTGCAAGTCGCAAACCTCATATACAAGGTAGTCGTAAATTGCCATATGCAAATCAGGGGCCCACATCTGGGCATACCCTTCCCACTTAGGGCAACTTTAGCAACACAAAAGGATGATGGACGGAGTGCTGAACAATGCAAACACTCACCCCCAGTCACAGATCTGGGTTTAATCCATCATTCTTCTGCTTACGATGCCACCCCAGTTTGGACCTAGCCATATGCAAATTAGTCTTGATCCTGTTCTTCATGGGAACAGTCCAGCCCGAACTGCCAGGCCAGGTCCTCCCTGGACCGGAAACAAGCATCCTGGGACTGATTTCAGGGTATCACCCTTCATCAGCCAGGCTAGCTTGAATCCAGTGGCACAGTGAGCAAGTGATCCACGTCTGGGCATACCCTTCTCACTTAGGGCAACTTTAGCAACACAAAAGGATTATGGACGGAGTGCTGAACAATGCAAACACTCACCCGCAGTCACAGATCTGGGTTTAATCCATCGTTCTTCTGCTCACTATGCCACCCCAGTTTGGACCTAGCCATATGCAAATCAGTCTTGACCCTGTTCCTCATGGGAACAGTCCAGCCTGAACTGCCAGGCCAGGTCCTCCCTGGAACGGAAACAAGCATCCTGGGACCGGTTTCAGGGTATCACCCTTCATCAGCCAGGCTAGCTTGAATCCAGTGGCACAGTGAGCAAGGGACCCATGTCTGGGCATACCCTTCCCACTTAGGGCAACTTTAGCAACACAAAAGGATGATGGACGGAGTGCTGAACAATGCAAACACTCACCCCCAGTCACAGATCTGGGTTTAATCCATCGTTCTTCTGCTCACTATGCACCCCAGTTTGGACCTAGCCATGTGCAAATCCGGACCTAGCCATGTGCAAATCAGTCTTGACCCTGTTCCTCATGGGAACAGTCCAGCCCAAACTGCCAGGCCAGGTCCTCCCTGGACCAGAAACAAGCATCCTGGGACTGGTTTCAGGGTATCACCCTTCATCAGTCAGGCTAGCTTGAATGCAGTGGCACAGTGAGAAAGGGACCCACGTCTGGGCATACCCTTCCCACTTAGGGCAACTAAGTCTCAGGATGCTTGTTTCTGGTCCAGGGAGGACCTGGCCTGGCAGTTCAGGCTGGACTGTTCCCAAGGGGAACAGGGTCAAGACTGATTTGCATATGGCTGGGTCTGACCTGGAATGGCATGGCAAGCAAAAAGACTGATGGATTAAACCCAGATCTGTGACTGGGGATGAATGTTTGATTTGTTCTGCATTCCGTCCATCTTCTGTTGTTTTTGCATTTGTCGCCCCAAGTGGGAAGGGTATGCCCAGACCTGGGTCCCGTGCTTGCCATGTCACCATATTAAAGCTAGCCCGGCTGATGAAGGTTGATACCCTGAAACAGGTCCCAGGATGCCTGTTTCTGGTCCAGGGAGGACCTGGCCCGGCATTTCGGGCTGGACTGTTCCCATGGGGAACAGGGTCAAGACTGATTTGCATATGGCTAGGTCCAAACTAGGGTGGCATAGTGAGCAGAAGAACAATGGATTAAACCCAGATGTGTGACTGGGAGTGAGTGTTTGCTTTGTTCAGCACTCCATCCATCCTCCTTTTGTGCCACCACAACGACAGCATGGGGATGGTAGCATCGCAATGGAGGGAAGACAAAGACTGGACCACATTGCAACTCACTACTTTGGCAGGTACGTGGCAACCGTTACAGTACTCACAAATGTAAGACACACATAGTCAGGTTGTATAAGCACAAAAATGTCTTTTAATGTCAGGAGTGTAATGATGAACTGTTGATGTCTAAACAGCAATAAAAACGTAAAATGTTACAATGTCTGACACATTTACATCATGTGCCTCAGGCAAGTCTCAGATTAGCAAATTCACACTCTCCTGTGACTACGGCCACCATAGCCCGATCCTGGTTGGTCCCCTGATGTTTGACGGGCACTGCTACTCCGCAGGATGCGACTGCGAACGCTGGAGATGTCCTCACTTTCATGAGGGGTATTGCCAATGCCCCTTGCTGCCTGGGTGGTCTGTATTAGGTCCACTGCATGACTGATACACCCTAGTCCCCTTGCTACATCACCGGCAAAATGCCCTAGTTCCACCTGTAGTGTTACAATGCGCCTGAACAGGCAGGTAGTAGTGGTTGCAAGATGGCCAATCAACTGACTCAGCCAGTCCAAACGGGCAGCAGTGTTGCGTTCTCTGTGTCTTTCATGGGCCCTATCCGCCACCAGTTCCCTGCACAGGTCATTGATGGCGCAGGGGAGGTTTGCCATGTTGTTGTTCATGGTGCTTAAATGTGTGTCAACATTGGCAAAACCCAGTGAGAGGGTCTGTTTCAGTCTGTGCAGGTTCCTGTTCATTAACCGCATATGTTTATTTTGCAGGTAGTGACTGCTCAGTAAGGATGCCTCTAGGAAGTGTTACCCTGTGACATCCTCCTCACCTGCTGACTGTGCTTGACGTCACCACCCACACCCAGCTGACCTATGTGCTGACTCACACTCATCTTATGGCCCTGGTGTCAGGTTGCCTGTCTCAGTGTCCACATCTGTCTCCTCGGCGGTATCATGTGCATGGTGGACAAGTGGTGTGGTCATGCACTCTCCTGCTGATACACTGGCTGCCTCATCTGTGGTGATGATGGCAGATTCATCTCCCTGCGCAGTAGGGTCATTGGTGGTTACTTGTGGGAGACCTGTGGGACACAGGGGATACACTGTCAGCGCCTCTCATATGTGTGGTGTATCAAAATAAATATTCCTCAAAAGTTGGACTACTGTACTACATTGCCCATAATGTATTGTTCTGTAGGTTGCAATATAGGTATGGAACAAATTTGGAGGATGCATGCTTTTGTGTACTGTGGTTGTGTGCATGGTGCATTGAATGGTGTAAATAAGTAAGATTCGCTACTTACTTTTGGATGTTCCCGGTGCAGGACTGTTCAGGTCCCCAATTCCAAGGACAGCCTCTGGCTCCAGAGTAGTCTCCACCATGCTCTCAATGGCTGCAGGAGGTGGTACTGTGGATGGTCCTCCACCATTTCGGTGCGCCTCCCTCATCCACTCTGCCACCCTTTCTTTGGTCCTGGACCTGAGGTCGTACGACCTTTTGCAGAAATCATTGATGGTGCAATGGCTGACTCCAATCGCATTTATCTTATTCTGAATGTCCAGCCAGATCTTTTTTTTCTGTGTGTCAGGGACACTCATCGCTGCCTTACCAAAGAGGACCTCATGGTGCAGGCAGCCCTCCTCAGTCAGGACATCCAGCTTCTTATCAGAAAACTTCATTTTCCTCTTCCTCCCTGCAGTGGCTGTCTACTTGGTCTGAGTTGCCGTGGCTGCAGTTGCTCCTCTCAGCTGGGTGGGCCTCTGCTGTCTGTGCTAGGTAGACTCCTCCCAGTTCCATGGGGGGTGCTTCCTGGTTCTGATGTCGTCACTCAGAACCAGGAAGTGTGTTTTCTTTTTTCTTTTGGCACCCTATCGCAAATTGCGACACAGTCACAATTTGCGAGTCCGGCCCACACCCTTGTGCAATTTGCAAAATCACAATTTGCGATTTTGCAAATTGTGATGCGACTTCGCAATGAATGGCAAACTGGAATTGCGATTCTGACTTACATCCCGTTTTGTGAGTTGTAAATTGCGTGTCGCTCTGACTCGCAATTTGCGAGTCGCAAATCCAAAGTTTGATGCATGTAGCCCTTTGTGCCCTATCAGCCTCAACCTCTTTCATGTTAGGCAGAAACGCTAACTGATATACCAAAATGTGCTCCTGGCCATTCATCTTTGGTTTAAGTATGTCTTCACTGATACCACAGTCACTCCTCTTTGCTAACAATTGCTTTCTACCACTCTAACTATTCCCTAACTTCTTTGACTGATATTGCCTCTAGTCTCATCCAACACCAGTCCAAAATTCCAAGCCAATATTTTCGTTCATTAGCACCCTAGCTGAATTGAATACACCATGCCTACCTGCTATCATCTTGTTTGAATCCTTTGTGCTCTTTAATTAACATGTTTCATCTTTTACTTAGTGCATAACTTCACTTCTTCTTTGTCCCACTACAGCCTTGGTTAAACTACAACATTCAGACCATAAAAATCACACTTTGTCTCCTCCATTGCTGGCCAAAAGTATTTGTTCATTGTGAATCAGCACACAATTATCTTCCAGCAGCCTTTATCTCATCCTTTTGCAAGACAAAGGCCACATACCAGCACCAGTTTACCACATATTTATAGACACCCTTCAAAACTGTCTGGGTACCTCTAACCCATTCTCCCTCTATGTTACAAAGATTTTATTGCTGATCTATTAACAGTTAACTGTCCCAAAACTAACTACTTTTTCAACCTATTCCACTAACAAAATTTAAATCATTACCTCATCAGCTTAGTCGGGATCCAAATCCCTCACCTGGCACCATTGTAACCAGACACACAATGCACAACTATAGCTCTTCCTTGTCCCTGGGACCCAAAACTCATTGAGGGGATCTAAAGCATTTCTAGATATTTCAGTGAATCTTTCTGAATTCCTGTAATCTTCTAGACTAGAATGCTGAGCACTCCTGACTCTATTCTGGAATGATCTTCCATCTTTACGCCTACCAGCAATCATTTTCAAGATTGGACGAAAATTGTATCTCCTCTAGTATCTCTAGCACTGACTGGAACAATTCTTGAGTTGTACAAAAGGCGTTACCAATACTAACTGACTTCTCTGCCTTCTCACCTGCAGCAACATTATTTGAATCATTGAGAAGGAAGAAAAGCATGGCCCTTCAGGTCTCTCCAGTTGTCACTGAATGCAGCTACCGTTATGTTTCTGGGTTGGCACAAATATGTTCAATTGAGAACCAAAAGGTCCACTTCCATTGGGCCTAAGTTCTGCAGAATTTCCAGAAAAATTCTGTTTTTAAATTCCAGGTTTTTTATGATGAGAATTCCAGTCTGCTACCATATTTTTTTTTCCTGGTAAATATTGAGCCTTCAAACCTATCTTGTGTGGTAAACTTAACTCCCACATATCCTTTGCTCCCTCCAATAACTTCTTTGAATTGCTTTCCCCTGGTCTGTTATTTATGTCACAGCAGTTATGCTGTCCAGGCTCAATTATTCCGAACATTCTTGTATTTGTGACTTGAAACTACGAATGACAAAAAGACAAACTCTCATCTTCAAACAACTGATATGATCCTGTCTCTCCTCGATGCACCATTTCCTCCCTATTCCTTGATGCAAGAGTGGCATTCCTACCTAATTTACTTGTATCTGACTCCAAAACCTATTCTGAGCTGAACCAAAATAGCACGACTATTTCATGCTATTTCATGCTTGCAGATTGTCCATTCACCATATAAACTCTATCCATGCATCCTGCAATAAATCAACCTTGTCTCCGTACCACAGATCTTTTTACAAACCTGACATTTTCAGATATTGTAATGTCTTATAATGTTAGAGCCTGAACTGACAAAGATAGAAGCCCAATTACTCAAGCCAGTATGACGAAACTTGCTCAACAAATAGCTCACCTCCTGTTTTACAATCAGAATCTTCTTTTCTGTTAACTGAATCTGAACCTTCCAGTTACTATTTCGAAACCCAGAAATTGTATGATGTGAAAAGGAATTAGAATTGACTTCTGATTGACAACAAAGCCTAATGTCTCTAGCAAATTCTTCACCATAACCAACTGAGACTTTTATATATCTACATCCTGATTGCTGGCCAAAAGAATAATCATTTTCATACATCTCTTTCTCTTGCTCATAAAAACCTACAGCTGGTCTTAGTACCTTCATAAAGAGGTAGCCGAAAGTACAAATTGAAGACACTTGAACTGTACAACTACCCCTCCCACCTGAACTAATGATATCTCTGATGTTCCAAAGCTGTTGGAGCAGTGAATTAAATATCCTTTAAGTCCATTTTCACTAACAAATCCAATTGTTGTAAACCATCCCTCAAAATATGAATTCCTTCCACTCTGCAATGCCTGTAGGTCACTTATTAGTTTAAATGCCTCAAGTTTATCATTGGTCTCCACCCTTCTTCTTCCTTGTCACTAAAAATAAGCTGTTCACAAAGCTGAGTAGATTTTCACCCACTTCTTTTCACTATTGCATCTTTCTCCTCATTTGATCTATTTCTCCTTACAAAATTGTTTTTGGCTAGTGCAGGAAACTTAACCCTCTTGGTTCATTCTCTTGGAGGAAACTTGAATTTAAATCCTGAAACTGCCCCAGTGAACCAACAATCTTTCGAAATCTTTTTCCATTCCTTTAAAAACAATTTTAATCTGCCACCTACCCTTCCCTGGTTAAAAAGAACAACAATCTTTACACTCACCTCGTCCTGAAAAATTGCTTTTACCTTCTCCTCTTGCAGACCTACTTCTGGCTCTTCTTCCCTGTTAGAGAACGGAACCTTATGCCCCTCGATAAAAAAAAAAAAAAAAGATCTTCTTATCTCACCATACAGGATCTTACAGTATCCTTGATCGAAAGGTTACCCTGTTCTTAAGGCTCTTTCATATCAATAATTTCCACTTAATACCTCCCTCATTGATGTTTTAGCCCTATTTAAGGCAGTAAGGAGTTACACATACTCCCTAGGTATTTAACAATCCCCTCAACAAATAGATGGCTTCCTAGCTCTCATTAGATTTTGTCTTCACCAGATCACATAGTTTGTGACTAATACACCTTAACACTGCCTTTCGCCTCTCACCCATGAGGCTCACATTCAGAGTTCCTAGAAAGTAAAATTGCTCTCTGGCTCCAATCTCTTAAAAATTTAGATTAGGTCACTGCTTTCAATGTAAGCTTTTCAACCAAATCAGAAACTCTCACCAGAGGCCCCACAACATCCAGAAACATATCCTCAAACTGTTTTAGACACATCTCTAACTATTTCCTAGAGTCTCTACCTAACTTAAAGTGGTAAGTAATACATTTGGGATGCAAATTAGGAGTCATAGTCTCCTTATAACAGTTACAGGGTGTGAACACTCTGCCTCTATTAAATTCCTCTCCTATTTTTCTACAGGCCTTTTAATTCAGAACTTAAAATATAGTCTGACACATAATCAAGGGCACACTCATCTGAACTTCGAAAGACTCTAATGCTCCTCAGAGAAAAACAAATCTGACCTACAGGATCCTTAACCACCATTTATCATTATCCTTCACATTATCACTGCATGCAAATCCATTAATCAAGTAATCCTCATAACTTAGATCCAGGGTATATTCATCCAATCCTCCTGACTCCATGTATGTTGTAATTTCATCCCATTCACAGAGATTTCCTGCCCTCTTTGTGAGCCGCTTAGGACACTATCTTTTTGTGAGTCACTAAGGATCTCCTTTCCTATTTTTCCAGACATCCGTGAAGCTTTTGGCTCATTGGTATGCTTTCTATTTTTTAATTCAATTTCCTGCTAGGACTCTCTTCACCATTGCCTCTTTTCCTCTTCTGAGGAAAAACAGAACTCTTTCTTCAAAATGTATCTAACTGCCTCTTTTACTTTTTCTTTAAGTGAATTCCTTATTACTACTGTTCCTCCATATAACTATTCCTCATCATGATATATTAATAATAGATATAATATATATATATATATATATATATATATATATATATATATATATATATAGTCACTGAAAAACACCAAAGGTTACAACAGTGTTAAAGTTAGGATATAGAAGTAAGAAAACCTATGAATTCACTTTAAAAAAAACAAAGGTTATAGGGACATCATAGTTAGGTTCACATTTTACACGTACAAAATGATAGAAATTCACCTGTTATAGATATTTCAGATAACTATATCTCACACCCTAAAGTAACTGTAACTTGTGCCCCTGTCATGCACACTTATCTGATCAATAATTTTACTGCTCATGTTCCAGTGACATTATCAATGATGTATTAAGTACTGTAATTTGTGGGGTAATTAGCATGTGAGGGTACAAGTTATGGTTACCTTAGGACGCAAGTTATGGTTACCTGAAATAACTCTAACTATATCAAGTGAATTTCTATGATTTTGCAAGTGTAAAATGTGAGGTTAACTATAACATCCCTCTAACGTTTGTTTTTTTAAAGTGAATTTCTATGTTTTTTAAATTCTATTCCCTATTTATACCATCCCAGTAACCCTTGTTTTTTTTCAGTGAATTGCTATGTTTTTTTTTTTAACAGAAAGTAATTTTCATTACTATGCGTTAATCTAACTATCATCGTGCACAGACTTCGGCTGTGTGTGTCAGTGGGTGGGCTGCAGCCAACCACTATACCCATCCAAACTCAATAACAACCCAAACCTGTGTGGGGCATGGCCTTTGTCCATGTGCAGTGGGGGTTGGCAGCAGGCCTTACCCAGTGGCCAACCCCTATAACAACCCAACCCCAAACTGTGCACAGCCTTTGCCCATGTGCAGCAGTGGGTTGCCGAAGGGCCTAGCGTGTGGTCAGCCCCTGCAGCCAACGCATATGACCACCCAACCCCTATAACAACCCAAACATGTTCTGTGCAGGGCCTTTGGCAGTGCACACCAGAGGTTGCCTGCAGGGCCTACCCTTCAGCCAACCCCTATAGCAACCCAAACCTGCACTGCCTTCACCCTTGTGCTGTGGTGTTTGGCAGCAGGGTCTGCCCTAAGGCCAACCCCTATAACAACCCAAACCCGCAATGCACATGGCCTTCACCAATGCATAGTGGCGGTTGGCCGCAGGGCCCGCTCTGTGGCCAACCATTAGAACAGCGCAACCCTGAGGTGCGCACTACCTTTGGCCATGCACAGTGGGAGTTGGCCACTAGGCCGGGCCTATTGCCTGGTCTATGGCCTGGCCAAGCAGCAACCCTCCTACATGCACCCAAAATCAAGCTGTGCACTGCCTTCGGTCATGCGCAGATTGAACTTGGATGCAGTAGGAGGGTTTTCTCTATTTCTTTTCTGGGTCCACGGATATACATGTGGCTTCACAAGCCCATGGATCCAGCCATGGATCCACAGATCTGTGGATTGAGTGACGTTGTTTTCCCTCAAGGGGTTCCTAAGGGAACCCTCCATGTGTCCTATGTGGTCAAGATAGCTGTTTTTTCACTTATCATTGCCCACCCTGAGCAATGCCACAAAAGAAAATGGTGGCCACAACTTTTCTGTCAGGTTGCGGCCAGCCAATCAGGGCCTCACTTTTTTTCCTCTGGATCCATGGGTCCCCGAATCCGCGACCCTATATAACTCTATTTTTTAGACTCTAATATCTCAAAAACTATTGAATGGATGTACACCAAATAACAAAAAGCCAGATTTGGAGTAATTTTGTTCAGCGGTTTGTTCTGTAGTCATGTTTAACATTTTGAAAAATCCCTTTGACATAGAACGGGGAAAAGGTATTTTAGGACACCCCCTTATTCTCAGCCACCTCTTGACAGATCACTCCAAAACCTTCTAGCAGTCGCCACTAGGTAGTTATAGTTAAGACTTAGGCCCTCATTATGACATTGGTGGTAAATCCCACTTACCGCCAAGCTGACTGCCGCCAACTTACAGCCATGGCGGCTGATGTCAGTTCACCATATCATGACACGCATACACCAATCCATCACTATTCAGCCACATACACAAATCTGTTAGTCAAAGGTCAGTGATAAAGTGGCTGTATCAAAACCCACACCGTTACACCAACAGAACAACGCCCACCACATTATGACCAACGAATCACCACAGCGGACATTCAATGGCGGTAAACCATTGGTGGTACATACCGTCACGCTCAAAATACACACACACATACAAAACAACACCACATTGGACAATTCAAACAACACACACCTGACACCCATACACACGCCACACCCACACACCCACACCAATATAAAACACCCACCCACATTACCCACAAGCCTTTACGAATACAAACCATTGGCATGAGACAGACACCAAGACCACAGGCAAAACCAGAGCCACACACTATTTACACCCATACAATACTCACACACCCCAACACATCACCCTATACACCCTCACCTACACATCTCACACAGCACACATGGCACCACAAAGACACCCCCAATTCACAGAGGAGGAGCTAAGGGTCATGGTGGAGGAAATCATCAGGGTAGAGCCACAGCTATTTGGAACACAGGAGCAGCAGATATCGATAGCTAAGAAGATGGAGCTATGGCGAAGAATCGTGGACAGACTCAATGCCGTGAGACAGCACCCAAGAACTAGGGATGACATCAGGAAGAGGTGGAACGACCTACAGAAGAAGGTACGTTCCATTACAGCAAGACACCAACTCGCTGTACAGAGGACTGGTGGTGGACCCACACCTCCTCCCACACAACTAACAGCATGGGAGGAGCAAGTCTTGGCAATCATGCATCCTGAGGGCCTGGCCAGAATAGGAGGAGGACTGGACTCAGGTAAGTCAGCTCTATACTACTACTACCCCATACCTGCATGCAATCACATACCCCCACCCTCACTCCCACCACTCCACCACTTCCACACACCCCACCATCACATCCCACGTATCCCAATGCATGGATACCACTCACAGACCTGCATGGAGACCTATTACTAAAGCATGCACACTAGAGAGAATCAGCTAACCCACCATATACCAACTTACACAAGTGAAAGCTGCACGGCAAATACAACCAAAGAGGGCAAGCCACGTATGCACAATATGTCATACACAGAAATCATAACACAGCATTCACATCCCCACAGGTACCCCAGCCAATGTCAGCGGAGAGGAGGTGCCAGCAGTATCCAGTCACCCAAAAGAAGAGGCCCAGAGTGATGACAGCAACTCTGTTCTTCTGGATCCGGATGACCAACCTGGCCCATCAGGGACCTCTGGACAGCCAGTCACCCAGGACCAGTCACACAACACAACATAGCCTCCCCAATCAGGAAACACCACCACAGCACCCACCTGGCGTACCCACACCTCTGTCCCCAGGACAGGTCAATCAGTATTGTGCCCACCGCTAAAGGGACCCCAGGCCACACCTCATACCCAAGACCATCGAAGACCTGGGGTCAGTGGCAGTGGGCACACGTTTCAGGGGACAGAGTTGCAGGCCAACAGGGAAACTGGGAGGACTGCTGTGCATCAGGGGGAGGGCAGGCCCAGGGAACCGACTCTCCAGGAGGCACTTGCAGAGATCCTGGGAGCATACCAACATTTCCAGGACATGATGGGCCGAATCCTTGACAATTTGCAGGAGAACAGGCAGCTATAGGAGGGACAGTACCAGGGGATCAGAAAGGACTTGCAGGCCATTAAAAATACCCTGATCTCCATTGCAAGGGTGCTGGCAGACATGGCCAACATTATGAGGGAGGCAGTTTCACACCAGCGGGCCCCTGCCACTAGCCAGATATCTGAACAGCCTTCCACCTCCACTGCCGCTAGTGGCCAGGAGGCCTCCCCACAGGACTCACAGGGCACCAGAACCCCACCACCTGCAGAAAGTGAACCACCATGCAAACGTTCCCTGTGATCCAGACAGAAGCCAGAGACACATGCCAAGACCCACTCCAGGAAATGAGACTCTACTGATTGTCATCCTTGTGCTCCACTCTGTCACCCTATCCACCTTGAACTGCCATTGCTCCCCTTCCTATGCCCCCTTGGACTATTCACCTTTGCTACAAATAGACTGGAACTATACCCTGGACTTTCCTACACACCATCATCCCCCCATCCCATTACACTTGCCCCTCCATATTTTAGCACTTCCACCCTTGGAAAAAAAAAGAATTTTGGAGCATATGTGAGCTGACCAACATCTGTAAAATGAATTGCCAAAGGGTAAAGTAAGTGGGCATAGAAGTGGGAAATAACAGCATGGCAGTGCCACAGAAATTCCCAAAAACTTCATTGAAATGTGAAGTAACACTGTCCTATCTGTGTGTCATTGGAAGTACTGTCTGAATACAGATGTTCTGTTGTCCTCATCCTCAATCCTCTGCCTCATCATCCTCACTGGCCTCATCATCCACATGGGTATCTCCAGCTTCCTCCTCCTGCAGAAAAGGCATATGGCGTCTCAGGGCAAGGTTGTGCAACATGCAGCATGCTATTATTATCTGGCAGACTTTTTGGGTGAGTAGCACAAGGATCCATCTGTTAGATGGAGGCACCTAAACCTGGCCTTCAGGAGGCCAAAGGTCCTTTCCATTATCCTTCTGGTTCACCCATGTGCCTCATTATAATGTTCTTCTCCCCTTGTCCTGGCATTCCTCACAGTGGTCCGCAGCCATGAGAGGTTTGGGTAACCAGAGTCACCTGCAATATTGAGGGACAACATTTAACCACACACTATCCTATTTGGCACACACCATACCCCTATACCAACATATACTGAGTGGGGACCAGGGCTCACCTATTTGCCACACCCTGTGCCTCTGTAGTTGAACCATCACATTTGTGATGCTGCTATTCCTCAGGACAAAGGCATCATGCACTGACCCAGGATACTTAGCATTGACGTGGGAGACGTACTGGTCTGCCAAGCACACAATTTGTACATTCATAGAGTGAAAACTCTTACAATTTCTGAACACTTGTTCATTTTGACAGGGGGGGACAAATGCAATATGTGTTCCATCAATCGCCCCAATTATGTCCCATTGCATAGAACTCGGCCTTCACTGTGGCCAAATCTTCAACCTGGGGGAAAACAATGTAGCTGCACATGTGTTTAATCAGGGCAGACAACACTCTGGTCATCTCTATTGAGAACATTGGCTGTGACATTCCTGCTGCCAAGCCCACTGTCACTTGGAAAAGAACCAGTTGCCATGAAATGGAGCACTGATAGAACTTGCACAAGAAGGGGGATCCCAGTGGGGTGACAGATAGCAGATATCAGGTCAGGCTCCAATTGGGCACACAGCTCTGTGATTTTGGCCCTGTCAAGTCTATAGGTGAGGATGATGTGCCTGTCCTCCATTGTTGCCAAGTCCACCAAGGTTCTGTACATCGGGGTTTGTCTCTATCTCCTATTCATCCACAGCGGTAGCAATCTGTGAGGCAAAAGAGTGAGAAGCCAGTCACAAACTGAACAATGGGGCTACAACAGAACTTTGCTTGCTGTTAACTTGCAATGGGTAAGTATGACTTGTATAGTATGTCCAATTTTCAACAGAAATGCAGCAAATATACAGGACCTGATCCCCACCCCCCTGAAATGGCATCCACCTGTCCTGTGTGGAGGGACAGGTAGAAGTGAAGTAATTCCGCTGACGTTGTGTGCCGTTGCAGGAGGCGATCGGGAACCACTGTGTAACTCCTCATTAGGTAACAATAGGCCCTTTGGGGTTCAGTGATCAACGGGGATCTATGCCGGCAGTGATGGTATGCACCGCCATGGAAGTGACTGCCATTTTCCATCATATTCCTCACTTGCTACCTGATCATCCACAGGAGAGGACCTACACTGCATGTGCTGCTGTGACCTGTGTCTGGATCCTACCATGGCTCTTGTGACCGGGGAAAGGGCTTCTGCCTCCACTTCGGCGGAGTTGGAGAGACTGGTGGATGGGGTCCTACCGCAGTACGGACTGCTGTATGGGCCTCCAGACCAACAGGTGAGTACACATTGGGCAAGATGCATGTGGCAAGAATGCATGGAGTTGTGTGTGAAGGCCTTGGGTAAGGGGGGGTAGGTGGATGTCCTCTGGTCAGCATATTGGTTGTTTGCTCGGCTATGTGTGTGAAAATGGTGATGTGAAGGGGTATGGTGGGCCATAAGTGTAACAGGCAGGACTGTTTGACTAATACTATTTTCCTGTGTGTATTTCCTCTGCAGGTCAGCGCCCATCAACAGAAGGGTATATGGCATGCCATCACCAAGGAGGTGCGGACCCTGTGGGTCTACGGAAGGTGGAGCACCCACTGTCAGAATCGGTGGGAGGACCTGAGACTCTGGGCACAGAAGACGGAGGAAGCCCAGCTGGAGATAGCCTCCCAATGAGAAAGGGATGCCCATCAAACCTTGACTCCCCTGATGGACTGCACACTGGCGGTGGCCTATCCAGAGCTGGATGGGCGCTTGAGGGCATCACAGCAGCCACAAGGTGGTGAGTACAGTGCCCATCATTACAACTTACGCATGGTAGGGTGGTATCCGGGTGGGGGTTGTGTGTCAGTGGGTGCCCCTAGGCCATGCCTGACATTACAGAGTAGTTACCCTGGTGGCTAGGGTTCTGAGGGAATAATCCTGCTACCTAGCTTGTAAGCATCCACTACTGGTCAGGGCTGTGTGGGTCCCAGGTGTGCTGCAATTGGCGGTGTGTGCCCCTCCACATGCATTGGATGCTAACTTTTTCTATGGCAGTGCTATGGCATATTGCGTAGGCCTGTTCCCTGTGTGTGAGGGTGCTGTGTATGCCAACGGTGGTGTTGGTGCAGCCACTGACCAGGTGTATCCTTTGTCTCTTCCAACCCCTTATTGTTTTGTCACCCTGTCCTTATGTGCATTAGCATCATCTGGCGGAGGAGCAGAGGCACCGGCAATGGAGGGAGCTGCATCCCACAGGACCCAGGAGGCAGAGTCCACCAATGCTGATGGCACCAGTGGGACGGAGGGCGAGGGGACAGTTCAGACACAGATACCTCCTCCGATGGGAGCTCAATGGTGGTGGTGGACACCTCTGTGACCACCCTAGCTACAGGTACAGCCGCCACCCCCGTACCAGCACCGCATCTCCTTTGCCCCAGGCATCTCAGGCTCTGCCCCAGTGAACCCTGCTGCCCTGAGTGAGTAGGCTATTGACCTCCTGAGATCCATCTCTATAGGGCAGTCAACCATTGTGAATGCCATCCAGGGGCTGGCAACCCAGATGCAACTGACTAATGTATTCCTGGAAGGCATTCACACTGGATTGGCGGCCCATCAGAGATCAATCAAGGCTCTGGCCTCCTCTCTGATGGCAGCCATTGTCCCTGCTTCCACCCTGGAACTTCCACTTCTCAGTCCAATTCTCCTCAACCCCAACCCATCCCCAGCACATATGCAGATGAGCATGCACACAAGACAACACCCAAGAGTGGTGCAGGCAAACACAAACACCACACTTCATCTCACAGGCACTCACACGAACACCAACCAGATGCAGACATACGAACATCCACTATTTCCACTGTCTCTCCATCCGACTCCTCCTCTACCTCCCTCCCAGTTCACTCCACAGTCACACCTGCATCCACTTCATCATCATCCACTGCCAGCATCACCACCAGACCAAGCAGAACACACACCTCACTGGCAGACACCTCCACAACAGCCATGCACAAGTCTCCTGTGCCCTCACCCACTGTTTCTGTCCCCCCCTCCTAAGGTACACAAACGCAAGCACTCAGACACTCAGCAGCCATCCACCTCACAATAGCATCCTGCCCTTGCACCTGCACCCACAATCAGCAGATAGACACCTCCAACAACCACTCCCTCTTCCTCCACTCCAAAACCTTCTCCCTCGTCCCACCCGTGTGTCCCTAAAAAACTGTTCCTATCCACCATTGACCTCTTCCCTCCCCCTCCTCCCAATCCTGCACGTCTGACCAAGGAGGAAAGAACCCAGCCAAGCACCTCAGCCACCCAGTCCTTGGGCCCATTCGTCACCACATCCACTTGTGGTGGAAAAGGATCCAGGCCACATGTCCTGAGGGTAAAGAAGCCTGCCCAAACTGCTGCCAAGAAGGGAAAGGATCCTGCCCAAGCTGCTGCCAAGAAGGGAAAGGAGCCTGCACCAGCTGATAGGAAGAGCAAGGGGCCTGGGGCAGGAACTGTGGTGGAGCCCCCACCACCAACCATGGTTGTGTAGTCGTCCGAGGTTGCAGGGGATGGGCAGGAGCCTTGCCCCTCAAGCAGCACCACTACCACCACCTCTAGTGAGCAGCCATCCGAGGTTGCATGGGATGGGCAGGAGCCTCCCTCCACCAGCAGCAGCACCACCACTGAGCAACCATCACGGCCATCGGACGGTATGTAATCCTGCCTCCATGGGCTGCTGTGCGGCCTGACCCCCACAAATTCTGTGGTTATGACACCCATCTCAGAGACTGTGACCTTGCACTCCCCAAAATCAAGAGCCCCCTCCATAACCAGTGGGTAAGACACCGACTTACCCCAGACTCGCCAGGATCAAGAGCACAGGGCACAATGCCCCCTCCAGACCCAGGGGGTAAGCCTACCCCAGACTTACCAGGATCAAGACCACAGGGCATGATGTCCCCTCCAGAACCAGTGGGCAAGTCACCCGTTTGAGAGACTATGACCTTGCACTCCCCAGGACCAAGCACAGGGCATGTTGCCCCCTCCAGAGCAAGTGGGCAAGTCGCCCACTAGAGAGACTGTGGCCTTGCACTCCCCAGGACCAAACACAGGGCATGTTGCTCCCTCCAGAGCAAGTGGGCAAGTCACCCACTCGAGAGACTGTGGCCTTGCACTCACGTAGGATCAAGCACAGGGCATGTTGCCCCATTCAGAACCAATAGTGTTTTTCCATCTCCCGGCTGAGGTGCCTTCCAGTTCCCCATCTACCTGAGGTGCCTGCCTATTTACCAATAGATGCCCCTGCAGTGTTCTCTCGTGTTGAGGCAGGTGCCATGTTTGGCCTTGGATTTTTGCCTGTGGCCATGTGGACTACGTACGTTGTGGACTGGGTTGTGTCCCTTTTTGTGTACTTATGTATATATCTCTTGTCTAGCCCCACTTGTTTATCTTGATTGGTTTCTCTAACCACATTCACTTTCTCAAAATCGTTTTGTCCTTGCGTTATTCATTCGAGGTACGGGGTACAAATGTTTTGGTAATGCAGCTGAATGTGTGTATGGTGTTGGGGGAGGGGCTGTTGCGTGTGTCTCTCTCTTTTTCCTCCCGCCCTCTCTTGTGTGCTAGGCAGCTGAACTCACTGTTGTTGTCTTTGCCAGTGTTATTCCTGATGGAGCGGCATGTCGAAAATTATGGGGAAGACATGCAGCCTGTGCTCCATGGCGGCGTGATTGTTTCCTGTGTCTCCAATGGTGAGTACTTTCACTTCTGTGCAGTTTTACCACCAGGCTTTTGATGTTGTTGGTACGTCCCCGGAAAAGGTGGCGGAATCGTGTGTCTTTTTATGGTGGACAGAACATTGACTGGTGGCTGTTGTTTCCGCCCTGGCGGTCGGTGTGGTACATTGGCTGTCTATGGGAGATAACACCACCATGGTCATAATTTGGTGGTAATTACCACCGGCCTGTTGACGGTATTATCGCCACTTTAACACCAACTGCCAGGGTTGTAATGAAGGCCTTAGTTTCCATATAAAAAGTGTTTTTTTACTTACCTATATCTTTGGCGCCACTTGATGAATCTTTACAAAACTTTCCCAAAAAAATTGCCAGTCATGTCAGCTGCTTTCTGGAAAGTTTTGGGGTGATCCATTGGGGGGGATGAGAAAAAGGGGGGCGCAAAATACTTTTTCCCCATTAATTTTTCCATAGGGATTTTGAACAGCAAAAGCCCTGAAACTACTGGATGGAATTAAACCAAATTAGGCAGAAAGGTTTCTCTTGGTCTAGAAGGCAACGTTTTATTTGGTGTAAATCCATTCAGTAGTTTTGGGGAAACAATGTGCATATATAGGGACACGAAGGATTCATGACCCCTCATGATCTCGTGCTGAGATCTGATTGGCTGCCAACACTTCAACCAGGAAGGGTTGGCAGCCATCTTGGAACTAGGCAGCCAAGTCTGAGAATTTAAAAAAAGAAAAAGAAAAGAAAAAGAGCCATGGTACAGACACCTTCACCCCTTAACTCTGAAAAGGGGTCCCAGAGGGACCAGACCAGGTCTGAAAAGCATTTTTAATTAAAATTTTCACATGATCCATGGCAGATCCGAGTATCTGGGAATATTTTTTGTAAAAATGCTTCATCTTTTTTAAGCCCCCGGTTGGCCAAGTCCTGGGGGCATTCTTTATTAGGAGTGCAGGGTGCCCCCTAGCCCGCCCCACAGCCTTGGGGACTGCCACTTACCCGGGTGAACAAGAAAATATATTTGGAGGGGCCATACAGCCCACCCGTGCCCTGGGGTACACCATCTCCCCAGGGCAAAAATAATTATCTTCCTCCCTGGGGCTTTAATAAAAAAACAAGCAGGGGGCCATCTAGCCCTCCCCGTTGCCCTGGGTACTGCCACCTCCTTGGGGCTTTATGTAATAAATAGGGGAGGCACCTGCCCCCCCCTGGCCCAGGGACCATCAACTCCCCAGGACTTCATAGCTTATCAGTGTAGAGGGGCCACACGGCCCCTCACTGCCTTGGGGACCACCACCTCCCTGGGGCAAAGATGACAAAATGGTGAAGGGGGACCATTTTCAGACCCTCCTTAGGCCCCATGAACCTCCACCTCCCCAGTGGTATAATTGTAGGAAGGGGGCTGCAGAGCCCCCCACAAGGAGCCATTGATGGCCCTGGGGACTGCCACCCCCAGGGCTGGATCCTGCTGTGTACTGGGGTACCCACCCCAGGACATAGCTTGGTGCTGTCAAACAGGTCCCACTGTCAAAAAGCTGAGTTTTCATCTCTGTTCCGTGCATACAGGTATGCATGCAGATAACAGAGGTTGAAAACGTTGCTTTAGCAAGTACACTGCTTATTCCTGAAGCAATGGGACCATGGGTGAGGTCTAGAAGCTGCTCCACGGTCCCACATAGCCCTTAAAGGGCATATTTATAAATAAATTAACAAATTGGTCAGGGACCGCAGGAGAGGCCTCGCGGCCCCCACCCACATGATCTCAGATAGCCCATAAAGAGCTAAAAATATATATTAAAAAAATAAAATAAATAATAGCTCAAGAGTGAAGGTCACAGACCTTCACGTAGAGGGTTTGAGTCCAGCCAGACTCACTACCCTCCATTTTCTTTTCAACTACAAAACATTAAGGCTCATACTGAAAGGTGATCCTACTGTTTCTTAATTGACAAAATAAATGCTAGCCAGGACCCCAGTGCCCATTGTTTGTGGCCTAATATGTATGCCTGTGTAATGCCTAACTGTGTCTCTGAGGCTCTGCTAACCAGAACCTCAGTGCTTATGTTCTCTCTGCTTTCAAATGTGTCGCTGTAGGCTAGTGACTTTATTTACCAATTTCAATTGGAATACTCAACCCCACTTATAAGTCCCTAGTATATAGAACCTAGGTACCAAGGGCTTTGGGGTTCCAGGAGATCCATATGGGCTGCAGCATTTCTTTTGCCACCCGTAGGGGGCTCAGACAAACCATTACACAGGACTGCCATTGCAGCCTGAGTGAAATAGTGCACACACTATTTCACAGCCATTTTTCACTTCACTTAAGTAACTTATAAGTCAACTATATGTCTAACCTTCACTTGCTGCACTAGCAAAGGTGCCCCCACATAGTTCAGGGCCATTTCACCGGACTTTGTGAGTATGGGGACGCCATTAAACAGCATGCACTACGTATAGGTCAATACCTATATGTAGCTTCACATTGGTAACTCCGAATATGGCCATGTAACATGTCTAAGATCATGGAATTGTTCCCCATTCCAAATCTGGTATTGGGCAGCCAATTCCATGCATCCTGGGGGCTCCACCATGGACCCCCAGCACTGCCAAACCAGGTGTCTGAGGCTGGCACTGCAGCTACAGCTGCTGCCACCTCACAGACACGGTTCTGTCCCTCTGGGGTCTGGGCAGCCCAGTCCCAGGAAGGCAGAACAAAGCATTTCCTCTGAGAGCACGGTGTTACACCCTCTCCCTGTGGTAATAGGTGTTACAGGCTGGGAAGCAGTAGCCTCCCCCAGCCTCTCGAAATGTTTGAAGGGCACAGATGGTGCCCTCCTTGCATAAACCCGTGAACACCGGTTCAGGGACCCCTTCTCCCCTGCTCTGGTGGGAAACTGGACAAAGGAAAGGGGAGTGACCACTCCCCTTTCCATCAGCACCCCATGGGTGGTGCCCAGAGCTCCTCCGGTGTGTCCCAGACTTCAGCCATCTTGCTTTGCAAGGTGTGGGGGCACTCTGGAGGGCTCTGAGTGGCCAATGCCAGCAGGTGATGTCAGAGACCCCTCGTGATAGGTCCATACCTGATAAGGTAGCCAATCCCCCTTTCAGAGCTATTTAGGGTCTCTCCTGTGGGTTCTCTTCAGATTCTGCTTGCAAGTTTCCTTCAGGAATTCTCTGCAACAATTTCAGACTCTTCTGACCTTGGATCAACCCCAACCTGCTCTAAGAAACGCTGTAACTGCAACAAAGTGTCTACAAGAGACACTTTTCTTCAGCAACCTCAGCTCCAAGTCAGCAACTGCAACAGGTTCCATGGTGTGCATGCTCTGGGGACTCCCTGTCTTCATCCTGCACCAGAAGGACCGAATAAATCTCCTGTGGAGTGATGGCGTCACTCCCCTGCTCCAAGCGGGCACCTTCAAAGGCCACGACCGGTACCCAAGGCTTGTTGGCGCCTTCCAACACGAAATCTCATCTGCAATGATCTTCATGCCGTTGGAAATCTTTTGCATCATGCAGGAACCCTCGGGCATCTTCATAGGGTGCATTTCTGCAGTCTTTGACTAACCAGGGACTCTTCCATTGCACCCTCTTCCTGGGTTGGCAGGGGCCCCTGTCCTTCCTGGAACTTCTTTGGACTTCTGGACTTGGTCCCCTTCCTTTGCAGGTCTTCGGGTGCAATAATTCAGTAGTTGTTCTTTGCAGACTCGGTTGGCTTATGCAAAATCCCTAAAACGAGGTGTAGTGTGTCCTAAGGAATCTTGCAGTACATTACTCCTGCTTTTCTGTGCTCTGGGGTGGAGTCATTTACTGACCTTTACTGTATTCTTACTCTCCCAGAGATTCTGCACACACTACACTTATCTAGGGGGAATTTATGATTCACATTCCACTTTCTTAGTATATGGTTTGTGTTGCCCCCTGGACCTATTTTCTCCCATTGCATTCTATAGGATGTCCTACTGTGTGCAATGTTCAATGATCATTTACTTGTCTAATTTTGGTGTCTAGTGTATATATTGTGTATAATACTTACCTCCAGCAGTATCGTCTCTAAGATATTTTTGGTACTGTGTCACCCAAATAAATACCTTTATTTTTGGTATCACTGAGTATTGTATTGTCTTTGCTTGTGTATAAGTACTATGTAACTATAAGTGGTATTGCATGAGCTTTGCATGCCTCCTAGTTCAGCCTAAGCTGCTCTGATATAGCTACCTCTATCAGCCTAAGCTGCTAGAAAACTACTACATTCACTAACAAGGTATAACTGGACCTGGTGTAGGGTGTAAGTACCCAAGGTGCCCACTACAAACCAGGCCAGCCTCCTACAATACTCTCTTTTAATCTTTTTCTCCCACTCACACACCCACTCAGACCTATACACACCCACTCACAGACCCACTCAGACACTATGGTGGTCATTACAACCCTGGTGGTCGATGTTAAAGCAGCCGTAAAACCGCCAACAGGCCAGTGGTGAAAAAAAAGGAATCACGAACGTGGCGGAAACCGCAAACATAGACAGCCACTTTAACACTTCGACCGCCATGGCGGTACAAACAAACACCGTGGCAGTAACCGCAACAGACAGGCGGAGGACAACACTATTACAACCCACCAAACTGCCACCTTTTCTGGGGCGGATTCACAGTGAACAAAAACACAGCGGAAACAGGACTTCGAAGGGAAAACGCTCACCTCTACACACCCCACGAGGAACCAGGACGCCATGGAACCAGAACTTCAGATACTCCCAGCCTTTATCTTCCTACTCCTCTACGAGGAGCACGAATGCCGGCGGCAAAGACCACTGTGAGTACTGCACCCACAACACAGGGGATGGGGGAGGGAAAAAACTGTGACACACACATGCAGCACGCAACACCCCCACCCCCACCCTCACCCACTACAACACACACACTAATACATATTGATACATTACAGTATCCCCCCAAAAAGCCCCTGGAAGAATGCAAGGACAAAAGGAAATGAGTCGAATAATTGTGATATATTCAATTACATAAACCAAAAATATTTACAAATGTATACATTTATACTATATACAATTATATACACCAAGAACACAAGTCCAAGGGATTCCACCATCATAGTCCTTGGATCACTGGGCCCAAAAGGCATGGGCGAGGTCCACACTCAATACCCGAACAAGACGGAGAGAACACTGCAAGGGCATCAGATAGAAATATAACAGGCACCTCAGGGGGAAGGGAAGGGGGGGGCACCTCAGCCGCTTGAGTGCACGACGCCAGAGTCCTTGGGGAGGTAGTGGATGCCTTTCTCCACAGGTTCTGGAGGGGGCATTGTGCCCAGAGTGCTTCATCCTGCCAAGGACAGAGGTAGTGGATGCCTTTCACCACAGGTTCTAGAGGGGGCTTTGTTCCCAGAGTGCTTCATCCTGCCAAGGACTCAGGTAGTGGATGCCTTTCTCCACAGGTTCCAGAGGGGGCATTGTGCCCAGAGTGCTTCATCCTGCCAAGGACTCAGGTAGTGGATGTCTTTCTCCACAGGTTCTGGAGGAGGCATTGTGCCCAGAGTGCTTTATCCTGCCAAGGACTCAGGTAGTGGATGCCTTTCTCCACAGGTTCTGGAGGGGGCATTGTGCCCAGAGTGCTTCATCCTGCCAAGGACTGAGGTAGTGGATGCCTTTCTCCACAGGTTCTGGAGGGGGACATTGTGCCCAGAGTGCTTCATCCTGCCAAGGACTGAGGTAGTAGATGTAACTCTCCACTGGTTCTGGAGGGGGCTTTGTTCCCAGAGTGCTTCATCCTGCCAAGGACTCAGGTAGTGGATGCCTTTCTCCACAGGTTCTGGAGGGGGCATTGTGCCCAGAGTGCTTCATCCGGCCAAGGACTGAGGTAGTTGATGTGATAGTCCACTGGTTCTGGAGGGGGCTTTTTGCCCAGAGTGCTTCATCCTGCCAAGGACTGAGGTAGTGGATGCCTTTCTCCACAGGTTCTGGAGGGGGCATTGTGCCCAGAGTGCTTCAGCCTGCCAAGCACTGTGGTAGTAGATGTGATACTCCACTGGTTCTGGAGGGAGCTTTGTGCCCAGAGTGCTTCATCCTGCCAAGGACTGAGGTAGTAGATGTAACTCTCCACTGGTTCTGGGGGGGGCTTTGTGTCCAGAGTGCTTCATCCTGAAAAGGACTGAGGTAGTGGATGCCTTTCTCCACAGGTTCTGGAGGGGGCATTGTGCCCAGAGTCCTTCATCCTGCCAAGGACTGAGGTAGTGAATGTAACTCTCCACTGGTTCTGGAGGGGGCTTGGTGCCCAGAGTGCTTCATCCTGCCCGTGGCAGCCTCAGTAGCATCGGAATCATTGGCGCTCACTGGCCTGCGGTGCTGCTGGTGGCAGTGTCCTGGGCAGCGTTTCTGCTGGTGGCGGTCTTGTCCTGGCCTGCGGTGCTGCTGGCAGCGGTGTCCTGGGCTGCGGTTCTGATGGTGGCGGTCTTGTCCTGGCCTGCGGTGCTGCTGGCGGCGGTGTCCTGGGCAGCGGTTCTGCTGGTGGCTGTCTTGTCCTGGCCTGCGGTGCTGCTTGCCGTAGTGTCCTGGGCAGCGGTTCAGCTGGTGGCGGTCTTGTCCTGGCCTGCGGTGCTGCTGGCGGTCCTGTCTTGGGCAGCAGGGCTGCTGCTGCCGGTCCTGTCTTGGGCAGCGGGGCTGCTGGCAATCCTGTCTTGGGCAGCGGGGCTGCTGGTGGTCCTGTCTTATGCAGCGGGGCTGCTGCTGGCAATCCTGTCTTGGGCAGTGGGCTGCTGCTGGCGGTCCTGTCTTGGGCAGCGGGGCTACTGCTGGCGGTCCTGTCTTGGGCAGTGGGGCTGCTGGCCGTCTTCTCCTGGGCAGCGGTGCCGCTGGCGGTCCTGTCTTGGGCAGCGGGGCTACTGCTGGTGGTCCTGTCTTGGGCAGCGGGGCTGCTGCTGGCATTCCTGTCTTGGGCAGCGGGGCTGGTGGTGGTCCTGTCTTGGGCAGCGGGGCTGCTGGCAGTCCTGTCTTGGGCAGCGGCGCTGCTGCTGGCAGTCTTCTCCTGGGCAGCGGTGCTGCTGGCGGTCCTGTCTTGGGCAGCAGGGCTGCTGCTGGCGGTCCTGTCTTGGGCAGCGGGGCTGCTGCTGGCGGTCTTCTCCTGGGCGGCGGTGCTGCTGGCGGTCTTGTCCGCCGCGCTGATCTTCCCAGACTTGCCGGTTTTAATGTGCCCCTTCCCCATCTTGGATGGTGTTGCAGCTGTCTCCACACTCCCAACTGTACCCCTGGGAGCGGCTATGGTGGCTGATTTCTTTCCCCTCCCCACCGGGCACTGGCCAACTTTTTATGCTTGACAGGTGGGGGACTGTCCGTGCTCTGGCTCCTTGCCACACTGGCTGCCCTGCTGCCTGGTGCACTCCATAATCCGGTGACTACTGGCACCACTGGTCACGCCGATCTTGTGGCTGAGGTGCTAGGTTGGGACCTGGGGAGTCGGGCCCTAGGAGACAGAAGGGGTAGGGGACGTGAGGAAAAGAGGTCAAGGCTGGCCAGGAAAAGTTTCTTAGGAACACTGGGACGGGTAGCTGGAGGGGGTTTGGGAGTGGAGGAAGAGGTTGTGGTTGTAGGAGGTGTACATTTGCTGACTTTGGGTGAAGGTGCATGGGCTGGAGGCTGTCGTGAGGTGGATGGCTGTTGGGTGGGTGTGTGGCTGTGTTTGTGTACCTTGGGAGGTGGACTCACAGACACACAGACACAGGGGATGTGTGAATGGTAGTGGGGGTGGTGACTGCAGGTGAGCGGGGTGTGGTGGTGGGTGTGCTGGTGGTGGACGTAGTGGCTGAGGATGTAGTGCATGCAGGTGTGAGTGGAGATGAGACAGGGAGGGAGGAGGGAAACGAGGAGGAGGGGGACACAGTGGAGGCAGTGGATGTTGTTGTGTCTGCATGTGTCTGATGTTTGCGTGAGTGCCTGTGGGATGTGTGGTGCTTATGTTTGCCAGAGCTTCCCTTGTGTGTTGAGGTGTGTGCATGCTGGTCTGATGGTGTGCTTGGGCTAGGCTGAGGTACAGAGGTGTGGGTCTGGGTGGAGGAAGTTGGAGGGGAAAGGCTAGAGACAGGGACAATGGCTGCCATCAGTGCTGAGGCCAGAGTCTGAAAAGCTCGCTGAAGGGCTGCCTGACCAGAGTGAATGCCCTCCAGGTATGCATGATTTGTTGCAACTGCCTCTCTACACCCTGGATGGCATTCAAAATGGTAGACTGCCCAACAGTGAGGAACCTGAGTAGGTCAATGGCCTCCTCACTGAGGGCAGCAGGGGTGACAGGGGCAAGGCCTGAGGTGCCTGGGGCGAAGGTGATGCCCACCCTCCTGCATGAGAGGGCACGGGGCAAACACTGAGGGGCTGCTGGGAGGGCGGTGCTGGTAGGGGGGGTGGTGGCTGTACCTGTAGATGCAGGGGGCCCCCATCAGAGGAGTTGTCCGTATCGCTGGTGTCACCTCCTGTCCCTGCCGTGGAGCTCCCCTCACCCTCCGTCCCACTGGTGACTTCAGACTCTGTAGTGTCGCCCTCCAGGGCCATGTGGTATGCAGCTCCATCCTGCTCTGGTGCCACTGCTCCTCCGCCTGATGATGCTAATGCACAAAAGAACAGGGAGACCACATAAAGGTGCGGGGAAGACAGAAGAAAGACATGTTCAGTGCATGCAATACCGCTACCGTTGGCGGACGCAACAGACACAGAAGCCCCCTGCACTACGCCGCGCACTTGGAGTCCACTATTCAATCCCTGGGACATGGTTTACAAGGCTATGGCCGATTTCTGCACACATGGATGTCACAGGAGCCTGACTAGGGAGGTCATGGTGCGACGGGCACCCCTCCCACGTTGGGAGGCCATCCCCAGCTGGGCCTCCGCCGTCTTCTTGCTCCAGCGGCGAATGTCCTCCCATCTTTTCCAGCAGTGGGTGCTCCGTCTGTGGTAGACCCCCGGGGTCGGGACTTCCTTGGCGATGGCAAGCCAAATGCCCTTCTTCTGGTGGGCGCTGACCTACAAAAATTGTACAGGGGAAAAAGAGAAGTAATTAGCAACTGCACCGTCAGAGTCATTGGCCCACATCCCTACCCTTGCCATGATGCACATGCACTCACCGTCATTTCATGCACGCCTCATTCTCAACCCCCCCTATCTTTCATCCACCCTACTCCACACAGGCATTGCCCATACAGCATGCTCACAGTGTACTTACCTGTTTGTCTGGAGGACCGTAGAGTAGCGTGTACTGGGGGAGGACCGCATCCATGAGTTTCTCCAACTCCTCCGTGCTGAAGGCAGGGGCCCTTTCCCCAGACACACGAGCCATTGTCTCTTCCAGACTGAGGTCACAGCAGCACTTGCAGTGTAGGTCCTCTTCTGTCGAATATCAGGCATCGAGTGATTGAACAAAGAGAAAATGGCGGTCACATCCACGGCGGTGCATACCGTCACCACCAGCGTACATCGTCATTGGCTCCTGCGACCCATAGGGTCCAATGTTACCCAATGCAGAATTGCCCCACGGTCTTCCACCGCCTACCGCGACGGTGTACAATGCCAGCACAGTTACTTCATATCCCATTGTCCCACCTTACAGGTCAGGCAGCCGCCATTTCAGGGGGCCACATGGCATTATGTTTGACTGCGTCACACATACCTAGTCCTTGCCTAAACACATATACAGGCAAATTTCGATTTATGAATATTTTCAGAGTAAGCTGTGTTTACGCATCTCAGAGTTAGTTGACTCTCTCATCGCTGTTCTCCTCCATAGGCACCGTCCACTGGGGCATGTGAGGAGATGGCGGCATCCTCCGGTGTACAGACCGCTGGTGGACCTGTCGACAATAGGGAGCGACATGTGATCATCACCTACAGGCTTGATCTTGCCACAATCCTAGAACTCTGTGCCCAGTTGGAGCCAGACCTGAGTCAGCTATCCGCAATCCCACAGGAATCCCCCCTCAAGTGCAGGTGCTGTCAGTACTCCATTTCCAAGCAAGTGGGTCTTTTCAAACAACAATGGCCATAGCATCAGGGATGTCCCAGCCTATGTTTTCCAACGTGTTGTCCAGAGTGTTGTCTGCCCTGCTGAAACACATGCGGAGCTACATCATTTTCATTCAGGTGGAGGATTTGCCTACACTGAAAAGTGATTTCTATGCCCTGGGACATATCCCCCACATCATAGGTGCCCTTGATGGGACACATGTGGCCTTGGTCCTCCCGCAGGAGTGAACAGGTGTACAGAAACCGGAAGAGTTACCATTCGATGAATGTGCAGATGGTGTGTTTGGCAGACCAGTACATCTCCCATGTTAATGCACAATTCCCTGGCTCAGTGCATGACACTTACATCATACGGAATAGCGGCATCCCTTATGTGATGGGGCAACTACAGAGGCACCGGGTGTGGCTATTAGGTGAGCACATGGACCCAATACAGTGGAAATAGTTGTCTGGGTGTGTGGCTGTCCCTATGAGTTAGTGTGTGTCTAACAGTTGTCCCTCTCCATTTGCAGGTGACTCTGGTTACCCCAACCTGTCATGGCTACTGACCCCAGTGAGAAATCCCAGGACAAGGGCAGAGGGACACTACAATGAGGCCCATGGGTGGACTAGGAGGATTATAGAGCGGACCTTTCGCCTCCTGAAGGACAGGTTCTGGTGTCTCCATATGACAGGTGGTTCCCTATTCTACTCACCAAAGAAGGTATGCCAGATCATCGTGGCCTGCAGTGCGTTTCACAACTTGGCTTTGCGATGACAGGTGCCTTTTCTGCAGGAGGATGGTCCAGATGGAGGTGTTGTGGCAGCTGTGGAGCCTGTGGACAGTGAAGACGAGGAAGCAGAAGAAGAGGACATCGACAACAGGAACACGGTGATCCTGCAATACTTCCAGTGAGACACAGGTAAGAAGACAACACTGCCTGCTACATCTAATTTGAATCTACTACCTCTCTACTGTCATTTTCACGCAGTGTATGGTCACTGAGTTGTCACTTTCCCTTACGATTTCACAGATGTGGGTCCCACTGTGTGACATCTGCTTTGTTTCCTCATGGACAAGAGCTGTGTGACATAGGTATGTTGACAGTACATTTGAAAGAGCATTTTGCCACTGTAATTGCTAATACACTATTTCGAAATCACAGACAGACTCCAGATTGTTTTGTGCTTTAAGGGTGTTTATTTAAGTGCTCAATATTGGGGGGGGTTGTAAAATGGTGAGGGGTGATGGTGGAGGAATGTCCATGGCAGAGTACTGTCTATTAGTCTCACAGGTGCATTGTCCAAAGGGGCATAGGAAGTGGAGCTGGGACAGTTTAAGGATGGACAGGGTGACAAGGTGGGACAAATGGATGCCAATCAGGGCGGTCTCATTTCTTGGTGGGGGTCTTGGCATAATTCTCTGTCTTTGTCCTGGATCTCAAGGACCGTTTGCGAGGTGGTTCTCTCTCTGCATTGGGTGGGGTGCTGGTGTGGTGGTCCTGTGGCGGTGCCTCCTGTCCACTAGCGCCGGCGGAGGTGGTGGGCAGTTCATCGTCCAGGCTAGTGTCAGGGGCCCCTTGTTGTGCCACAGTGTCCCTGCTGGTGTTGACGAGTTCCTTCAGCACCCCTACAATGGTGCCCAGGGTGGAATTGATGGATTTGAGTTCCTCCCTGAAGACCAAATACTGTTCCTCCTGCAGCCGCTGGGTCTCCTGAAACTTGGCCAGTACCGTTGCCATCGTCTCCTGGGAATGGTGGTAGGCTCCCATGATGTTGGAGAGGGCCATGTGGAGAGTGGGTTCCCTGGGCCTGTCCTCCCCCTGTGGCACAGCAGCCCTCCCAGTTCCCCTGTGTTCCTGGGCCTCTGTCCCCTTAACCGTGTGCCCACTGCCACTGCCCCCAGGTTCCTGTTGTTATTGGGGTGGTGGATTAGCCTGGGTTCCCTATAGTGGTGGACACACTGCTGATTGATGTGTCCTGGGGACAGAGGTATGGGCCCGCTGGGTGGGTGCTGTGCTGGTGTCTCCAGAGGAGGGAAGCTCTGTAGTGGCTTGTGCCAGTGTGAGGGGATCCGACTGTCCCGAGGTCCCAGATGGGCCGGGCTGGTCATCTAGATCCCGTTTGACAGAGCTGCTGTCATCACTGTGGGTGGAGTGGACATGTCTGGACCCTCCTGTCCGGTGACATTGGGTAGGGGTCCTGCAGGAGTGTAAAAGCATGATTATTGCATCTGTGTATGCCATGGTGTGCAATGGGTGGGTGACCGTGTACCCCTGTGCTTGCATTCCTGTGTAGGACCTTGTGTGATGATGGTTTAGGGGGGTGTATGGGTATGTACAGTGGCCATGCTTTGGTGATGGGTGTCCATGCTTTGGTGTTGCATGCAGGGCTTGGGTTTGGGATGTGTGGTTTGTGATACTGGGACATGTGTAAGGAGTTGGAGTGATGGGGGTGACGGCGAGGGTGGGGGTATGTGATGGCATGCAGGTAGGGTGGGGGATGTAATAGTTAAGATTTGACTTACCAGAGTCCATTCCTCCAGCTACTCCTGTGAGGCCCTCAGGATGCAGTATAGCCAAGACCTGCTCCTCCCATGTTGTTAGTTGTGGGGGAGGAGGTGGGGGTCTGCCGCCAGTCCTCTGTACCGCGATGTGGTGTCTTGAGGCCACAGAATGCACATTCCCCCGTAGGTCGTTCCACCTCTTCCTGATGTCATCCCTAGTTCTTGGATGCTGTCTCACTGCATTGACCCTGTCCACGATTCTGCGCCATAGCTCCATCTTCCTAGCTATGGAGGTGTGCTGTACCTGTGATCCGAATATCTGTGGCTCTACCCGGATGATTTCCTCCACCATGACCCTGAGCTCCTCCTCAGAGAACCTGGGGTGTCTTTACGGGGCCATGGGGTGGTGTGGGTGATGTGTGGGGTGGTGTGTGTTGTGATGTGTGAGGTGATATTTAGAGGTGTGTTGTGTGAGGTGCATGGATGTTATATGAGTGATAGTGTTGAGTGCCTGTGGATGCTACTGTTGTTTCTGGTGGTGTCTCTCTCTGGCCTTCAGTCGCAATTGTGGTAGTAGGGATTTGTGGGCGATGTGGGTGTGTGTTTTATATTGTATTGGATGTGTGGGAGTGGTGTGTGTATGTGTATAAGGTGTGTATATTTTGAATTGTCCAATGTGGATGTTTTTTGTAAAAGTGTGTGTATTTTAGCACAGCGGTGTGTACCGCCAATGGAATACCGCAGTTGAAAGACCACCACGTGGATTTTTGGGTCATGATAGTGTGGGCGTATTCCTTTTGGCATGACGGTGGAGGTTTTGTTATCGCCAGTTTATCACTGACCTTTGGTGTGGCGGACTTGTGTGGATGTCTAACTTTTGGCGGATTCCGGGCTTTGAGTCATAATGACTGTGGCGGAATTCCGCGGCAGTGTGTTGACGGTCTTCTGCACAGTGGTAAGAGGCTTTTACTGCCAATGTTGTAATGACCCCCTATATCTTTTAGAAGTTTATGGACTCACAAAAGCTATCCTACCAGACCTGGGTTGATTGTGTTCATTGCTTTTGTACAACACTGAATGGTTGGGTGAAGGGCAGTGAAACCAAACATTATTAAGTGCTATATAACTTGATTGCAAAAGAGCACAAGTTCAGTTCAGCCTTTGTTCTCCAGGTCTGCACCAACTCCTGATTAACAGTAAGCTCTCTTACTCCAGGGAGCTTGCTAAAGAGGTGGACCGTGTCTCGTGGTTCTCTTATGATGGTAATAAGACTGTGGCACTAATTATGACCCTGGAGGCCACAAGACCACCAGGGCTACGGTCAGACCACCCCAAAAATGGAGGTCTGGCTGCAACATTATGACCGCGGCAAAAGCGCCACAATCGGACAACTGCCCTGGGGATTACGAGTACCCTTTCCGCAAGCCTTTGCATGGCAGTAGCCCCACTGTGCAAAGGTTGGCAGAAAGGGAGTGCCGGTGGCCCCAATGGGGCCCCTGCCCTGCCCATTCACTTGGCATACACAGTGCAGGGACCCCCATGCACATCCCCATCACACTCATAGGGCCATATTTATACTTTTTGACGCAAAACTGCGCTAACGCAGTTTTGCGCCAAAAAAATTAGCGCCGGCTAACGCCATTTTGAAGCGCCATGCGGGCGCCGTATTTATTCAATGACGTTAGCCGGCGTTAGCCGCCGGCGCTGTCTGGTGTGCGTTAAAAAAAACTACGTACACCAGGCAGCGCCGGCGTAGGGGGAAAATGGCGTATGGGCGTCCACAAATGGTGCAAGTCAGGCTGAGGCAAAAAAATCGCCACAACCCGATTTGCGCCATTTTTTTACGACGCCCATCCCCCATTGAAATGACTCTTGTCTTAGCAAAGACAGGAGTCATGCCCCCTTGCCCAATGGCCATGCCCAGGGGACTTCTGGCCCCTGGGCATGGTCATTGGGCATAGTGGCATGTAGGGGGGCACAAATCAGGCCCCCCTATGCCACAAAAAAAAAAAAAAAAAAATACTTACCTGGACTTACCTTAATGTCCCTGGGGTGGGTCCCTCCATCCTTGGGTGTCCTCCTGGGGTGGGCAAGGGTGGCAGGGGGTGTACCTGGTGGCAGGGGAGGGCACCTCTGGGCTCATTCTGAGCCCACAGGTCCCTTAACGCCTGCCCTGACCCAGGCGCTAAAATCCGGCGCTAATGCGGGTTTTTTAGACCCGCCCACTCCCGGGCGTCATTTTTGCCCTGGAGTATAAATACGACGCATATGCATCGGAGTCATTTTTTAAGACGGGAACGCCTACCTTGCATATCATTAACGCAAGGAAGGTGTTCACGCAAAAAAATTACGCTAACTCCATGAAATTTGGCGGTAGACGCGTCTTACGCCAAAGTATAAATATGGAGTTAGTTTTGCGTCAAATTTGTGTCGAAAAAAACGATGCAAATTCGGCGCAAACGGAGTATAAATATGCCCCATAATGTGGTGGTCTTCACCGCCAGCCTGTTGGCGGTAATACCGACACATTAGGGTCATAATGACCATTTTGATATAATATATACAGAGCCAGGTTTCTACATTGGTGAATCAGCGGGGTGGTCTATAACTTTGCAGATGCTGGACTACTCAGACAATACCTGATCACATAACTAAATTCCAAAATTGCCTTCAGAAAACTGATTTTTGAATTTGGCATATTTTACTACATTTCTAAAGTCCTGCTCTGGCTTTGATTTAGCCCTCTTGGCATCTCTGTTTAGATTTTAAAAATATTGTAAATTTAGGATTTAGATACTAGAAGTAGTTTTTAGTTTATAAAAAGTAATCCTAACTTTTAGTAACATAATGAGCAGCTCAGAGGAAATAGTGATGGAACTCAACCTCACCTCTTAGCTCCATCTAGGGATGGCAGAGTTAAGGTCCCTCTGTAAGCTGAACAAGATTAAAAGAGTTTCAACCGTATCAAGGTCTAGCTCCAGGAGCTCTTGGCAGAGAACACAAGGGACCACCCTGTTGAGGAGGACAAACTCCACTCAGAAAGGGAAGATGTTAGAGATGAGGAGAATGACCCCCCTCCTCACTGTAGGAAAGTACCATCTTGCCTGGCTTGTTACCCCCATACTTCACTGTATATATGTTGTTTTAATCTATGTGTCACTGGGACCCTGCCAGGCAGGGCCCCAGTGCTCATAAGTATGTGCCCTGCGTGTGTTCCCTGTGTGATGCCTAACTGTCTCACTGAGGCTCTTCTAACCAGAACCTCAGTGGTTATGCTCTCTCTGCTTTCCAAATTTGTCACTAACAGGCTAGTGACTAAATTTACCAATTCAGATTGGCATACTGGTACACCCATATGATTCCCTAGTATATGGTACTGAGGTACCCAGGGTATTGGGGTTCCAGGAAATCCCCATGGGCTGCAGCATTTTTTTTGCCACCCATAGGGAGCTCTGACAATTCTTACACAGGCCTGCCAGTGCAGCCTGAGTGAAATAACGTCCACGTTATTTCACAGCCATTTACCACTGCACTTAAGTAACTTATAAGTCACCTATATGTCTAACCTTCACCTGGTGAAGGTTCGGTGCAAAGTTATTTGGTGTGTGGGCACCCTGGCACTAGCCAAGGTGCCCCCACATCCTTCAGGGCAAATTCCCTGGACTTTGTGAGTGCGGGACACCCTTACACGTGTGCACTATACATAGGTCACTACCTATGTATAGCGTCACAATGGTAACTCCGAACATGGCCATGTAACATGTCTAAGATCATGGAATTGTCACCCCAATGCCATTCTGGCATTGGGGGGTGACAATTCCATGATCCCCCGGGTCTCTGCTGCTGCCAACTCCTCAGACATGTTTCTGACCTCCTGGGGTCCAGGCAGCCCTGGCCCAGGAATGCAGAACAAAGGATTTCCTCTGAGAGAGGGTGTAACACCCTCTTCATTTGGAAATAGGTGTTAGGGCTGGGGAGGAGTAGCCTCCCCCAGCCTCTGGAAATGCTTTGATGGGCACAGATGGTGCCCATCTCTGCATAAGCCAGTCTACACCGGTTCGGGGATCCCCCAGCCCTGCTCTGGCACAAAACTGGACAAAGGAAAGGGGAGTGATGACTCCCCTGACCTGCACCTCCCAGGGGAGGTGCCCAGAGCTCCTCCAGTGTGTCCCAGACCTCTGCCATCTTGGATTTAGAGGTGCTGGGGGCACACTGGACTGTTCTGAGTGGCCAGTGCCAGCAGTTGACGTCAGAGACTCCTTCTGATAGGCTCTTATCTGTCCTGGTAGCCAATCCTCCTTTGTTGGTAGCCAAACCTCCTTTTCTGGCTATTTAGGGTCTCTGCTTTGGGGAATTCTTCAGATAACGAATGCAAGAGCTCACCAGAGTTCCTCTGCATCTCCCTCTTCACTTTCTACCAAAGGATCAACCGCTGACTGCTCAGAACGCCTGCAAAACCACAACAAAGTAGCAAGACAACTACTAGCAACCTTGTATCGCCTCATCCTGCCGGCTTTCTCGACTGTTTCCAGGTGGTGCATGCTCTGGGGGTAGCCTGCCTTCACCCTGCACCAGGAGCTCTGAAGAAATCTCCAGTGGGTCGACAGAATCTTCCCCCTGCTAATGCAGGTACCAAAAGACTGCATCACTGGTCCTCTGGGTCCCCTCTCAGCACGACGAGCGTGGTCCCTGGAACTCAGCAACTCTGTTCAAGTGACTCCCACTGTCCAGTGACTCTTCAGTCCAAGTTTGGTGGAGGTAAATCCTTGCCTCCCCACGCTAGACTGCATTGCTGGGTATTACATGATTTGCAGCTGCTCCGGCTCCTGTGCACTCTTTCAGGATTTCCTTCATGCACAGCCAAGCATGGGTCCCCGGCACTCCTTCCTGCAGTGCACAACCTTCTGAGTTGTCCTCCGGCGTCGTGGGACTCCCTTTTATGATTTTGCGTGGACTCCGGTTCACTTTCCTTCCAAGTGCCTATTCAGGTACTTTTGCGGGTGCTGCCTGCTTCTGTGATGGCTCTCTGATTTGCTGGATGCCCCCTCTGTCTCCTATCCAAGTTGCGACATCCTGGTCCCTCCTGGGCCACAGCAGCACCCAAAAACCTCTACCGCAACCCTTGCAGCTAGCAAGGCTTGTTTATGGTATTTCTGCATGCGAACACCTCTGCAAGCTTCATAGCAACATGGGACATCTATCCTCCAAAGGAGATGTTCCTAGTCCTCTTCTTTCTTGCAGAACTCAAAGCTTCTTCCATCCAGTGGCAGCTTCCTTGCATCCTCAGCAGGCATTTCCTGGGCTCCTGCCCACTCTCGACACTGTTGTGACTATTGGACTTGGTCCCCTTGTCTTACAGGTACTCAGGTCTGGAAATCCACTGTTGTTGCATTGCTGGTGTTTGTTCTTCCTGCAGAATCCCCCTATCACGACATCTGTGCTCTCTGGGGGTAGTAGGTGCACTTTACACCTACCTTTCAGGGTCTTGGGTTGGGCTATTTTTCTAACCCTCACTGTTTTCTTACAGTCCCAGTGACCCTCTACAAGCTCACATAGGTGATCCTATTGCAATCTATTGTAATTCTTCACTGTTTGCATTACTTTTCTTGCTATTACTTACCTAATTTTGGTTTGTGTACAGATATCTTGTGTATATAACTTATCTTCATACTGAGGGTACTCACTGATATACTTTTGGCATATTGTCATAAAAATAATGTACCTTTATTTTTAGCAATTCTGTGTATTGTGTTTTCTTATGATATTGTGCATATGACACCAGTGGTATAGTAGGATCTTTACATGTCTCCTAGTTCAGCCTAAGCTGCTTTGCCATAGCTACCTTCTATCAGTCTAAGCTGCTAGAAACACCTTTTCTACACTAATAAGGGATAACTGGACCTGGCACAAGGTGTAAGTACCTCTGGTACCCACTACAAGCCAGGCCAGCCTCCTACACTCACCTAACTAGGGAGACCAGGGTCTCAAGATCCCTGTCTCCAAAGATAGTACTGACTGGATCTGGAACTTCCACAGTAAAATCCAGCTCCTCTGGGAACACTGGGGCCAGCCTCAATGAAGAGGAAATCCTTTTTAGCAAAAGGTTAGCTTTGGAGCAGCAGCTCTTGGCTACAGAAAGGGAGAGAGCAGAAATGGGCTTAGCACCCATTAATGGTGGCAGCAATACAAGGACAAAAACAAAGTCTTCATAAGGGCCCAAAAAATCTGCTCAGTAAGGTGGGCATGAGCCTCTTCACAGTCCACAAATGGGTACAAGGGTAAAAACTTTGATCCCAAGAAGGCATGGTGTCACAGCTGCAAACAGCATGGACACCATACAGGAGACATGGCCTGTCTCAAAATAAATCCCACTAGCACTACTCCAGTTACTACTGTTGGGATCAACAGTGTGCCCAGAGAAAATCAGGGTTCACACTTTAGCTACTCTAGTCTCTGAGGGTGGAGTGGATATAGCCACACTGGCTGCCTGGCCGCTTAACATGCAAAAATACATGCAGCAACTCTTAATCAATGGGACAAAGGTAGAAGCCCTGAGGGATACAGGTGCCAGTGTCACCATGGTGACAGAGAAACTGGCTTCCCAAGGTAGTATTTAGCTAGGCAAACATATCCAGTTACCAGTGCTGACAATGAGACTAACATCCATCCCATGGCTATGGTGACTTTAGAATGGGGAAGGGTTGCTGGCCTCAAACAGGTAGCGGTCTCCTCTGCAATTCCAGTGGAATGCTTGCAAGGGAATGATATGGAGTCCTCAGCTTGGGCTGAGGTAGAACTCAAAACCCATGAGGCCATGCTGGGAATCCCTGAAATCGTGTGTGTGAAAACCAGAGCACAAGGCAGAACACAGTTTGAAAAAGAAGTGTTGGAGTCTGAATAATGGCCTAACCTTCCAAGAAAAAAAGTAAGAGGGCTGAGGAGCGGCACCTGAACAGCAAAATAAAGAAGACCTCTCTTCCAAAGGAGGACGTCTTATCAGGTAGAGCTCTTGAGCCCAGGGAGACCCTCAGGGGAACAGCTGTGCAAGAGACAACAGACTTGTCCCACTCTTGAAGACCTGAGGCAACAAGCTGCTGCATAGGGGAAGGTTTATGTCAGTGGCTCCCACAGGGTCTATTGGGAGGATGGACTCCTTTACACTGAGGCCAGAGACCCCAGATCTGGTGCCACTAAGAGAGTGGTAGTGCTTCAGGAGCTTAGAGAGTTTATCCTAACTTTAGCCCATGACATCCCTCTGCATTTGAGACAGATCAAAACGTGGAGCAGACTTGTAAACCACTTTTTTGGCCCAATATGTCCCAGAAAGTGAAGGAGTATTATAGTTCCTGTGTCACCTGTCAAGCCAGTGGGAAGACAGGTGGCCACCCAAAGCCCCCCCTCACTCCACTACCTGTGGTGGGGTACCATTGAAAGGGTTGGTCTGGACATTGTGGGTCCACTTGAGCCACCCACAGCCTCAGGGAACCAGTACAAACTGGTGGTAGTGGATAATGCTACCAGATACCCTAAAGCAAGTCCCTTAGGTCTCCTACTGCCCCTGCAGTAGCCAAGGTCCTGATTGATATTTTTACTAAAGTGGGTTTTCCTAAGGTGGTGGTTTCTAAAAGAGGTACAGATTTCATGTCAGCTTACCTGAAACACATGTGGAATGAGTGTGGAGTGACTTACAAATTCACCACACCATACCATCCACAAACCAATGGACTTGATGAGAGAGCCAACAAGACATTGAAGGGCATGATCATGGGGCTCCCTGAAAAACTCAAAAGAAGATGGGATATCCTCCTGCCATGTTTGCTTTTTTCCTACAGAGAGGTGCCACAGAAGGGAGTAGCATTTCCCCCTTTGAGATTCTGTTTGGCCATCCTGTAATGGGATCACTGGCACTTGTCAAAGAAGGCTGGGTGAGACCTCTCAATGAACCTAAATAAGGTGTGGTGGACTATGTGCTTGGCCTCCGCTGATGGCTGAATACAAACCTCGAGGACAGCCAACAACTCCAGAAGTTATGGTGTGACCAAAAGGCTGCACCGGTGGAATTCCAGTCAAGGCAGAAAGGCTGGGTTCCAGAGCCTGCAGCTCTCAGGGCACTTCAGGACATATGGAGTGGCTCTTATCCAATCCAGGGAAAGAGAAGTCAGGTCACCTACTTGGTGGATTTGGGCACTAGCAGGAAACCCAAGAGGTTGATACATGTTAACCTCCTGAAACTCTATATTGATAGGGCAGACATAACCATGCTGATGGTTACTGATGAGGATCAGGAAGCAGAGAGTGAACATCTCCCTGACCCCCTCTCAACTGACCCTAAGGCTGGTTCAGCAGTCAGACACCCTCTCTTCCCAGCAGCAAGCTGACTGCAGGCAAGTCCTCCAGAAGTAGGCTGAGCTCTTCTCTTTGACCCCTGGCTAGACAAACATGTTTACCAGGTCAAGGAGAGCAGACCATCAAAGTGGAAGTCAAGGAGAGCAGAACATCAAAGTGAAGTCCTCAAGATGCTGGAGTCAGGGATGATAGAGCACTCTGACAGTCCCTGGTTAGCCCAGTGGTCTTAGTCCCCAAATCTCATACCAAAGATGGCAAGAGAGAAATGTGGTTCTGGGAGACTAGAGAGGGCTCATCTCTGTCACTAAAACAGATGCATATCCCATGCCCAGAGCAGATGAATTAATTGACAAATTAGGTGAAGCTAAATCTTTAAATACCTTTGACTTAACTGCAGGGTACTGACAAATTAGGATGGCACCTGGAGCAAAAGAAAAGACAGCATTCTCTACACCTAACTGACATTAGCAATTTACAGTTATGCCCTTTGACTTAAAGAATGCCCCTGTCACCTTCCAAAGGTTGGTGAATCAAGACCTTGCTGTCTTGGAGTCCCTTAGTGCAGCATATCTAGAAGATATTACTGTCTTTAACTCCAGCTGGCAGGATCACCTGGTCCACCTAGGGAAGGTTTTGCAGGACTTGCATTTAGCAGGCCTCTATTAAAGCATCGCAGTGCCAAATAGGGCAGGGCACAGTTGTATACTTGGGCCACCTGTTAGGTGGGGGCTAAGTGCAACCCTTACAAACCAAGATCCAAACAATTCTGGACTGGGAAACTTTAAAAACCCAGACTCAAGTTAGGACATTCCTTAGCTTGACTGGGTATTACTGGAGGATGTGAAGAGATATGGGTCCATTGTGACACCCCTCACAGAACTGACCTCAAAGAAAATGATAAAGAAGGTGAACTAGACTCTTGACTGTCAAAAGGCCTTTGACACCCTGAAAGAAGCAATGTGCTCAGCACCAGTTCTTAAAGCTCCAGATTATTCTAGGCAGTTCAATGTCCACACAGATGCCTCTGAACATGGGATAGCAGCAGTCCTGTCCAAAACCATTGATAATGGCCTTGACCAGCCTGTTGCTTTCATTAGCAGGTGGTTACTCCATAGGCAGCAGCACTGGAGTGCCATTGAGAGGGAGACCTTCACAGTGGTTTGGTCCCAGAAAAAGCTGAGACCATACTTGTTTGGTACTCACGTTATTGTTAAAGCTGAGCACAGACCTCTCAGATAGCTAATGCAAATGAAAGGTGAGAACCCTAAACTTTTGCGGTGGTCCATATCCCTACAGGGAATGGACATTTTAGTGGAACACAGACCTGTAACTGCCCATGCCAATGCAGATGGCCTTTCCATGTTCTGCCACTTAGATAATAAAGACTTTCTTGGGAAAGGTTAGTCTCATCCTCTTTCGTTTGAGGGGGGTTGGGTAGAAAAGTGCCACTGTTGGCGTGTTAACCCCCACTTTTTTCCTAGTGTTGATGCCAACTTTGATTGAAAGTGTGCTGGGATCCTGCTAGCCAGGCCCCAGCACCAGTGTTCTTTCCCAAAATCAGTACCTTTGTATCCACAATTGGCACAACCCTGGCACACAGTTAAGTCCCTTGTAAAAGGTACCCACAGTACCAAGGGCCCTGTGGACATGGAAGGTCACGAAGGGCTGCAGCTTGTATTATGCCACCCTAGGGGACCACTCACCCAGCACAATAACACTGCCTTTGCAGCTTGTGTGTGCTAATGTAGAGAAAAAGGCAAAGTTGACATGGCACCCCTCTCAGGGTGCCATGCCCACAAACCACTGCCTGTGGCAGAGGTAGGACACCCCTCTAGCAGGCCTTACAGCCATAAGGCAGGGTGCACTATACCACAGGTGAGGGCATAGCGGTATGAGCAATATGCCCCTACAGTGCCTAAGTCCATTGAGTATATGGTCTGGGTGTTTGTCATTACAAACTCCACAGCTCCATAATGGCTTCACTGAATACTGGGAAGTTTGATTTCAAACTTCTCAGCACAATAAACCACTACTGATGCCAGTGTGGGATTTATTGAACAATGCACACAGAGGGCATCTTAGAAATTTCCCCTGTATGTTAGCCAAGCTGCTAGTGTAGGACTGACCGGTCTGTGCCAGCCTGACACTTTCATAAAAGTTTCTGACCACATGGGGTGAGAGCCTTTGTGCACTCTGTGGTCAGAAACAAAGCCTGCCCTACGTGGAGTTGATCATACTTTCCCCTATAGGAACTTTAACACCTGGTGGTGAGCCTCAAAGGCTCAAGCCTCAGATTACAGTGCCCAGGGCACTCCTCCTAGTGGAGCTGCCAAGCTCCCAGACAAAGCCCCACCTTTTGTGGCATGTCTGGTGGGAAAATTAGGGAAAACAGGGAGGAGTGACCACCCCAGTCAGGACCACCCTTAAGTTTCCAGAGCTGAGGTGACCCCTCTCTACAGAATCTTCCATCTTGGTTTGGAGGACAGGGACCAATAGGATTAGGTTTGTGCCCCCTCCCAAATGGGAGGGGCACAAGGAGGGTGTAGCCACCCTCAGGGACAGTAGCCATTGGCTACTGCCCCATGACCCCTAAAATGCCCCTAAATCTAGGACTTAAGGGCCTCTCTGAACCCAGCTCATCAGATTCCTGGTGCCCTGACAAGAAGAAGAAGGACTGCTTAGCTGAAACCCCCAGCAGAGAAGAAGGAAGACAACAACTGATTTATCCCCAGCCCTACCTGCCTGTCTCCTGCATCAAAGAACCTGCAAAAGAACAGTGATGCATCCAACCAGACCAGCGACCTCTACCATGCTGCTGAGGACTGGCCTGCACCAAAAGGACCAAGAACTCCCATGGAGAGCGGCCTTGTCCGAGAAGAAACCAATGACTAAGGACTCGCACTTCACTCCGAATGCGTGAGTCCTAGCCACTCTGCACCCGACACCCACGGTCTATGTCCAGGTGCCCCTTGCAGAACTTACCTCCAACTTGAATCTTGTTTTTCTAAAAATAAATTAAGAAAATATATTTTGGCTTTGTAAAAACCATTTGTCTTTAGTTAAGTCATTCAGTGTGTGCTTCTTCTATTGCCTGTGTATGTACAACAAATGCTTTGCACTACCCTTTGATAAGCCTAACTACTCGACAACACTACCCCAAAAGACAGCCTTAGTATTATCTACTTTGACCACTGTTAAGCCTGTGGCGAACCCCTGGACTCTGTGCACACTATATCTCATTATAATATAGTATTTAAAGAGCCAGCTTCCTATACCCTATTAAAGGACCTCTTGTCTTTTGAAGGAGGACAGGGAGCAAACTCAGGCTGGACCTCTGCAACCTGACAGCACACTTTGTGAAAACTCGTCAGCGAGGAGGACATGAAATGCTGGTATGACAAGAATGGCACTCTGGTTGAGTTTCAGCCTGGCCGAAAAGTGTGGGTGATGGAGCCTGTGGACCCCAGGGTGCTGCAAGACTGCTGGTCTGGGCCTTATGAGGTGAAAGAGCGCAAGAGTGAGGAAACCTACTTGATGGACCTCAAGATTACCAGGAACCCTTAAAGGGTCCTTCATGTCATTTGCCTCAAACCATACTTTGAGAGGTCTGAGCTTAGCTTGCCCTTGGTTACTGATGATGGGGTGGAAGATGAAAGTGAACCTCTCTACAACTTCCTGTCTTCCAAGGAACAAGAGGGTGTCAGCCATTCCCCTACACTGACCCTATATCAACTGACAGATTACTGCCCATTGCTGGGACAGATTTGACTCTTTGTTCTCTTATACCCCAGGACACACTACATGGTGTACCCATGATATTGATACTGAGGACAGCACACCAGTGAAAAACAAAATTTACAGGTGTCTGACAAAGTGAAGGCCAGCTTTAAGGAGTAGGTCTCCAAGCTGCTTGTGTTAGGGGTTATTGAGCCTTTAAACAGATATTGGTCTAGCTCAGTGGTCTTGGTCCCCAAGTCTGTTCCTCCAGGTGTCACACCTGAACTTATTTTCTGTATGGACTACAGTGGGCTCAATGCAATCACCAAGACTCATGCACATCCCATCCCCTGAACTGATGAGCTCATTGATCAGCTTGGAGTGCCAAGTTCCTTAGCACCTTTGACTTAACGTCTAATTGCTGGCAGATTGCTTTGATTGAGGGGGTCAAAGAGATGCTTGCGTTCTCAACCCCAGAAGTGCACTTCCATTTCCAGGTCATTCCCTTCGGATAAAAGAACACCCCTGCCACCTTCCAAAGGTTGGTCTACCAGGTCCTGGCTGGGTTGGAGAACTTCAGTGCCATCTACCTAGATGACATTGCGGTCTTCAGTTCTGGCAGGGAGGACCACTTGTGCTACTTCCAAGAAGTGCCTCAGGCCCTGCATAGGGCAGTCCTATCAAGGCCAGTAAGTGCCAGACAGGTCAGGGTTCAGTGGTCTACTTGGGTTACTAAGTGAAAGGTGGCAAGATGCAGCCCCTGCAGGTCAAAATTGAATCCATCCTTGCTTGGGAACCCCACAACACCCAGACAGATGTGAAGGCCTTCTTAGGCCTCATTGGCTATTACCGGAGATTTGTTGAGGGATATGGCACCGTTGTTGCCCCTTAACAGAGCTGACTTCAAAGAAGCAGCCACATCAGGTGACCTGGACAGAGGCGTGCCAGAAAGCTTTTGATGCCCCGAAGGAGGACACATGCACATCACCCATGCTTAAGACCCCTGATGTCTCCCAAGAGATCATTGTGCAGACAGATACCACAGAACATGGCACAGAAACTGTGCTCGTGCAGCTAAATGAAAGGGGATGGATTAACCTGTAGCTTTTATCAATAGGAGGTTACTTCGTAAGGAACAGAAGTGGAGCACAATAGAAAGGGAAGCCTTTGCTGTGGTCTGGGTAGTGAAAAAGCTGAAACATAAGTTTGCTACTTACTTCTAAGTTCAGGCAGACCATGGACCCCTTAGATGGTTAATGCAGATGAGAAGTGAGAATCCCAAACTGTTGCACATTGCACCGTTGCATCTTCCTATAGGGATTGTACATTGCAGTTGAACACCTTTGTAGAACAGACCACACCAATTCTGATGGTCTCTCCAGGTTCTTCCACCTCAGGGAAAAGTACTGTCAAGGGGTTGGGCAGCTCTCCCCACTTTCAGCTGGGGGGACATGTGTTAGATCTGGCATCCTTGGCATGGTATCCTCTGACTTTTTTTTCTTCAGCCCTTCTGTTTTGCTGACCTCTTTTATGCTGGCTTTAAGGCTTTTGGCACTGTACCACTGCTAACCAACTCGTTTGTGCATGTGCTCTTGTCTTAAAACATGGCAAGATTGTCTTATCCACAATTGGCATTTTGAATTTACTTGTAAGTCACTAGTGGAGTGCACTACCTGTACCCAGAGTCTGTAAGTTAAATGTTAATAGTTGCCTGCAGCACTGATTATGCCACCCACTTCAGTAGCACTTCAAACATGTCTGCGCAGTTTTAAACGTCTTTGTCAACCTGGCAAGTTCACACTCCGCCATGCCCAAACATTCCTTTTTCTATAGATAAGTGACTCCTAAGGTAGGCTCTACAGCCCATGGTGCAATGTATTTAAAAAGTCAGTCATGTCCTGTTTAATTTTACATCTTGGTAGTGAAACACTCTTAAATGTGTTGTTCATTACTGCAAGGCCTATCTCTCCATAGGATAACATTGGGTTTACCTTAGTAAAATTCATACGTGTAAATTTCAATTGGGAAAAGATTGGACCCCAAAGTTTGATGTCTCTGCAATCCTAATTTTTAAATCACAACTTATTGTGAAGTTTGATTTTAAATTCTGAAAATGCCACTTTTTGAAAGTTGGCATTTTCTTACTTTAAACATTTAGGCCCTCATTACAACATTGGTGGTGAATGCCGCTTACCGCCGTGCAGAAGACCGCCAACACACCTCTGCGGTGGCAGAAATCCGCTACAGCTATTACGACCCACAGGCCGGAATCCGCCAAAATCCAGACACCCACACAAGTCCGCCACACCAAAGGTCAGTGATAAACTTGCGATAACAAAACTGACACCGTCACGCCAACAGGAATACACCCACACTATCACAGCCCACGAATCCACGTGGCGGTCTTTCAACCGCGGTATTCCATTGGCGGTACACACCGCTGCACTCAAAATACACACACATTTACAAAACACAACCACATTGGAGAAACAAATTACTCACACCTGATACACATACACACACCACTCCCACACACCCAATCCAATACAAAATACACACCCACAAACCCCTATGACAAAAATTGAAAACGAAGCACAGAGAGAGACACCACCATCAACAAACTAGCATCCACAGGCACACATCACCATCACTCACACAACATCCACGCACCTCACACAACACACACAAACACATCCCCTCACACATCACAACACACACCACCTCCCACATCACCCACACCACAGCATGGCACCGAAAAGACACCCCAGGTTCTCTGAGGAGGAGCTCAGGGTCATGGTGGAGGAAATCGTCCGGGTAGAGCCACAGCTATTCAGATCACAGGTGCAGAACACCTCCATAGCTAGGAAGATGGAGCAATGGTGCAGAACCGTAGACCGGGTCAATGCAGTGGGACAGCATCCAAGAACTAGGGATGACATCAGGAAGAGGTGGAATGACCTACTGGGAAAGGTGCGTTCCGTGGTCTCAAGACACCAGATTGCAGTTCAGAGGACTGGCGGCGGACCCCCACCTACTCCAACACAACTAACAACATGGGAGGAGCAGGTCTTGGCTATACTGCATCCTGAGGACCTCGCAGGAGTAGCAGGAGGAATGGACTCTAGTAAGTCAAATCTTAACTATCAAGTCCCCACCCTACCTGCATGCTTCACATACCCCACCCTCACCCTCACCCTCACCCCATCACTCCAACACCTCACATATGTCCCACTATCACAACCCACACAACCCAATACCAAGCACTGCATGTAACACCAAAGCTTGGACACCCATCACCAAAGCATGTCCACTGCAGATACCCACACAGATCCCCAAACCAAATATCACACAAGGTCCTAGACAAGAATGTAAGCACTGGGGTACAGGGTCACCTACCCATTGCACACAATGGCACACACAGATATAATAATCATGCCTTTACACCCCTGCAGGACACCTACTCAACGTCACAAGACAGGAGGTTCCAGACATGTCCACAACCCCCACAGAAGAGGCCCACAGTGATGACAGCGGCTCTGTCCAACTGGATCTAGATTACCAGCCCGGCCCATCTGGGACCTCGGGACAGTCGGTTCCCCACACACTGGCACATGCCACCACAGAGCCTCCCCCCTCAGGAAACACCAGCACAGCACCCACCCAGCGGGCCCATAACTCTGTCCCCAGGACACATCAAGCAGCAGTGTGTCCACCACTACAGGGAACCCAGGCAAACCCACCAACCGAAGAACATCAGGGACCTGGGGGCAGTGGCAGTCGGCACACGGTTCAGGGGACAGAGGAACAGGAAAACCGGGGAACTGGGAGGACTGCAGTGCGACAGAGGGAGGACAGGCCAAAGGAACCCACTCTCCATGAGGACCTCTCCAACATCATGGGAGCGTACCATCATTCCAGGAGATGATGGCAACGGTACTGGCCAAGTTTCAGGAGACCCAGCGGCTGCAGGAGGAACAGTATTTGGGGATCAGGGAGGAACTCAAGTCCATCAACACCACCCTGGTCAACATTGTAGGGGTGCTGCAAGACCTTGTGAACACCAGGAGGGACACTGTGGCACAACAAGGGGCCCCTGACACTAGCCTTGATGATGAACAGCCCACCACCTCCACCGGCACTAGTGGACAGGAGGCACCGCCACAGGACCACGACCCCAGCACCCCACCCCCTGCAGATGGAGAACTACCCCGCAAACGGTCCCCGAGATCCAGGACAAAGACAGAGAACAATGCCAAGACCCCCGCCAAGAAATGAGGTCACCCTGAATGTCATCCTTCTGTCCCACTTCGTCACCCTGTCCATCCTTAAACTGCCCTAGCTCCACTTCCTATGCCCCTTTGGACAATGCACCTGTGAGACAAATAACTGGACACTGCCATGGACATTCCTCACCATCACCCCTGACCATTTTACAACTCCCTCCACTATTTTACACTTAAATAAACATCCTTGAATCACAAAACAATCTGAAGGCAGTCTGTGCTTTCACAAATGTGTATTTGCTATAACTAAGGAAAATAGCAATGTCCATTGTATTGTCAACATACCTATGTCACACAGCTCTAGTCCATGAGGTAATATAGCAGAGGTCACACAGTGGGACCCACATCTGTGAAATGGAAATGCAAAGTGACAAGTCAGGGTCCATACACTGGGTGAAAGTGAGAGACATATGATAGGTCTAACAATTGTATGAGATGTAGGAGGCTGTGATGTCTTCTTACCTGTGTCTCACTGGAAGTATTGCTGGATAACGTTGTTTCTGTTGTTGATATCCTTTTCTTCTGCCTCCTCCTCTTCTTCACTGTCCACAGGCTCAACAGCTGCCACAAGACCTCCTTCTGGACAATCTTCCTGCAGAAAAGGCACCTGTTGTCGCAAAGCCAGGTTGTGCAGCATACAGCAGGCCACGATGATCTGGCACACCTTCTTTGATGAGTAGTAGAGAGAACCACCTGTCATATAGAGGCACCAGAATCTGGCCTTCAGGAGGCCAAAGGTCCTTTCGATTACACTCCTAGTTCGCCCATGTGCATCATTTTAACGTTCCTCTGCCCTTGTCCTGGGAATTCTCACTGGGGTCAGTAGCCATGACAGGTAACCAGAATCACCTGCAAATGTCGAGGGACAACTGTTAGACACACACTAACCCTTAGGGACAACCCCAAACCCAGACAATCATTCACAGGGTATAGGGTCCTTGTTCTCACCTATTAGCCACACACAGTGCCTCTGGAGTTGCCCCATCACATAAGGGATGCTGCTATTCCTCAAAATGTAAGTGTCATGCACTGAGCCAGAAAATTTGGCATTCACATGGGAGATGTACTGGTCGGCCAAACATGTTCATCGAATGGTAGCTCTTCCTGTTTCTTTACACCTGTTCACTCCTGCGGGGGGTACCAATGCCATATGTGTCCCATCAATGGCACCTATGATGTTGGGGATATGTCCCAGGGCATAGAAGTCACCTTTCACTGTGGGCAAATCCTCCACCTGAGGGAAAACGATGTAGCTCCACATGTGTTTCAGCAGGGCAGACAACACTCTGGACAAAACGTTTGAGAACATAGGCTGGGACATCCCTGATGCAATGGCCACTGTTGTTTGAAAAGACCCACCTGCCAGGAAATGGAGTACTGACAGGACCTGCACTAGAGGGGGGATTCCTGTGGGATGGCAGATAGCTGAAATCAGGTCTGGCTCCAACTGGGCACACAGCTCCTGGATTGTGGCATGATCAAGTCTGTAAGTGATAATGATGTGTCTGTCTTCCATTGTCAACAGGTCCACCAAAGGTCTGTGCACCGGAGGATGCCGCCATCTCCTCACCTGCCCCAGGGGACATGCCCTATGGACGAGAACAGCGAGCACAGAGTCAGCCAACACTGAGGTATTAAAAAAAGATATAATTGCACACATTTGTCAATCCACAATGTGCCTGTCACTGTGTGTATGCTAGGCCTAGATAGGTGTGACGCATTTCAAATTAATGCCATGTGGCCCCCTGAAATGGCGGATGCCTGAACTGTAATGTGGGACAAGGGGATATGAGGTAACTGCGCTGGCGTTGTATACCATCGTGGTAGGCGGTCGAAGACTGTGGCACAATCCTGCATTGGTTAACATTGGACACTATGGGTCCCAGGAGCCAATGACGATGTATGCCAGTGGTGACAGTACGCACTGCCGCGGACGTGACCGCTATTTTCTGTCTGTTCACTCACTTGATACCTGACCTTCGACAGGAGAGGACCTACACTGCAAGTGCTGCTGTGACCTCATTCTGGAAGTGACAATGGCTCATGTGTCTGGGGAGGAGTTGGAGAAGTTAGTGGATGGGGTCCTCCCCCAGTACACGTTTCTCTACGGTCCTCCAGACAAACAGGTGAGTACACTGTGAGCATGCTGTATGGGCAATGCCTGTTTGGAGTGGTGTGGATGGAAGATACGGGGGGGACAAAGGCCTCCATGAGCGGACGGTGAGTGTATGTGCGTCAGGGCAACGGTGGGAATGTGGGTCAATGACTGTGACGGTCCAAACGGTTAAAGATTATCCTTTTCCCCTGTGCTATTCCTCTAGGTTAGCGCCCCCCAGAAGAAGGATATTTGGCGTGCCATCACCAAGGATGTCCGGACCCTGAGGGTCCACCACAGATGGAGCACCCACTGCCGGAAAAGATGGGAAGACATTCGCCGCTGGAGCAAGAAGATGGCGGAGGCCCAGCTGGGGATGGCCTCCCAACGTGGGAGGGGTACCCATCGCACCATGACCCCCCTTATGTTCCAGATCCTGGTGGTGGCCTATCCGGAGTTGGATGGGTGCTTGAGGGCATCACAACAGCCATAAGGGGGTGAATACATTCACATCCATCTGACTCTGCGCACATTACGAGGTGTGTGGGTGGAGGAGGTGGGCTGTGGGTTCCCCTAGGCCAGGGCGAGTTTTGTAGGCAAGGTCCCTTCGTGAGGCAGGCTATGTGGCACCCCAACCCCACCAGTGGAAAGAGCCATCTACACCTAGTCAGGCTCCTGTGACTTCCATGTGTGCAGCAATCGGACATAGGCCTTGTACCCCATGTCCCTTTGATTAATTAGGATACTCTAAGTGCGTGGCATAGTGCAGAGTGCTGCTGTGTCTGCTGTGTCAGCCAACGGTAGCGGTATTGCATGCACTGAACATGTTTTCTTCTGTCTCCCCCCCCACCTTTTGTGGTCACCCTGTTCTTGTGTTCATTAGCATCATCAGGCGGAGGAGCAGTGCCACCGGAGCAGGAGGGAGCTGCATCCCACATGGCCCTGGAGGGCGAGACAACAGAGTCTGAAGCCACCACTGGGACGGGGGGCGAGGGGAGCTCCACAGCGGGGACAAGAGGTGACATCAGCAACAGTGACTCCTCCTCTGATGGGAGCTCCCTTGTGGTGGCAAGCCCCTCTATGCCCCCCGCATCAAGAGGTACAGCTGTCACCCCCTCTACCAGCACCGCCCTCCCAGCAGCCCATCAGCGTGTGTCCCGTGGCCGCTCACCCAGGAGGGTGTGCATCTCCTTCGCCCCAGGCACCTCAGGCCCTGCTCCAGTCAGCCCTGCTGCCCTCAGTGAGGAGGCTTTTGACCTCCTGAGATCCCTCACTGTTGGCAGTCAACCATTCTGAATGCCATCCAGGGTGTAGAGAGGCATTTGCAACAAACAAATGCATACCTGGAAGGCATTCATTCTGGCCAGGCAGCCCAACAACGAGTATTTCAGGCTCTGGCCTCTGCACTGATGGCAGCCATTGTCCCTGTGTCCAGCCTCCCCACTCCAACTTCCTCCACCCAGACCCAATCCCCTGTACCTCAGCCTATCCCAAGCACACCATCAGACCAGCATGCACCAACCTCAACACACAAGGGTGGCTCAGGCACACAGAAGCACCACACATCCCACAGGCACTCACACAAGCATCATACCCATGCACACATACCAATATCAACTGCCTCCACTGTGTCCCCTTCCTCCACGTCTCCCTCCTCCCTCCCAGTCTCGTCTCCACTCACACCTGCATGTACTACATCTTCAGCCACTACCTCCATCACCAGCACGCCCATCACCACACACCCCTCACGTGTACTCACCACCCCCACTACCATTCACACATCCCCAGTGTCCTCTACCAGTGTGTTTGTGAGCCCTCCTCACAAAGTACACAAACGCAGCCACACACCCACCCAACAGCTATCCACCACACAACAGCCTCCAGCCCACGCACCTTCACCCAAAGTCAGCAAATGTACACCTCCTACATCCACCACCTCTTCCTCCACTCCCAAACCCACTCCATCTACCCGTCCCAGTGTGTCTAAAAAGCTTTTCCTATCAAATGCTGACCTCTTCCCTACACCTCCCCCACCGTTCGTCCCCTAGGGCCCGCCTTTCCAGGCCCCAACCCAGCACCTCAGTCACCACAGTGGTGCCAGCAATAGCGGGATTTTGGAGTGTGCCATGCAACAGGGCTGCCAGTGTCCCATGGAGCAAGGGCAAGGACATTCCGCCACCTCCAAAAGTAAAAAAGTTGCCCACATCCCGGAGGGAGAAGGCGAAAACACCTGCCACCAAGGGCTCAGGCAAAACAAAAGTGGAAAGTGGCAAGACAGCTGCGCCACCATTCAAGGTGGGGAAGGGCCAGAAAATCAAGGGCAGGTCCACGTCGATGCCAACCTGCACGGCGGACAAGACCGCCACGAGCACCGCCACCTGCACCGCCACCACAGAGCCCGCCACCAGCACGGCAGAAACTGAGCCTGCCACCAGCACTGCAGTCACTGAGCCTGCCACCAGTATCGCCGCCACAAAGACCGCCACCAGCACCGCCGCCACGAAGACTGCCACCAGTACTGCCGCCACAAAGACCGCCGTAAGCACCAATTCCACAGAGGCCGCCGCCAGCACAGATTCCACAGAGGCCGCTGCCTGTACCAATGCCACAGAGCTCGCCACCAGCACCGATGCCACAGAGTCCGCCGCAGGCACCGCCGCTACTGACACCGCCACCAGCACCAATGCCACTGAGGTACTGGCAAGCACCGCCGCAACTGACACCGCCGCCAGCACCACCAGCGGCCCCGCGACATCCTGAGACAGTGGTACCATCGCAGACATGGATGCCATCCCCAGTGGTCAGTCGTCCGAGGCTGGTGGTCAGTTCCAGGAGCCTGGACAGCTTGCATGTTGCACCACTGTCAGTGGAGTGTCACATCCACTACCTCAGTCCTGGGCAGGATGAAGCACTCTGGGCACAAAGCCCCCTCCAGAACCAGTGGAGTATCACATCCACTACCTCAGTCCTTGGCAGGATGAAGCACTCTGGGCACAAAGCCCCCTCCAGAACCAGTGGAGAAAGGCATCCACTACCTCAGTCCTTGGCAGGATGAAGGTCTCTGGGCACCATGCCCCCTCCTGAATGAGTGGAGTATCACATCCACTACCTCACTCCTTGGCAGGATGAAATACTCTGGGCACAAAGCCCCCTCCAGAAACATTGGAGTATCACATCCACTACCTCAGTCTTTGGCAGGATGAAGCACTCTGGGCACCAAGCCCCCTCCTGAACCAGTGGAAACTGTTATCCACTTGAGAGACTGTGGCTTTGCACTCCCCAGGATGCAGCAGTGGGTAAACCACCCACTGGAGAGACTTGAGAGACTGTGGCTTTGCACTCCCCAGGATAATACAGTGGGCAATCCACCCACTGGAGAGACTGTGGCTTTGCACTCCCCAGGATACAGCAGTGGGCAAACCACCAACTGGAGAGACTTGAGAGACTGTGGCTTTGCACTCCCCAGGATGCAGCAGTGGGCAAACCACCCACTGGAGAGACTGTGGCTTTGCACTCCCCAGGATACATCAATGGGCATGGAGCCCCCTCGTGGAGCTGGTGTCATAGCACTCATCCGGCTGAGGTGCTCCCTTTTCCTTCCCCCTGAGGTGCCTGTTTCATTTTATTCTGATGGGGGGTGTAAATGTAATGTTGCAGCATGTATTAGTGTGTATGATGTTGTAGGTGAGGGTGGGGGTGTTGCGTGTGTGTGTCACTCTCTTTTCCCTCCCCCCTCCCCTGTGTTGTAGGTGCATTACTCACGTGGTTGTCGCCGCTGTCGTTCGTTCTCCTGGTAGAGGAGCAGGAATACTATCGCAGGGAGGATTTAGAGTTCTGGCTCCATGGCGTCCTGGTTCCTCGTGGGTTGTGTAGAGGTAAGTGTTTTCCCTTTCAAGTCCTGCTTCCGCTGTGTTTTTGTTTGCGTAGGTTCCGCCCCGGAAAAGGTGGCGGATTGGCCTCTCATAATGATGTGGGCGGTACATTGTCTTCCGCCTGTCTGTTGGCGGTGACCGCCATGCTGTTTGTTTGTACCGCCGTGGCGGTCGGAGTGTTAAAGTGGCTGTCTATGCTGGCGGTTTCCGCTATGGTCGTGATTCCATTTTTTTTACTGCCGGCCTGTTGACGGTCTTACCGCCGCTTTAACACCGACTGCCAGGGTTGTAATGAGGGCCTTAGTGCCTTCTGCCAGTCTCTGAATACACATCTGGGGTGGGTGACAGTTGGGCTTTGTGGTTTCCTTCCAGACAGCCATACACAAAGGGAGCTTAGATGTGACTGATGGGCCATCCACTGGCTGATGGGCCATCCCAGGCAGGATGGGAGGGTGGAGCTGACACTTACTCCTGAATAGGCTGTACACAAAGGGCTGCATACCACCAGTAGTGAATCTGGAACCAGAACAGGAAGAGCATGGGCTTCAAAGGCCTTTCTTTGAAGTTTCCCCCACTTCAAAGGCACAACTGGGTGTACCTCAGACACCACCAACACAGTACACTTCTGGACTTGTGGATATCTGCCAGGAAGAAGGACTGTCACTCTGCTGGACTGCAACGCTACTGTTGGACTCCTGCTCAGCTGTGCTTACTTGCTGCCTGCTGCCCTCTTTGCCTGGGAATGAGAAAGACTGGACCTTCATCTCTCCAACCCAGAACCAAAGTGACTCCAAGGGCTTGCTGTCATGACTCCTGTTTTCTGAAGTCTATGTAACACAAAGGACTCCCAACTTACCTGCTACACCACCGAGACTCTGCCATCTACCCTACCAAGTAGTGCCAATCCAGCCCTGGGCCCTTGGAAGTAGGTATAAACTGCTGCTCCCGCCAAACCAATGCATCGCCACTTCTGTGCAAACCAGACTGGCATATCGCCCCTGTCACATGGATCGTAACTGCTGCATCAACCCCCATTGAATGGATGAGAGTCAACACATCACCTCTCCAGCGTGGATCAACCTCGGCACAATGCCATTGGAACCACTGCATCTCAGACCTGATGTATCCTGTTGCTGAATGGAGAAAAGTGCTGATACTTTGCTACTGCGTGGAAATGATGGACGCATCGCTTCCACTGTGGGGACCAATACCAACGCATCACCACAGCCTGCTCCCTGCTTCTTTGGTGTTTATACAACTAGGATTAAGGTACTTTTGTTTAGTGGGCCCAAGGGGTGGTGTCTATTAGTCTGCGGTTTTCACTGTTTTATTGTTTGAAGTGTTGCACAAATGCCTAACACATTAGCTCTTAAGTTAAGCATCACCACTCTGTGCCATGCTACAAGAGGCTGAACATAGGTTAACATAGGGTGTGTTTGTGACTAATGTTTTTAAATAGGATTGTGGTTCCTGCTTGAACAGGGTGCATACCTCTGCCAACCAGAAACCCATTTTCTAACAGTTTTCATCACTTGTTACAACAATTGATCTGATTATAATTTAGATAGATTTACATGCAGGAATTAACTCTGTTGGCCAGTATCCTAATAGCTAAATTTATTTATTAGAAGCTATGAAGGTATTCCCTACCTTCTGCCTACAGCTGAAGGTTGTGTACAGAGTAGTTGGAGATAAACCAAGCCTGCAGCTTGCAGCCCATCCCTGTTCTGCATGGCTGGAAGGTATGAGCAGAGTTTTGTCTCAGATACCGGCCTATACCCAGACCCTGTGGCCAAACCACTGTGGTTGTCCACTGAGCTTGGCCTACAGCCATAAACAGCAGGGGTTGGTCACAGGCATTCTGCACTCAGCAGTCCACAGGTAGCAAACCCCTACTGCATACATTCACCTCAGGTAGTGATAGAGCGATGGATAGTCATGCATAAACTATGAGTACATAGAGACAATCTCTTTGACTGCTATTTTTTGGGAGACCTGAAAACAGCCATTTTTGTTTGCTTTGGGGGTTTATTTCTGGGGTGTTTTGTTATGTTTTTTCTATTTTTTCCTGCCTACTTTTTTAATGACTGTTTTGCCATACATCAACCTATAAACTTTTTTTTAACTGATGGATTTTTTGCTAAACTTCTATCCTTTTATTCTGAATTTTGTGTTTTTTGTTCTCTGCCACATAAATTGATCCTGCACTCCATGTAGGACAGTTTGGCATCTGAAGAACTCCATCCCAGGCTTCAACTTGGAGTGCAGAAGGAGTAGTCAGCTCTTCTCTCAAAGCTTTTAAGGTAACCTTCTAAGGATTGACTTTTTATTTAATTCATCATTGTCTGAAGAACTCATTAAGCTGAGACCTATCTTTTTGCCCTGGCTTAAAGATGTTGTAGCAATGTGATCCTAGACATCTCTAGCACCAGCACACTCTGCTGAAGAACTTGAGCACTTTATGAATCTAAAAACTCTCAAAAAGAAACATGAAATCCTTTGCCTTCTTCTCAGTTACCCCATCTTCCCAGGGCATATCACCTGAAGCTCATCAGACACAAAAGATAACGCAGATGTAGAAGATGATCTGACCAAGTCTTTCTGTTGTTCTCAATTGCTCAGATTGGGTTGCCCCCTGCACTACAAGGTCCCACTGCTTAGGTCCTCTGCTCTGTGGAAATGCTCTTGTCGCTATACGACTACCACATTTTGACTTGGTGGGATGTTACTTAGGATTTATCCAATGAAAAGCTCAGAGTGGTCTTCAAGCTGAAAAGTAGCCTGCACCTAACTGAAAGTCTGTACACTACAGAAGAAGTCCTTCCCTCATTGCTATATGTATCAGTTCTGTCATCCCAAGAAATTTCCACTAAAGGGTAAAGTGATGACTTCATAAACCATAAGGGTGAATATGGAAGCCCACACACTTGTGGGGTACTGTATAACTGCTCCAGAACTAGGAACTCTGATGAATTCAAAAGAGTTCAAACAATAGGTTTTGTGAGAGCTCCTGACTTTATTATGCACAATCACCTAAAGTACTGCCCATCACTCGTCATCAAATCCCGAGATGGCAATATATGATTCCATTATGCATGTCACTCATTATGAATTGGCTGTATTTTTTTTTTCTTAAGGGTAGTTAAAACTAAAAGGTTTTTTTCAAATATGCAAACGTTTATTAATATAGTAAGTGAAATACTGCACTACATATATTGTTGGTTGTCTGCAGTAAAATTAAAATAATTTTTCATTATGGAACATAGGCCCTTATGTACTAAGTGTCCTTTTAAGGAACTGTAAATTGCAGCATTTAACCATTCACAATTTGCAATTCCTTCATAGGAATGTACAAAAATGAATTGGGTAAAAGTACACCGATTTTTACCTAATGCAATTGTATTTTGTGAATTGACCTACATACTAATAGTTCGGTTCTCAAAATACAGAATCATAAGAGGTTGCAATTTGACCTACCTTATAAATATGAATGAGGTAAGTCGAACATTGTGTCATACTACCATTGGCTACATTCACATGCATGGTTGCTTTCTGCTGTCAACAGAGAAACCATGCCTGTGATTGCTTTTAAATATAGCAGTCTTTAAAAAAAAAAACACAACCTGTTTTCCTTAAAGGAAAATGGGATGCATTTTTTAAAAAATTGAAAATGGCACAAAACTTTTATATGAGCAGGCATTGCTCCCTGTTTTTTCCTCTTGTGATTGTTTTTGTGCAGGAAGGTGCACCTTCCTGCACAAAAACAATCGTCCCCACAATACTGGCACTCTTGCACCATGGCGACAAAGGTGCTTGTAGATGTGGTGCATTTCTGCTCTTTCCTAGTGGTGCCAGGCGGTGCAGCAATGCACTTGCTGTGCCACCCAGCACCATGGGGCTCGTAAATGATGCCCTCCATTTTTGGAAGGGACGTAATTAACATGCCTCTTCCAAATACCGAATCATTATATATTGTCAATTGGCGATTCGGTAAGACTCTGTAGCATGTTACCAACAGTAGAATTGCTTAATACACGAAGTACTAAAAATGTAGACTTGTAGGTTGAAACAAAAAAAACAACTCTCTGCGTTGGTAGAAAACATTCGTTAGGTAGATGGTAATAGAACTGTGCCTTTGAGGTGCAGCAAATAATTGGCACTGATTGTAATTAAAAAAATTAGGTATTCTTAAAGTTTTATCAACAGATTGATCATAAAGCAATTGGCAGCATTGACGGACTGGAGAATTATATAATAAATGTAAATTTTGCTGCACTTACCACATACATTGCTGCGTAATGTGCAGATTCAAAAGAAAAAGGTGTTTTTTGCCCAAATAGATCAAAATAATACTGGTGGTGAATGTGCCACATAATGCTGCTTAATTTGTCTTCTATTAACATATATTTTATAAAACCCTACCACATAGCTTTGCCTTCCATTGTCGCATAACTATCGAAGCCCTGCCAATAACAATGCTCGGTAAAGTCATAATGATGATCATCATATTTTTCAGGGAGGTGTGAAATATCTTCCATATTTCAAGTCTCCATTCTATATCATAGTTTAGTGCTTATTTACGTCTGCCTACGTGCTGTATGTAATTACCTGCTACGCACCAGGACATACACAAGGTGTCCAAGAAAGTTCTGTGCATTGTTAACTGCTGCATCTTATGTTTTCTTTAGTGCTGTGTGTGGAGTACAATTAAAAGAGATGGAGTACAAATGGTATCTTTTGTGTCATGCCATAAAACATGTTCTGGGGAATCCTGCCACGGTACAGAAACTTTCAGCTGAGTCAGCACCACTAAATGTCTCACTAGAAGAAAACTAAGGTGCAGAGGTGGGAACAAACAAAGCGTAAATCACAGGGAGACAGTTCCAGGTTTCTGTTAGAGGAGTATTTAACTCTGCTTAGCTTTCTGTTTCTCAAAGTGCCTGAAGCCTGCCCTTCTTTACAATACGAGACATTAACGAGACTGTGGTGGCGCGTCCCAGGAGGAACATCAGCCAGTAGCCTATCCCAGAGAATTCATTTAGGAAAATAACTGACCCTCCAGGCCCTACAAATGCAGTTTATCTAATAAGAATGTGCACAGTACAAGTGTGTGCCATGATAGACTACAGTTAACATTCGTTTCTGAATTTAAGAATTATGCCACCCTGCAGCATGGCACTGTATTTTACTGATAATATCCTGCTCGGGGCATTACTTCGCTGAGGCCTACGACCGTACCACAAAGCCAACATTAAAAGTGCTAATTTAAGAGAGGCCTATGTCATGTTTTTGGGTTGACTGCTGTTTTTATAGTTGACTAGCTAAAGTGAGTGGTAGCTTACCAGTTTATTCAAGGGTAAACTGTCAATAGAAATGTAAAGAAATTGGCTGCTTTTGACTGGAAAAGTAGCAGAATTTGTTGATTTCTTAAAGGTAAACGACAGAACATAACAGAAAACCATCACATGTAGCATGTAGGAACACAATCAAAACAACACAACATCTAAAGTAGAATGCAACACAGTACAACATTACCACAATGCATAAATACAGCACACAAAATGACACAACAGACCATCTGTTATAATCAGGGTTTTCAGCTGGAGTGGAATGATGTAGATATATTGGGTGATGTACGGGGTTGTAGGATGTGAGCTCATTGGGTTTTGTGGATGTTACTGATTGTAAAGGTGTTTGGTGTTGCAGGAACAGGTTATTCATCCGTCATTAGACTGAATAAGTAGATCCTAAAGTGTTCTGTGGTAATTGCAACACTTTTTCTGGAGACTAGATTGGAATGTGCCAGACACCTGAATGAGCTGTGAAAGCAATCCAGCTGAGAAAAGACTGTGTCACCCCAGTGAGGCTGTTACTTGGTGCTGTAAGACACAGAAGGATTTAAGCGCAGAGAAATGCTCACTTTCTAAAAGTAGCATTTCTAAAATAGTAATATAGGATCCAACCTCACCAGTCAGCAGGATTTTATATTACCATTCTGGCCATATTAAATATGACCTATTTACTCCTTTTTAATCAGAATCTACCACTCAAACAGTTTATGAGGGTAGCCTAAATGTTAGCCTATGAAAGAAGCAGGCCTCACAGTAGTGGAAAACGAATTTAGGAGTTTTCCACTACCAGGGCATATCAAACACACAGATATATGTCCTGCCTTTTACCCACATAGCACCCCGCCCCCTAGGTTACATAGGGCCTAACTCAGGGGTGATTTATATCTAGTAAAAGGGGAGTTTAAGGCTTGGAAAGTACTTTTAAATGCCAAGTCAAAGTGGCAGTGAAACGGCACACACAGGCCTTGCAATGGCAGGCCTAAGACATGGCTAAGGGGCTACTTATGTTGATGGCACAATCAGTGCTGCAGGCCCAGTAGGAGCATTTAATTTAAAGGCCCTGGGCACATGCAGTGCACGTCACTAGGGACTTACAAATAGATTAAATATGCAAATTGGGTATGAGCCAATGTCACCATGTTTTAAGGGAGAGACCCTATGCACTTTAGCAGTGGTTAGCAGTGGTAAAGTGTGCAGAGTCCTAAAACCAAGAACAACAGTGTCAAAAAGTGGAGGGAGGCAGGCAAGACGTTTGGGGTGATCACCTTACGGTTGTCAGGTCTAAAACGTGTCCCCCCAGATGAAAGTGGGGAGAGCTACCCAACTCCTTGGAAGCTCTCATCGCTAAGGCGGAAGTATCTGGAGAGACCATTAGCATGGGCGTGGTCAGTCCCCAGGCAATGATCCCCCATAAAGTCCATCCCCTGTAGGGAAATGGGCCACCTCAAGAATTTAAGATTTTCACCCCTCATCTGCATGAGCCATCTGAGGGGTCTGTGGTCAGTCTGAACCCTGAAGTGAATACCAAACAGGTATGGTCTCAGCTTCTTCAGTGCCCAGACCATAGCAAACGCTTCTCTTTCAATAGCACTCCACCTCTGTTCTCGTGGCAATAGTCTTCTGCTAATAAAGACTACCAGTTGGTCTAGGCCCTCCTTATTCAGCTGTGCTAGGACTGCCCCTATGCCTTGAGGTGTCTGTCTGCACGATTAATTCCCTGGAGTAGTCAGGGGCCTTGAGCATGGGTGCCGTGCACATGTCTTTGTTCAGGGAGTCAAAGGCTTTCTGACAAGCCTCTGTCCAATTCACCAACCTGGGTTGCTTCTTGGATTTCAGCTCTGTTAAGGGGGCCACTATGGAGCCATAACCCTTATCAAATCTTCTGTTATCCGATGGGACCTAAGAAGGATTTTACCTCTGTCTGGGCTCTAGTTGGTTGCCAGGCCTTGGTTGTTTTAATCTTGGCCTGGAGGGGTTGCACCTTGCCACCACCTACTAGGTGTCCCAAGTACACCACGGAAACCCTGCTCAATCTGCAACTTACTGGCCTTGATGGTTCCGCCACAGCTATTATGACACACATCTCGGAATCCGCCGAAACTCAGACACCCACACAAGTCCGCCACAACAAAGGTCAGTGTAAAACTGGCGAAAACAAATCCTCCACCATCACGTCAACAGAAACACGCCCATGCTATCACGACACACGAATCCATGCGGCGGTTTTTCAACCGCGGTATTCCATTGGCGGTGTACACCGCCGCGCTCAAAATACACACACATCTCCAAAACACCGCCACATTGGACAATTAAAAAAACACACACCTGATACACATACAAACACCACTCCCACACACCCATTACAAAATAAAACACACACCCACATCACCCACAAACCCCTACGACCAAAAATTCAGAAAGAAGGCCAGAGAGACAGAGAGCACAGCAACTGAGAACCCCACCACAAAGAGGCACACAACACCATCACCCATACAACATTACACGCATAATACACCACGCACCACTACACATTACCACACACATCAACACTGACACCACCCCAAACAACCCCATGTCACGCCCACCCCATGTCACGCCAAAGACACCTCCGGTTTTCCGAGGAGGAGCTCCGGGTCATGGTGGAGGAAATCCTACGGGTAGAGCCACAGCTATTTGGCTCACAGGTGCAGCACACATCCATAGCCAGGAAGATGGAGCTATGGCGCAGAATAGTCGAAAGGGTCAACGCAGTGGGACAGCATCCAAGAAATCGGGAGGACATCAGGAAGAGGTGGAACGACCTACGGGGGAAGGTGCGTTCTGTGGTCTCCAGGCACAACATCGTGGTTCAGCGGACCCCCACCTCCTCCCCCACAACTAACACCATGGGAGGAGCAAGTCTTGACCATCATGCATCCAGAGGGCCTCGGCGGAGTCGGTGGAGGAAAGGACACTGGTAAGTCACATCTTAACTATCATATCCCCCACCCTACCTGCATGCCATCACACACCCCCAACCTCACCCCCTCTCCTATCTCTCCAACTCCTCACATATGTACTAATAATACAAACCACACATCCCAACACCAAGCCCTGCATGACACAACTAAGCATGGTCACCCCTCACCAAAGCATGCTCACTGCACATACCCATAACAACCCCCTAACCATCATCACACAAACCCACACACAGGAATTCATGCACTGGGGTACACAAACACCCACCCATTGCACACCATTACACACACACATGCAATAATCATGCTCTTATATCTCTGCAGGACCACTAAGGAACGTCACCACACAGGGGGGTCCAGACATCTCCACTCCACCCACAGAAGAGGCTCACAGTGACGACAGCAGCTCTGCCCTACTGGATCCTGATGACCAGCCCGGACCATCGTGGGCCTCGGGACAGTCGGTTCCCCTTGCACAGGCACAGCCCAACACTGACCTTCCACCCTCTGGTAACACCAGCACAGCAACCACCCAGCGGGCCCATACCTCCGTACCCAGGACACGTCAATCAGCGGTGTGTCCACCACTACAGGGAACCCAGGATAACACACCACCCCAACAACAACAGGGACCTGGGGCCAGTGGTAGTGGGCACACGGTCCAGGGGACGGAGGCACAGGAACACAGGGGCACTGGGAGGGCTGTTGTGCCACAGGGGGCGGACAGGCCAAGGGAACCCACTCTCCACGAGGACCTCTCCTCCATCATGGAAGCATACCACCACTCCCAGGAGACGATGGCGACGGTCCTGGCCAAGTTTCAGGAGACCCAGCGCCTGCAGGAGGAGCAGTATTTGGGGTTCAGGGAGGAGCTCAGGACCATCAGCTCGGCCCTGGGAACCCGCATAGGGGTGCTGAAGGACATACAAAAAACCATGAGGGACACCGTGGCACTCCAAGGGGCCCCTGACACTAGCCTGGACGATGAACTGCCCACCACCTCCGCCGGCGCTAGTGGACAGTACGTCCTGCCACAGGACCACCACACCAGCACCCCACCCCCTGCAGACGGACAACCACCACGCAAGCGGTCCCTGAGATCCAGGAACAGGACAGAGCAAGATGGCAAGACCCCACCAGGAAATTAGACAACCCTGATTGTCCTCCCACTGTCCCACTTTGTTACCCTGTCCATACTTAAACTGCCCCAGCTCCACTTCCTATGCCCATATGGGCAGTGCACCTGTGTGACCAATTGACTGTACTCTGCCATGGACATTCCTCCACCATCCCCCATCACCATTTTACAACCCCCCTCCATTTTTGAGCACTTAAATAAACACCCTTGAACCACAAGACAATCTTGAGTCAGTCTGTGATTTGGTAAATTTGTATTATCAATGACAGTGTCAAAATGCGTTCCCAGTTGTATAGCCAACATACCTATGTCACACATCACAAGTCCTTGAAGGATGCAAGCAGATGACACAGGTTGGTAACCACACCTGTGAAACCATAATGGAAAGGTACAACTCAGTGACCAAATACTGCTATTAAATAACAGACAGGATAGAGGTAGAACTGTGAAATTGAATGTAATGTGAAAAAAAGATTTTCTCACCTGTGTGTCACTGGAAATATTGCTGTATGACTGACTCCCTGTTGTCTATGTCTTCTTCCTCAGCTTCCTCCTCATCACTTTCCACAGGCTCCACAGCTGCCACAACACCGCCATCTGGACCATCCTCCTGCAGAAAAGGCACCTGGCGTCGCAAAGCAAGATTGTGAAGCATCGAGCAGGCGATGATGATCTGGCACACCTTCTTCGGTGAGTAGAATAGGGAACCACCTGTCATATGGAGGCACCTGAACCTGGCCTTCAGGAGGCCGAAGGTGAGTTCGATCACCCTCCTAGTCCGCCCAGGGGCCTTATTGTAGCGTTCCTCTGCCCTGGTCCTGGGACTCCTCACTGGGGTCAATAGCCAGGAAAGGTTGGGATAACCAGAGTCCCCTAATAGCCATACACGGTGCCTCTGGAGTTGACCCATCATATAAGGGATGCTGCTATTCTGCAGGATGTAGGCATCATGCACTGAGCCAGGGAACATAGCATTTACCTGGGAGATGTACTGGTCTGCCAAACATACCATCTGTACATTCATGGAATGATAACTCTTACGGTTCCTGTACACCTGTTCACTTCTGTGGGGGGGGACCAGAGCTACATGGGTCCCATCAATAGCACCTATGATGTTGGGGATATGTCCAAGGGCATAGAAGTCACCTTTCACTGTGGCCAAATCCTCCACCTGAGGGAAAACTATGTAGCTCCTTACGTGTTTAAGCAGGGCAGACAACACTCTGGACAACACGTTAGAAAACATAGGCTGGGACATCCCTGATGCCATGGCCACTGTTGTCTGAAAAGACCCACTTGCAAGGAAATGGAGCACTGACAGCACCTGCACGTCAGGGGATATTCCAGTGGGATGGCGAATTAGTGACATCAGGTCTGGCTCCAACTGGGTACATAGTTCCTGGATAGTGGCACGGTCAAACCTGTAGGTGATGATTAAATGTCACTCCTCCATTGTCAACAGGTCCACCAGCGGTCGGTACACCGGAGGATTCCGCCATCTTCTCAAATGTCCCAGCTGACGGTGCCCAGGAAGGACAACAGCGACCACAGAGTCAACAAATTTCCAGGTATGTACCCACAGATACACAGAACACAACATCAAACACAAAACTCTTCCTGTATGTGTGTTGAGTGTAGGCCTCGCTATGTGTGACGCAGTAGTAAATGAAGCCATGTGGGCCCCTAAAATGGCGGCTGCCTGACCTCTAAACTGGGACAATGGGAATGTGAGGTAACTGCGCTGGCAGTGTACCCCGTCGCGGTGGGCGGTCGTAGACCGCGGCGCAGTGCTGCATTGGTTAACATTGGACCCTATGGGTTCCAGGAGCCAATGACGAAGTGCACCGGTGGTGATGATACGCACCACCGCGGATGTGACCGCCGCAGACGTGACCGCCATTTTCTATCTGTTCAATCACTCGATACCTGATCTTTGACTGGAGAGGACCTACACTGCAAGTGCTGCTGTGACCTCGGTCTGGAAGAGACAATGGCTGCTGCGTCTGGGGAAAGGGCCCCTGCCTTCAATGCTCAGGAGTTGGAGAAGCTAGTAGACGGGGTCCTCCCCCAGTACACGCTACACTACGGTCCTCCAGACCAACAGGTAAGTACACAGGGAGCACGTTGTATGGGCTATGCTGGGTGGAGAGGGCTGGTTGTAAGAGGGAAGGGGGCAGAGTTCAGGGAACATGAAGGAGTGTGAATGCATGTGCCACATGGCAAGGGTAGGGATGGGGGCCACTCACTTTGAAGGTGCAGGCAGTAATGACTTCTCTTCTTCCCCTGTGCATGTCATGTAGGTCAGCGCCCACCAGAAGAAGGACATTTGGCGTGCCATCGCCAAGGACGTCCGGACCCTGGGGGTCCACCAGAGACGGGGCACCCACTGCCGTAAAAGATGGGAGGACATTCGCCGCTGGAGCAAGAAGACGGCAGAGGCTCAGCTGGGGATGGCCTCCCAATGTGGGAGGGGTGCCCGTCGCACCATGACCCCCCTGATGTTCCGGATCCTGGCAGTGGCCTACCCAGAGTTGGATGGGCGCTTGAGGGCATCACAGCAGACACAAGGGGGTGAGTACACTCTCGTTCTGGGGACTTGGCGCGCAGTTGAGGGGTCTGGGTGGGGGAGGGGGGCTGTGGGTGTACCTAGGGCAGGCATAAATACATAGGCTAGGCCCCTCCATAATGCAGGGCATGTGGCACTCCACCCCACCTCAGTAGTGGGCCAAGTACAGGTATAGATGCCCCTGTGGCATCCATGTGTTCAGATGTCCACCATAGCCATGTAGGCCAGATCCCAGCAATTGTGTCTGTAGAGGCCAAGAGCACAGCATAGTGCAGGGGGCTGCTGTGTCTGTATTGTCCGCCAACGGTAGCGGTAAGCCATGCACTCAACCTGTCTTTCTTCTGTCGTCCCCTCCCACTTTTTCTGCTCTTCCTGTTCTTTTGTGCATCAGCATCATCAGGCGGAGGTACAGTGGCACCGGGGCACGAGGGAGCTGCATCCCATATGGCCATGGAGGGCCACACCACGGACTCAGAATGCACCAGTGGGACAGAGGGTGAGGGGAGCTACACTTCAGTCACCGGATAACCAACCAGCGACACGGACTCGTCCGCCGATGGGAGCTCCCTTGTGGTGGCAGCACCATCTGTGCCCCCCACATCTACAGGTACAGCCGCCACCTCCCCTACCAGCACCGCCCTCCCAGCAGCCCCTCAGCGTTCGCCCCGTGCCCGCTCACCCAGGAGGGTGGGCATCACCTTCGCCCCAGGCACCTCAGGCCCTGCCCCAGTCATCCCTGCTGCCCTCAGTGAGGAGGCCATTGACCTCCTCAGGTCTCTCACTGTTGGGCAGTCTACCATTGTGAATGCCATCCAGGGTGTAGAAAGGGAGTTGCAACGCACTAATGCATTCCTGGAGGGCATTCATTCTGGTCAGGCTGCCCATCATCGAACCCTGCAATCTCTGGCCTCAGCACTGCTGACAGCCATTGTCCCTGTGTCTAGCCTCCCCCTTCCAAATTCCTCCACCCAGACCCAATCCCCTGTACCCCATCCTATCCCAAGCACACCATCAGACAAGCAGGCATACACCTCAACACCCAAAAGTAACTCAGGCAAACATAGGCACCACACAACCCACAGGCACTCACACAAGCATCACACACATGCAGACACAGCAACATCCACTGCCACCACTGTGTCCCCCTCCTCGTCGTCTCCCTCCTCCCTCCCAGTATCGTCTACACTCTCACCTGCATGCACCACATCTACAGGCACTAGGACTTGCACCAGAACACCCAGCACCACACCCCGCTCACCTGCACTCACCACCCCCACTCCCATTTACGCGTCCCCTGTGTCCTCTACCAGTGTGTCTGTGACACCCCCTCCCAAAGTACACAAACGCGGGCACTCACACACCCAACATCCATCCACCTCATGACAGCCTCCAGTACCTGCACCCAAAACACCTAAAGTGACACCTCCTACAACCACCTCCTCTTCCTCCACTCCCAGACCCCCTCTAGCTATCCATCCCAGTGTTCGTCAGAAACTGTCCCTCTGCAACGTTGACCTCTTTGCCCCCACCCCCACCCCTCCAATTCATCAGTCCCGTAGTAGCGCCTCAGCCAAAAAGACTCCAGTACCAGTGGTGCGTGTTACAGGTGTGTGGAGTGCACCGGCCACCAGGGCAGCCAGTGTGACACGGAGCCAAGGCACTGCCAGTCCACCCCCTGTAAAGCATCTCATATTGGAAAGTGGCCGACGGGACCGGGTGAAGACTCCTGAAGGCAAAGCTACTCACAAGGGTCCCAGGGGTATTGCAGAGTCAGCTGTGACTCCTCCAAAGGTGGTGAAGGGCTAGAAGAAGTCTGATCAGCCTGGTGTGAGCAGCACGGCGGAGAAGGGCGCCATCCTCCCCGGCGGCCGGGACGCCACCGCCAGCACCGTCGTCACTGGTCAGGAGACCACCGCCAGAGTCAGTGCCCAGGAGGGCAGAAGTATCGTCACTTGTCAGGAGACCACTGCCAGAGTCAGTGCCCAGGAGGGCCCCGGCTGCCACAGCCCCGCTGGGCAATGAGGGACCGTCATGCCACACACCAATGCACAGGTCAGAGACCGCCATGGCCAAGCACCGCTGAACAGGGCAAGCACCGCTGAACAGGCCAGATACCACCATGGCAAAGCACCGCTGAACAGGGCAAGCACCGCTGAACAGGCCAGACACGGCCATTGCAAAGCACCGCTGAACAGGGCAAGCACCGCTGAACAAGGCAAGCACCGCTGAACAGGGCAAGCACCGCTGAACAGGGCAGAGCACCGCTGCCGAAGGAAAAGACCGCCACATCAAACATCGTTATCCCATGTACAGCTGGGACAGTGACGGGACATGAACTGTCACGGGGAGCCTAATCCAGTCTAGGCACCATTCCCCCTCCAGAACCAGTGGAGAGATCCATCCAATTGAGAGACTGTGGCTTTGCACTCCCCAGGATATGGCAGTGGGCAACCCACCCACTGTAGAGACTTGAGAGACTGTGGCTTTGCACTCCCCAGGATATGGCAGTGGGCAACCCACCCACTGTAGAGACTTGAGAGACTGTGGCTTTGCACTCCCCAGGATATGGCAGTGGGCAACCCACCCACTGTAGAGACTTGAGAGACTGTGGCTTTGCACTCACCAGGATACATCAATGGGCATGGAGCCCCCTCGTGGATCTGGCGTGGTGCTGTAATCCGGCTGAGGTGCCCCCCTTTCCCTTCCCCCTGATGTGCCTGTTGTGTTTCTCTCTGATGCCCCGTCAGTGTTCTCTCTGTTTGTGGACAGGTATCTTGTGTGGGCCTCGCCCATGCATTTTTGGCCCAGTGGTGCACGGACATTGAGATGTGCATATCTGCACTACTTCTCGTAATGTATATACTTTTGAATGTGTTTATATATATCTGTATATATCTGAAACATGTATTTTGATACATTACAATGTTTGAACTGATTTCGTTTTGTCTTTGCATTCTTCCCGGGGGATAGTGGGTTGTTACTGTGATGTTTGGAAATGCATTGGTGTGTGTGTTGTAATGTGCGAGGGTCGGGGTGAGGGTGGGAGTGTTGCGTGTGTGTCCCCCGACTTTTGCCTCCTCCCTCCCCTATGTCGTAGGTGCAGGACTCACCGTTGTCTTCGCCCGTCGCCGGAGCTGGTGTTCGTAGATGAACAGGAAGACAGGGGCAGGGAGGATTTGTAATTCCGGCTCCATGGTGGCCTCCTTCCTCGTGGGATGTGTAGAGGTGAGCGTTTTCCCATTGCAAAAGCTGTTTCCGCCATGTTTTTATCCACGGTGAATCCGCCCCGGAAAAGGTGGCGTATTGGTGGGTTGTGATACTGTGGGCGGTGCATTGTCTTCCGCCTGTCTGTTGGCGGTGACCGCCGCGCTGCTGGTCTGTACCGCCGTGGCTGTCAGAGTGTTAAAGTGGCTGTCTTTGTTGGCGGTTTCCGCCATGGTCATAATTCCCTTTTTTTGTCCGCCGGCCTGTTTGCGGTATTAGCGCCACTTTAACACCGTCAGCCAGGGTTTTAATGACCCCCTTTATATCACTTTTCAGTGATATCTTTACAAATAATTCATATTGCATCTTTTATCGTTTTGACCTGCAAATATCCAGATAAATATTATATATATTTCTAAACACTGTGTGGTGTATTGTTGTGGTGCTATATTGTGTTATTGTATGATTTATTGCACAAATACTTTACACATTGCCTTCTAAGTTAAGCCTGACTGCTCAGTGCCAAGCTACCAGAGGATGGGCACAGGATAATTTGGATTGTGTGTGACTTACCGTGACTAGAGTGAGGGTCCTTGCTTGGACAGGGGGTAACCTGACTGCCAACCAAAGACCCCATTTCTAACAATGACCCTCAAGAGTAGAAAAAGCTGATCTCTTTTGTGCCCCTTCAGTCAAGGCAATCTGCCAGTACCCTGATGTGAGGTCAAATGTACTAAGGAACTTGGCAGCACCTAGCCTGCCTACGAGCTCATCAGCTCGGGGGATGAGGTGAGCCCCGGTAGCCCACGCAGAACCTAAGCTCTGGCTTGGCACCAGGAACAGCAGACTTGGGAACCAACACCACTGGACTGAACCAGGGACTGCTGAAATTGTCTATCGCCACAACTGCCAGCATCTTGGCAACTTCCTCCTTAATGCTGGACCTCACCTTATCTGAAACTCTATAAATTTTATTTTTTTAGAGGGGGACTGTCTCCTGTGTCCATGTCATGAGTCCAGGGGTGAGGGAAAACAGGGAAGAAAACTGCTCCAATAACTCATAGCAGCCCCCTCTATGATATTGGGGCTAGGGATTCAGAGAGATTGACACCCTCCACTGACCCATCACCTTCTTTGGCAAAGACGAGTTAGGGGAGAGGCTCACTCCCCTTTTCCATACCCTCATCTGTCACCGGAAGCATGCTGACTTCAGACCTCTCAAAATGAGGCTTCCGTCGGTTTTGATGGTGCACCCTTAGGACTTGAGGTCCACTAAGTAAGTGTCCTTCCCCTTCTGCTCCTTGGATCTCGAATAGGCCAGTGCAGTGGTACTGGAAGCTCTAGGCTCTTCTGGCTCCATTACCCATACTTTGTCTCCAGGTGAGAATTATATCAGGGTGGCCTTCTTGTCATACCATTGCTTCATTACCTCTTGACTGGCCTCAAGGTTGCTTTTGACCTGCTTCCAGAAGTGCTGCATCTGGTTGTGGAGGGCCAGCATTTAACTGACAACATCCAGAGGGTGTTTCCTGGGAGCTTTCTCCCACCCCTCTTTTACTATGTGTTAGACTTGGCATCCTTGGCATGGTCTCCCCTAACCTTTGTGCCTCTGTTTCCCAGGATGTGTGCTGGACTCTATTTTTGCTGGTTTTGTTACTCTGGGCACTTTACCACTGCTATCCAGTGCTAAAGTGCAAGTGAGCCTATGTAAAATGTATGTGTAATTGGATTTCCATGAGTGGCATATTTGATTTACTGGTAAGGCCCTATTACAGTGCACTATAGGTGCCCATGGCCTGTAAATCAAATGCTACTAGTGGGCCTGCAGCACTGGTTGTGCCACCCACAATAGTAGCCCTGTAAACATGGCTCAGACCTGCCACTACAGTGACTGTGTTTATAGAATTTAACTGCCAATTCGACTTGGCAAGGGTACCCACTTGCCAGGCCTAAACCTTCCCTTTTCTTACATGTAAGACACCCCTAAGGTAGGCCCAAGGTAGGTCCTAGATAGCCCCATGGGCAGGGTGCAGTGTATGTTTAAGGTAGGACATATTCTAATGTGATTTATATGTCCTGACAGTGAAATACTGCCAAATTCGTTTTTCACTGTTGCAAGGCCTATCTCTCTCATAGGTTAACATTGGGGCTGCCTTTAAAAATGATTAAAGCGTAGATTCCCTTTGGGAACAGATAGACATGTGGAGTTTGGGGTCTCTGAGCTCACAATCTTAAAATCCATCTTTTAGTAAAGTTGTTTTTTGGGTTGTGTGTTTGAAAATGCCAGTTTTAGAAAGAGGGCATTTTCTTGCTTAACCAATTCTGTGACTCTGCTTGTTTGTGGATTACCTGTCTGGGTCAGTTTGACAGCTGAGCTGTTTCCGCCGCTCTCTAGACAGTGAAACAAAGGGATCTGGAGTGTAGCCTGCATATCCTGATGAGCCATCTGTGCTAGGAGAGAGGGGAGGAGTGGTCACTCACACCTGAAAGGGCTGTGCCTGCCCTCACACAATGCAGTCTCCAACCCCCTGGTGTGTTTCTGAGGCCTGGCCTGGGCAAGACAGGATTTCACAAACAAGAGACTTTCCTTTGAAGTAGGCCTAATCAAAAGGCAGAACTGGGAATAAGAAGGGCACCCAACCCCCTGAAAATTAGATCACTTGTGGAAATCAAGAGGAACCTCTGCCTGGAGAAGAGCTGAAGAGCTGAGGAGAAGGGCTGCCCTGCCTGTGACTGTGCTCTGTGGAGCTATCCTGCAGTTGTTGCTTCTGCCTGTGCAAGGGGACAAAGACTGGACTTTGTTCTGCATTCCTGCTTGTGAAGAAATCTCCAAGGGCTTGTCCAGAGCTTGCCTCCTGTTGTTGAAGTCATCAAAGACTTCTCCTGCCAGCACCCGGACTCTCTGCTGAGACTCCGGCCTTGCCAAATGGTGCCCTATCCAGTTCATGGGTCCTTGGAAAGTGAAGCTGGCAGACCAAGACTGAAAATCCATGCAAAGACCACTGTGCGGGGAAAATATCGATGCACCTTCCCAGACATGGCTGAAAAATGACATACTGCCGGCTTTGCTGCAGAAATCGACGATCCACTGGAATCGTGGCTAGAAGATTGACACACGCAGCTGGAGAAAGGACATGCAATACCTGCTGACGGAGGCTGATAACGTCGCAACCCACATAGCGCGGTTTTGCTGATACCGTGCGGCAGGATTTTTGATGCAAACCTTGCTGGGCGCAGAAAAACGATTCAAAGCCTGCCCGGACCAGAGTGCTTGCCCAATCGACGCATCAGTGTCCTGTGGAGAGATAAAATGACGCACGCCGACCCAACTGGAGGAGGAGAATGAAGCACTGTCCCACTTGCGGATGGAAAATCGATGCATCGCTAGCCTTTTCTGACTCACACTCACCCGTGCGTGTTATTTTGACGATACCCAGGTACTTTTCAACACTAACAGTGTTTTTACTGTTTTCTCAAGGATTTAAGACTCTTTTGCTTTTTAAGTTAATACCTTGACTTGTGTATGTTGGATTTTTGTCATTTTGTTCTTGTTTTGTTTAGATAAATATTACCTATTTTTCTAAACCTGTGTTGTGTCATTTTGTTGTGTTTTCACTGAGATACTTTGTGTGTTTGTCCAAATACTTTACACCTAGACTCTGAAGTTAAGCCTGCCTGCTCGTGCCAAGCTACCAAGGGGGTGAGCGGGGGTTAGCTGAGGGTGATTCTCCTTTACTCTGAATTGATTGAGGTTCCTCGCTTGGATGGGGGTAACCTAACTGCCAACCAAAGACCCAATTTCTAACACTATGCTTAGGGGTCCCCTGACAGGATATCCTTAGAGAAGTTGAAAGGGGTTGAACCGCACCCCTTTCTGGGGCACTTCTCTATAAGCAAAGAGAAGACGTGGCAAGAGGACGTCCCATTTACTCCTCATGGCCTCAGGTAGGACTGTGATCATTCCTTTTAGGGTCTTGTTGAACCTTTCTACAAGCCCATTGGATTGAGGATGGTAAGAGATGGTGAACCAGTAGGTCACCCCACATGCATCCCACATTGACTTCATGTACGCAGACATGAAGTTTGTGCCTCTGTCAGACACAATCTCTTTTGGGAATCCCACATTAGTAAATATCCCCATCAGAGCTCTGGTCACCATCGGTGCAGTCACTGTTCTTAGAGGGATTGCCTCTCGATAGGGGTGGCATGGTTCACCAAAACCAGGATAAACCTGTTGCCTAGGGCAGTTTTGGGGTCCAAGGGACCAATGACATTGATGCCCACCCTTTCAAAGGGGGTGCCAATGATAGGGAGTAGGATCAGGGGGGCTTTTAGCCTTTTCCCTGTCTTCCCACTAGCCTGGCAGGTTGGGCAGGACCTACTAAAAGCATCTGAAGCTTCCCGCATTCGGGCCAATAAAAGTGGGTGACAAGCTTGACAAAGTTCTTGTCTTGTCCCAAATGCCCTGCCAGGGGGATGCAGTGAGCCAACCCCAGTAGGAAGGCCCGGTAGCACTGGGGGACCACCAGCACCTGTGCTGCCCCAGCTTCCGGTACCTTGGGCTCACTGTAAAGGAGATCATTCTCCCAGTAGATATGGTGATCTCCAGAGGCTTCACCTACAGCCTAGGCTGCGGCCTGTCACCTCAAACCCTCTGCAGTAGGGCACTCTTTCTGTGCTTTGCAGAGCTCCTCCCTGCCCCCCCCCATCAACTTGCCAGCCAGCAAGCTCAGGCTGCATACCAAGGGCGATGATGTCTCTCCAGTTGGCTCAGGGGCCTCCTCCTCTAGGGCCCCGTCAATCACTGCGGGAACGTATGGGACCATTTTCCTGCACCCCTTTCCCTTCCTCTTTGCAGCTGCCTGGGCCATTGTTCCAGGCTTTAGACACCCTTGACTCCCTTCTCTGGTAGCCATGGACCATGTGGTCATGGAGACCCTTTCAGGAAAACCTAACATCTCCAGGTGAGCCCTGAGCTCCACTTCCTTCCAGGTCGTATGCTCAAGGTCCTTGCAGACAATCTACAGGCATGGCAGGACCCACAGCTACTTTTAGAGTACCAGAGACCTTCCCCCACTCAAAGGGAACGAGAGCCACCAGTAGGTGACTCTTACGATTGTCAGTGACTATGACCTGGTGGAATGTACTGGGGATGACCTGCTCTGCTAAAACAAGCTGGCCTCCTAAACCTAGTCATGCTGGCTCCTGTGTCATGCAGAGCCTCCATCCTTTGCCCATTAATGGTGACCCACTGCCTATACTTGGAAGTATTGCCAGGCATGTGGGCTTTTGGCACCATTTCCTCATCTCCCAGGGACACTAGGGTTACCTCTATCTGTTCCCCAAAACTATCTGGGACTACCTCCTCCCTGAGCGCCACGTTAGCCAATCCAGGTGTCTGCCCTGCAGTGGAGTGGCTGTGCCCGTGTGGGACACTTGGAGTCGCCCTCAAAGTGACTATGCTTGGTGCACTCCAAGCATTTGGGTACAAGTACCCTGGCCTCTTCTCAGACTCAGGCTGGGACTGGTTGCCACCAAGCAACTGAGAATTGTTTTCGGGGACTTTTGAGAACTCCTTATTTTTAAGTTTTTCTCCACCCTCTTTCTTCTGATGGGAATCCTGACCACTTTTGTGGGTGTTCCCCCCAGATACCTTTTTGGACACTCTGGTGCTAACCCAGAGGTCGCCTCCTCGGCAAGCTTCCTAGGGTCAGTCAGCTTACTATCAACTAGCTGGTGGCGCAACTCTGTGAACAAACACTATGCATATGTTCTCTCATGATCAATTTGTACAACCCCACATAGTCATCTATTTTGCTGCTGGGCACCCAGCCAATCAGTGCCTTACTGGGAAGAAAAAAAAAGTCTACCCAAGTTTGTGTGGAGACCTTTGGTGCTGTCCCTGAATCTCTGACAGTACTTCTCATGGGTCCACCTAAACTTGGCAGGTAAAGTGGTTTTCATGGGTGAGCATGTGTCCTGATCTTTTGGATCTAATGTAAAGAGTGTGTCCCTCCCAACAAGCTGGCCAAGCCGGCCCCCATTGCTCTTGAGGAACCTCATGAGCCCTTAGTGCAACTTCATAAGCAGCCAACCACTTATCAATGTCATCTCCTACCACATAACTTGGCACCACATTTTTTGGCTATAGGAACCTTCTTGTCCCCAGCAGGTCTTCCATGTATGCTGCCACCATCACTGCCGGACTCAGACTGTCTAGCCTTGATATCCAGCTCTTTGAGACTCAGTTCATGAGCCAACAGAAGTTTCTTCTAAACCAAAACCCTTTCAGCCTCAGCTTGTTTGGCTTCTGTTTCTCTTTCTACTTGTTTTGTTCCTCCAGCCTTAATCTTGTCAATTGAAGTTGTAACTCTATCTCCTCCCTTCTTTCCTCTATGGTCAGGCCATGGCTAGAGACACTGCTCCCTGGGTTGGCAGGGGGCGCAATTCCAGGGGTAACATCAAACACTGCTGGTGGCAAATCCTCTGAGGGGCCATCCTCTGGCTACTCAATCCCAAATTCTCTTGTGAACGGGCTTCTGCCCAGTCCTGCAGCGTCTTTTGGTACTCCTCCTTCCTGGAGGCACCCCAGGTAGGTACTCCCATCCCCTTGCAGAACCCTTTCAGCTGGCTCACAGTATGTATCTCCAGCTTGGCTAGGTCAAAAGCTCCAGCTCCTGCTTGAGACCCAGCCAGAGACATGTTGTTTGAAGATTAGATTATCCTGTGCCCACCCTCCGGTAGCTTGGCACTGAGCAGTCAGGCTTAACTTAGAAGGCAATGCATAAAATATTTGTGCAATAAATCATGCAATAACACAGTGAGAACATCACAGAAAGACACCACACGGAATTAGAAAAATATAAGATATTCATCTTATTAAATTTTGGTCAGAACGATTAAGATTTGATAATCACAAGTGGAAATATCACTTTTATAATGAAAAGAAAAGTCTCTAGTACTTAAAAGCAACAATTGTCTCTTGAACGCACAAAGTACCTGGTTTGCGTCAAAATTACAAGCACGAAGACTGCAGAGGAGAAGATGCATTGAAAAAGGTAAGTGTGCATCAGTTTTCCGGCTGCACACAGACGATGCGTCGATTCTTTTCCATACGGCAAGGGCGTTGTGTCAAATTCCAATGTGCAGCCTTGAATCCTCTTTGCAATGCAGGGCCTTTTGATGCCCATGGACGATGCGTGTAAATCCTGGGTGTACAGGACAAAGTTACAGCTGTTGCATTGATCTGGTGGGTGGTGCAGCAGAACTTCTGCCACACGGCTGATGCTACGTTGATTCCCCTCACAGGAAGTCAGGTCGCATCATTCTGGCTTGGCAATGCATGGATCCAGTGGGCTGTGCATCGAAGTTCCGGTCGCAGCATTGGCGCTGCGTCGATCTCTACTCGGGGAGCCGGGTTTCATTGTTCCGGTTCGGTGATGCAGTGATTTTCTCATTGATGGACAGGCTGTGAGTTGATTCCGGAAGGCCGTGCATCAATTTTCACCACACAAGGAGATTCCTTGCAGAGATGAAGTCTTTTTGGCCCTTAGACTTTAGGAACAAGAGGCAAGCTCAATCCAAGCCATTAGAGAGCACTTCTCAGTATAACTAGAGGCCGGCAAGACAGCAGGGCAACAGCAAGGCACCAGTCCTTTATAGCAAAGCAGTCCAGGTGCATGCTTTGGGCAGCCAGGCAGCTTCTCTTGGCAAGTTGCAGGTTCTAGTGCAGAGTGTCTGTCCCAAGAAGTGTCTAGTTTGATAGGGTCAGGGGCCCAGTTTATATACCCAAAAGTGCCTTTGAAGGGGGGGGAGACTTCAAAGAGTGGTTTTGAATTGCACCAGGTCCCCTTTCAGTACAACCATGTCTGCCAGGGTCCCCGTAGGGGGTTTTGCAGTCCTTTGTGTGAGGGCAGGCCAGTGCCCTTTGAAATGTGAGTCAGGCCTTCCACCCTTCAGCCCAGGAAGACCCATTCAGTATGCAGATAGGTGTGACTGAGCATCATGTGTTTGTGGTTGTCTCGGTGAAAGTCACAAGGGAGCTGTCAACCAGCCAAGCCCAGACATGGATTGGAGACAGGCTACAAGGCACAGAAGGATTTAAGAGCAGTAAAATGCTCACTTTCTAAAAGTAGCATTTCGAAAATAGTAATATAAGATCCAACCTCACCAGTCAGCAGGATTTTCTATTACCACTCTGGCCATACTATATATGACCTGTTTACCCCTTTTTAACCCGTTCTGTGCCTTGGACGAGGTGACCTCGTCCAAGGCTACAGTTCCCGTGTGCCTTGGACGAGGTCACCTCGTCAAAGGCACACGGGAACTTGGGGGAGCGCTAGCGCGCCCCCCCCCCCCAAGGCGGGGATGGAAGGGGAAAACCTTCCGCTTCCACCCCCGACCCCCCCACCCCCCTGTGCCGTCAGCGGGCCTCCCCCATCGCGCTGGAAGCTCTGCTTCCAGCGCGATTGAAAGAGAAATGCTCACCATTTCTCTTTCAATCACTGGGGGAGGCCCGGAGGGGCTTCAAAGGGAAGGAAATGTATTTCCTTCCCTTTGAAGTCTCTCCCAGGGTATCAAAAGCCGGATTGCTTGCAATTCGGCTTTTGAAACCCCACTAGACACCAGGGATTTTTTTTTTTTTTTAAGAAATTGACATAAGGGAGCGACCCCTTGGGCAAGGGTCGCTCCCAGGGGGGGTATTTTTCGGGAAGGCCTTTTCTGCCCCCAGGGGGGGCAGAAACCCCTAGGCACCAGGGATAAAAAAAAAATTGTTAATGTTTTTTTTCTTTTTAGGTGCGGAGCGACCCCTTAGGCAATTTTGATGAGACCAATCTGCCCCCAAGGGGGGCAGAAACCACTAGACACCAGGGAGTTTTTTCTTTCCGTGAATTTCACGCAAGGGGAGCGACCCCTTAGGCAAGGGTCGCTCCGGAGGGGGGGTTGAGGGGGAAATTATTTTAGGCCATTTCTGCCCCCCCGGGGGCAGATACCTCTAGGCGGCAGGGCAATTTTTTTTGTGTGTTTTTTTTTTGTTTGTTTGTTTTTTTAGAGGTGGAGAGCGACCCATTAGGCAAGGGTTGCTCCCCTGGGGAGCAAATTGTATTTAGACCATTTCTGCCCCCCTTGGGGGCAGATTGGCTGATTTTAGGTCAATCTGCCCCCAAGGGGTCAGAAACCAGTAGGCACCGGGGATTTGTTTTTTGGCGCAAATGTCACGCAGGGTGAGCGACCCCGTAGGCAAGGGTCGCTCCCGGGGGGTCAAGTTTATTTTAGCCATTTCTGCCCCCCCAGGGGCAGATCGGCCTATTATTAGGCCGATCTGCCCCCGGGGGGGCAGACCCTCTAGGCGCCAGGGCAATTTTTTTTTTTTTTTTGTGTTTTTTTTTTTTGTTTGTTTGTTTTTTTAGAGATGGGGAGTGACCCATCAGGCAAGGGTCGCTGCCCTGGGGGGCAAATTGTATTTAGACCATTTCTGCCCCCCTTGGGGGCAGATTGGCCGATTTTAGGTCAATCTGCCCACAAGGGGGCAGAAACCACTAGGCACCGGGGATTTGTTTTTTGGCGCCAATTTCACGCAGGGGGAGCGACCCCGTAGGCAAGGGTCGCCCCCGGGGGGGGGTGGTCAAATTTAGTTTAGGCCATTTCTGCCCCCGGAGGGGTGCAGAAACATCTAGGCACCAGGGCAATTTTTTTTTTGTTTGTTTGTTTTTTTAGAGATGGGGAGCGACCCATCAGGCAAGGGTTGCTGCCCTGGGGGGCAAATTGTATTTAGACCATTTCTGCCCCCCTTGGGGGCAGATTGGCCGATTTTAGGTCAATTGAAACCACTAGGCACCGGGGATTTGTTTTTTGGCGCCAATGTCACGCAGGGGGAGCGACCCCGTAGGCAAGGGTCGCTCCCGGAGGGGGGGGTTGGGAGGGCAAATTTATTTTAGGCCATTTTTGCCCCCCCGGGGGCAGAAACCTCTATGCGCCAGGGCACATTTTTTTGTGTGTGTTTTTTTTTTTGTTTTTTGTTTTTTTAGAGATGGGGAGCGACCCATCAGGCAAGGGTCGCTGCCCTGGGGGGCAAATTTATTTTAGGGCATTTCTGCCCCCCCTCTGGGGCTGGCTGAGCTGGAGGCCAAAATCCACAGGTAGGAACTTTGCAAAAACAACTCTGTTTTCTGTGAAAAAATATGTTGTGTCCACGTTGTGTTTTGGGCCATTTCCTTTCGTGGGCGCTAGGCCTACCCACAGAAGTGAGGTACCATTTTTATGGAGAGACTTAGGGGAACTCTGGGTGGAAGGACATTTGTGGCTCCTCTCAGATTCCAGAACTTTCTGTCACCAAAATGTGAGGAAAATGTGTTTTTTTTAGCCAACTTTTGAGGTTTGCAAAGGATTCTGGGCAACAAAACCTGGTCAGAGCCCCACAAGTCACCCCATCTTGGATTCCCCTGGGATTCTAGTTTTCAAAAATGCGCTGGTTTGCTAGGTTTTCCCAGGTGCCAGCTGAGCTACAGGCCAAAATCCACAGGTAGGCACTGTTTTCTATGAAAAAATGTGATGTGTCCACGTTGTGTTTTGGGCCATTTCCTTTCGTGGGCGCGAGGCCTACCCACACAAGTGAGGTATCATTTTTATTGGGAGACTTGGGGGAACGCTGGGTGGAAGGAAATTTGTGCCTCCTCTCAGATTCAAGAACTTTCTGCCACAGAAATGTGAGGAACATGTGTTTTTTTAGCCAACTTTTGAGGTTTGCAAAGGATTCTGGGTAACAGAACCTGGTCACAGCCCCACAAGTCACCCCATCTTGGATTCCCCTAGGTCTCTAGTTTTAAAAAATGCACAGGTTTGGTAGGTTTCCTTAGGTGCCGGCTGAGCTAGAGGCCAAAATCCACAGGTAGGCACTTTGCAAAAAACACCTCAGTTTTCTTTCAAAAAATGTGATGTGTGCACGTTGCGTTTTGGGGCATTACCTGTCACGGGCGCTAGGCCTACCCACACAAGTGAGATATCATTTTTATCGGAAGACTTGGGGTAACGCTGGGTGGAAGGAAATTTGTGCCTCCTCTCAGATTCCAGAACTTTCTGCCACAGAAATGTGAGGAACATGTGTTTTTTTAGCCAAATTTTGAAGTTTGCAAAGGGTTCTGTGTAACAGAACCTGGTCAGAGCCCCACAAGTCACCCCATCTTGGATTCCCCTAGGTCTCTAGTTTTCAAAAATGCACAGGTTTGGTAGGTTTCCCTAGGTGCCGGCTGAGCAAGAGGCAAAAATCTACAGGTAGGCACTTTGCAAAAAACACCTCTATTTTCTTTAAAAAAATGTGATGTGTCCATGTTGCGTTTTGGGGCATTTCCTGTCGCGGGCGCTAGGCCTACCCACACAAGTGAGGTATCATTTTTATCGGGAGACTTGGGGAAACGCTGGGTGGAAGGAAATTTGTGGCTCCTCTCAGATTCCAGAACTTTCTGCCACAGAAATGTGAGGAACATGTGTTTTATTAGCCAAATTTTGAGGTTTGAAGAGGATTCTGGGTAACAGAACCTGGTCAGAGCCCCACAAGTCACCCCAACTTGGATTCCCCTAGGTCTTTAGTTTTCAGAAATGCACAGGTTTGGTAGGTTTCCCCAGCTGCCGGCTGAGCTAGAGGCCAAAATCTACAGGTAGTAACTTTGCAAAATACAGCTCTGTTTTCTGTCAAAAAATGGGATGTGTCCACGTTGTGCTTTGGGGCATTTCCTGTCAAAGGCGCTAGGCCTAACCACACAAGTGAGGTATCATTTTTATCGGGAGACTTGGGGGAACGCTGGGTGGAAGGAAATTTGTGCCTCCTCTCAGATTCCAGAACTTTCTGCCACAGAAATGTGAGGAACATGTGTTTTTTTAGCCAAATTTTGAGGTTTGCAAAGATTTCTGGGTAACAGAACCTGGTCAGAGACCCACAAGTCACCCCATCTTGGATTCCCCTAGGTCTCTAGTTTTCAAAAATGCACAGGTTTGGTAGGTTTCCCTAGGTGCCAGCTGAGCTAGAGGCCAAAATCCACAGGTAGGCACTTTGCAAAAAACACCTCTGTTTTCTTTCAAAAAATGTGATGTGTGCACGTTGCGTTTTGGGGCATTTCCTGTCACGGGCGCTAGGCCTACCCACACAAGTGAGGTATCATTTTTATTGGGAGACTTGGGGGAATGCTGGGTGGAAGGAAATTTGTGGCTCCTCTTTGATTCCAGAACTTTCTGTCACCGAAATGTGAGGAAAATGTGTTTTTTTAGCCACATTTTGAGGTTTGCAAAGGATTCTGGGTAACAAAACCTGGCCAGAGCCCCACAAGTCACCCCATCTTGGATTCCCCTAGGTCTCTAGTTTTCAGAAATGCACAGGTTTGGTAGGTTTCCCTAGCTGCTGGCTGAGCTAGAGGCCAAAATCTACAGGTAGGCACTTTGCAAAAAACACCTCTGTTTTCTTTCAAAAAATGGGATGTGTCCACGTTGCGTTTTGGGGCATTTCTTGTCGTGGGCGCTAGGCCTACCCACACAAGTGAGGTATCATTTTTATCGGGAGACTTGGGGGAACGCTGGGTGGAAGGAAATTTGTGGCTCCTCTCTGATTCCAGAACTTTCTGTCACCGAAATGTGAGGAAAATGTGTTTTTTTAGCCAAATTTTGAGGTTTGCAAAGGATTCTGGGTAACAGAACCTGGTCAGAGCCCCACAAGTCACCCCATCTTGGATTCCCCTAGGTCTCTAGTTTTCAAAAATGCACAGGTTTGGTAGGTTTCCCTAGGTACCGGGTGAGCTAGAGGCACATAAAATAACAAAATCTACAGGTAGGCACTTTGCAAAAAACACCTCTGTTTTCTTTAAAAAAAATGGGATGGGTCCACGTTGCGTTATGGGGCGTTTCCTGTCGTGGGCGCTAGGCCTACCCACACAAGTGAGGTATCATTTTTATTGGGAGACTTGGGGGAACATAGATTAGCAAAACAAGTGTTATTGCCCCTTGTCTTTCTCTACATTTTTTCCTTCCAAATATAGGAGAGTGTGTAAAAAAGACATCTATTTGAGAAATGCCCTGTAATTCACATGCTAGTATGGTCACCCCGGAAATTCAGAGATGTGCAAATAACCACTGCTCCTCAAAACCTTATCTTGTGCCCTTTTTGGAAATACAAAGGTTTTCTTGATAGCTATTTTTTACTCTTTATATTTCAGCAAATGAATTGCTGTATACCCGGTATAGAATGAAAACGCACTGCAGGGTGCAGCTCATTTGTGGCTCTGGGTACCTAGGGTTCTTGATGAACCTACAAGCCCTATATATCCCCGCAACCAGAGGAGTCCAGCAGACGTTAACGGTATATTGCTTTCGATAATCTGACATTGCAGGAAAAAGTTACAGAGTAAAACGTAGAGAAAAATTGATGTTTTTTTCACCTCAATTTCAATATTTTTCTTTTTTAGTTGTTATTTTCTGTAGGAAACCCTTGTAGGATCTACACAAATGACCCCTTTCTGAATTCAGAATTTTGTCTACTTTTCAGAAATGTTTAGGTTTCTGGGATCCAGCATTGGTTTCATGCACATTTCTGTCACTGACTGGAAGGAGGCTGAAAGCACAAAAAATTGCAAAAATGGGGTATGTCCCAGTAAAATGCCAAAATTGTGTTTTCTGATTCAAGTCTGCATGTTCCTGAAAGGTGGGAAGCTTCTGAGTTTAGCACCGCAAACTCTTTGTTGATGCCATTTTCAGGGGAAAAACCACAAGCCTTCTTCTGCAGCCACTTTTTCCCAGTTTTTTTGAAGAAATCAAAATTTTCACTGTATTTTGGCTAATTTCTTGGCCTCCTTCAGGGGAACCCACAAAGTCTGGGTACCTCTAGAAACCCTAGGATGTTGGAAAAAAAGGACGCAAATTTGGCTTGGTTAGCTTATGTGGACAAAAAGTTATGAGGGCCTAAGCGCGAACTGCCCCAAATAGGCAAAAAAAGGCCTGGCACAGGAGGGGGAAAAGCCCTGGCAGCGAAGGGGTTAATCAGAGTCTACCACTCAAACATTTTATGAGGGTAGCCTAAATGTTAGCCTGTTAAAGGAGCAGGCCTCACAGTAGTGTAAACAAATTTAGGAGTTTTCCACTACCTGGACATATAAAACACACCGCTATATGTCCTGTCTTTTTCCCACACAGCACCCTGCCCTCTGGGTTACCTAGGGCCTACCTTAGGGGTGACTTATATGTAGAAAAAGGAGAGTTTAAGGCTTGTCAAGTACATTTAAATGCCAAGTAAAAGTAGCAGTGAAACTGCACACACAGGCCTTACAATGACAGTCCTGAGACATGGTAAAGGGGCTACTTATCAGTGCTGCAGGCCCACTAGGAGAATTTAATTTACAGGCCCTGGGCACATGCAGTGCACTCTACTAGGGACTTACAAATAAATTAAATATGCCAATTGGGTATGGGCCAATGTCACTATGTTTTAAGGGAGAGAACCTATGCACTTTAGCAGTGGTTAGCAGTGGTAAGTCCTAAAACCAGCAAAAACAGTGTCAAAAACTAAAGGGAGGCAGGCAAAAAGTTGGGGGTGACTACCCTCCGGCTGTCAGGTCTAACACATCACCACAACAAAATGTAATACTATACATATGCATCAATATTCTTTTTATGTATTATCACATCCTAAAATTTTCATTGATAATACAGTGGTAAAATATGTTTACACATAGCACTGCCTTACTTACCAAGAATGGCTAGTGAGGTTGCCAAATTATTTTACATTTCAGCCCCTGATCTTTAAGGCTAGAGTAATACAAGAACTGACATTAGAGCAAGGTGGATATACTCTAGTGTTGTCCAGTCAGCTTTGTCTCCAAATTTGAATCACATATTACAAGTATACACTCACCATTTGCTTAAAACTAACAAAAACACATGTCCCATAGTGCACACATGGTTAAAGAAGATATTTTAAATATTTATACATAGCAAGTGGTAGTTTTATTTTTATATTAAATTAGAAAAATACTTTCTTCTGCTGCTTATATAAGGACATAACAGATAGTATTTGGTATGCTGACATGTAAGAAAAACTATCATCCCCTATTTATACAAGACATTGCAGACTCAAATCATATCACCATGTCTACAATGTAGAGCTGCATGCCACAAAAGCAGGTGATTCATAACAAATACTGCACTGCTTTATGATGGCATTGTAATTGCCACAAGAACTTTTGGGGGCATATTTGTGAGAAAATGGTGCATCAGTCCTGATGGAGTGCCCACGAAGATCTTCTCCCCCCCCCTCGGTTTCAGACACCGCAAACACTCTGGTGAGACACCATAACATATCCCACCACTAGAAGTTGACTGGATCTTGGAACTCAGGGCCAGATGTAGGAAACAAAAAATCTGCGACTCGCAATTTGCGAGTTGGTGCGACTCGCAAAATGCGAGTCGCAAATCGAAATGCTAGTACCATGTCAGTGCTGAAATAGCGACTCGCACCCGGAGTCGCAACGCAAAGAGCGAGTCCGCTGTTTGCGAGGTCGCTTTTTGCGACCGTGCAAAAAACGGACTCGCAATTTGCGAGTGGGTGTCGCAAATTGCGAGTTGCATGTAAATTGCTTACAGGTGCTGCAGAACACTCCAGAAACCACTCCAGAACACTCTGGAAACACTTCCTGGCACATGATGATGACATCACAGCCAGGAAGTTTACAAATACATCTGGGAGGAGGGAGGACCACACCCTTTTTAACTGCTGAACTGCACACAGGAGAAACAGCAGCTGCAATGGAAGGAACTCCTAGGAAGAGAAAACTGAAGTTCTCAGAGAAGGAGCTGGAGGTGCTGACAGATGAATGCTGTCAGCACTATGACAAATTATTTGGGAAGGCAGCCCTCAATGTGCCAGAAGCCACCAAAAGACAGCTGTGGCAGGACATCCAGGTAAAAATCAACTCCCTGGGGGTGAGCCACAGGAGTGTTGATGAAATAAAAAAAAGGTGGTATGACCTCTGCTCCCGGACCAAGGAGAGGGTGGCTGAAAGGCTCCGGGAGATGAGAGGCACAGGAGGGGGACCATCGTCAGTACCACCACCCACACCCCTGGAAGAAAGGGTGGAGGAAACCCTGGAGCAGGAGGCAGTATCAGGATTTGGAGACCTGGACACCTCAGAGCCCACCACATCAACCGGTGAGTACCATGTGACATGTCTGTACCCCTATCAATGCCATACTCCCACCCACCATGTAGACAGGAGCATGCTCAACCAAGATAGCTCCATTTCAGGGTAGCAAACACCAGAATGATGCATTATGGGAAATGTAGTCAAGTAGGCAGTTCATAGGCAAATGTTTATTAGGAAGTGTGCAACAGATAGTAGACACTGACAGTCTGTTCCCCATGTCCCACAGGTCTCCCACAAGACACCACCACAACCCACAGCAGCCAGCCCCATGAGGACAGCTCAGGAGCCGCCAGCACTCCCACCTGCACGGCCAACATCATCCCTGAAATATCCACACCTGCTGCAATTGTGTCCCAGGAGGCTGCACCAGCAACAGGCAGGAGTGAGACAGGTGAACACACAGGGCAGCCACCGCTGCGCAGGCGACGCAGGTCCAGGAGATCAGAGCTGCAGGCTGCGTCCGGCCATCAACCTCCCAGCTACAGTGAGGCACAGCTGCTGCGTGGTCAGCGCCTACAAAATAACATATTTGGGAGGATTAGTGGTGTGCTGCACCGCTTTGTCCGCAATAATGAGGCCAGCATGCAGCAACTTAACTCCAGAATTGACATGATAGCCACAAACACTGGGGACCTTGCACTGGCCATGAGGGATCTGGAGGCAGGACTACTGGCCCAGGCCGAGGGTGGGCGGCGCAGGGACCGTCAGCTCCTGCAAAGACTAGATAGGATGGCCACATCCATCGGCAGGCTGGCTATGAACACCACAGGCCTGTCGAGGGGGACAGTTGGCCTCCAGGTCGAAATGGGCCATTTTGCTGGAGATGCGGCTAGGGGCCTGGGACGTATCACACACGTCATAGACTTAATGGAGGCACGGCATCTGTCCAGGGGCACAGGGGAAATACCCCAGGACAGTGAGGAGGGCTCTACAGTGAGCAGTGTCTCTGCCACTGACACTAGGGTGCTCCGGAGTACCAGGCAGAGCACAGCAGAAGCACCAGGGACCAGCCAGGCTGGCAGGAGCCGCAGAAGGACATAGACATTACCCTGGCCCTGTTGATGTGGCACATGACATGAATGTGCCCCATGCATGGTTTGCATTTATATGCCCATGAACAGTCATTATTTGTATATAGTTCTATTTCTGCACAAATAAAAAAAAAAATGTGTTCCACTTAACAAATTGAGTTTTTGGTCAATAGCTGAGTATGGTTGGAGTTGACACGTACCTTCCAAAGTATTGTGTTGCGATGTGTTCCCGTCTCAGTCTGCCTTGATTAGCTATACTCCGATTCCCATGATGGCGATGTGGTTGCTCTTCATCATCAGGATCTGGGTCTGCAGGGGTGAGAGGTAGCCCACGTCGGGTGGCTATGTTGTGGAGGATGGCGCATGCGACCGCAATTTTGAATGCTGTAATAGGGGTATACTGGAGGGCACCTCCACTGCGGTGGAGGCATCTGAATCTTGCTTTCAGGAGTCCAAAGGTGCGTTTGATAAGGTTCCTGGTCCTCTTATGTGCATTGTTGTATCGCCTCTCACATTCATTGCAGAGTGTGGTGTTCTAGCTGTGGTTTAAGTAAATCAATTAATTCTAGTATGGCAGCGCTGCTAAGGCGATATTTGTCATAGATCTCTTCCTCAGTTTGCTGAAAAAGAGTCTGCCTTGTTCTATATATCTTCTCCTGTCTGTGGCCCCTCCTCCTCCTCTGCTGCGCGGCGTGGAGTCTCCTCCTCACTGCTATCAGGTATATCTCCGCCATCTTGAGTAACCCAGATGCCTTCTGGGTCTCCTTTTATGCTTTGGTTATGGTTACCACCTGCTCTGAGTTAGTGGTAAATTGCAAGTGCAAACTGGGCTTTTTGCGAGTAGTCGCAATTTGCGAGTTGCAATTGCATATGGTTTGCGACTCGCAAATTGCGACTTGCTATTTGCGGGTCGCAAAATGGGGTCGCACATTTTGCGAGTCGCAAACGGCTCACATCGCTTTTTGCAAGTCGGAAATGGGGTTTTTGCATCCAATTTCCGATTTTGCACAGTCGCAAATAGCGATTCGGGTCATTTGCGACTCGCAAAACTTTGCTACATCTGGCCCTCAATGAGGAGTGTGTAATTAGATTTGTTTAGCAAAGTTCAATAAAATAAAAAACATAAACATTTTAAACACCATAACCAATTTTAAACATAAAACAAAACTCCAAACTGAATAAAGTTTCAAAGCTTTATTACAACCAGAGAGCTAATGTAACATAATGGTGTACATGATTAAATTGTAAACATACATGAAAACCAGAGGCTGACCAAAACATCTAAAGAGATTGAGCCTACCTAGCATCAATGCTGCTAAACACTCCAAAAGTCGAACACAGATTAACAAAACTATAATATGCAAATTGAAGTCAGATGTCAAAGCATGTGATGGTGACATCAGTAAATCATCAAAATTCAGTTAATAACAATCAGTTTTCAGAGCTGGGTCATCCTTATCTGTATCTCAAATTTGAACTTGCATGTGTGGGAACGGGCTAACACATGCGGGCAAAGCAAAAGAAAAGACAAAAATAATTAGGAAAAACCATCTACCTACGGTAACTCACTATAAAAAAATACCCTAGTGTAATTATCTAAGCTGAAAAGAAAACAAGAAACTACATTATGAATTATACCACTCCTCATGGGACAGCAGAGATCAAGCAGAGTGTTCACCATTTCACAGTATCAGTACATAGCAGCATCAGGACAGTGCAGAATACGGGCTGCACACAGGACAGATCGGCAGTTCAGAGTTTATTGGGCATATTAGTACTGGACAGAATAAACAACTAGGGCATATAGAAAGAATAACTTTAATTCTTCATGGAACCTCTAAGAGTCTTAGGGATTAAGGAAAAGAGAGAGCAGCACCACATCAAAGGTCATCAGCAGGCTAACTAACATGACTCAACTGACTAAAAGTTGCAAAAGTCTCTCCCTAACTTGAAATGTCTATGAATTTCCAATCGAGCTCATCTTGCATACTAGAAACAATATCCAATCAAAATTCCACAAGCCCATCAAATTTACAACCATTCCGTATTTTCTCAGGTAAGATGCATGGTCATCTCAATGAATTCATACAGTTCTGCCAAAATATGACATTTATTTGTTGCAACATTGGGATCCTTTTCCACTTTTCATTGAATGATTTGACCAATTCCCATATGAAACTAATAGGGCTTCCTTTCTTGCTCGACAGCTAGAACAAATATTGTTACTATGTTAAGTCTTTAATACAATAGGGCATTCAACAACACGTCAGCAACCTAGGAAAAAATTCAGGTTAGAGGGTAACAGAATAATTTTCCTTTACTGCTGCAAAAATGAATCTTCAGGCCTAGTCTAGCTCAGAAATCCCAAATTTAGAAGAATACAATTAATACACATAAAACCTATTGCATACCTTACAAGTTAAATTAAATATGGAAATATGTAAAGCAATTTTTTTGATTGCAAACATTATTCACGGCTTAGTAGAAGCAGTTTAAACATGTATTCATTTCTCTGAACACATGTAACTCACATTAATACATTAATTTAAATCAGTTTAAATATGATAAATTAATGTTCATAACATACTTCATTTCTAATATTCATCTGATAATAATACGTTTAAATTAATTTGTTTCAGTAACTCACTCAATTATGTATGCACCACATCTTCTCTGGCAAAAACACAATGTCAAATACGAATGGAGGCCACATCATCCACCATAATGCAAATGTGCGCACTTTACATGTTATGTTAATTTTCTCTTTTAGGCTTTTAAAATAAGGTTTACAAGTCACCATATGCTAATGTCTATGCCTCTAATGTATTAGTAAAATTTGATCCCCATCAGTCCTTCTTCTGACGGCAATTTATGCCCACACAAAAGGACATTGTCATTTACAATGAGACAAATCAAAATCTTGTAGTTTGATAATGCAATGGTTCAGGTCTGTGGTATTTTTCATTTCTCTTCATGGTCTGCTAATATCTGTTTCTCATATTTTTAATTTCAATCTCTTCTGTCCTCTGTCTATTCTGTACTCTTTGACTCTTCCAGAAATTGTAAAACTTGCACAAATTATTCACACTGTCACAATCAATCAAGGGTTCAGGAACATTCTCAAATATCCATTTTCCAAATTTCTAACCCAAGGTCCTACTGTAGAAAATCCTTCACCTACATTTCTCCAAATGTTGGTCTGCCTCAAGTCATTTAAGTCATTTTTCAGCTTTGTCAGATTAGAACGGTATTCCCTTATCTCTTCACTGTTGTCAGGTGTGTACATGCAGTATTGCATTTTTAAAACTCAACATACCACCTTTTTTTTGCTAAAAGGATGTCTAACGCAAGGCAATTCTGCAAAAGCCATTGATCTTACTGCAGCTATTTCCATGTCCACTAGGAGCATTGCACCTGCAAAATTAGTTGATATTTTATCTACAATCATTGGTAACTTCCTTATCTTGATGTCATTTAGGATCACACCTACTGATGAAATTAAGGCTCCAGAGATATCTCCAGTAATCTCTCAGCTGCTTGCTCCTCTCTAAATCCTCATTTTAAGTCTCTAATTCTCTGCTGGATTGTCAATGTCATCTACTTGGTACATTATCAGAAAAAAACAATCCTAATTAGCATGTGCCATACCAACCTTTTGGTAACTTGTAGTAAGCATTCTTTCCACAAATATAATATACACGATGCACAGCGGGGTCTTGTCTGTTTACAACAAAGTCCCATTTATACTTGAACAAAAACACATGTCTGCATTCACTTGTTCTGACAAACCTATTGTCAGTTTTAGATTACTGTCTATATATAGAAAGCTTCCATGCATGTTGCCAAACTAAAGCTAAGCGTCCTTGTGTATTAGGTATGTTCTAAGCTGATTTCTTCTTGTAATCATGTGAAACTATGCCCTTGTCTATCTTTTCTTTTATTGCTTTTCTTCTGTCATCAACATCATTACTGAACTCCTTTTCTACTTATGTGAGAAGATGTTAAAACATTTCTGTGTGCATATGCTGTTCCAAAAGTTAGAGTAGGTTCAAAGAATCCACCTACTATATCTATGTTCTTGGATTTTGCAATGCTGCTCAAATGCTTATTGATGGGAACAAAAGAGAAAACTAGATCATAGTTTGAGTAAAAATGCTGTATGTATTCCTAATTGTACAAACATGTTAATAACAAGCTGCAGCTAATGCCATAAGTCAGTGGTAAGCTGTGATATGTTATTCCTTCATCTACTGATGAAAGAATTTGTGTACACATGTAACAGGCCATGCACATTCATTATATCCAGATACTCATACAGCAAACTTCAATAAACATTGGAAGACAAACCTCCTTTTGTGTCATCTAAATGAAGCAATCCCTCATCCTTGTGTATCTTATCCTGCTTAAATTGTGTTATTCTCTGCACTGGAGCTGCTGTGCTTTGCACATCTCTTTCAATTGAAATTCTCATTACCGCAATCAATAAAATGCACACATAGTACATACTATAGCTAAACCAATGCACGCATATTTACATTGACTGAATTTACCCTGTCATTGGTTCATGACTTCTGTAGAATCAAAGAGGGGAAAAGAGAAAAAAAAGAAAAATGCAAAAGGGAACAAAATCAAATCCAAAGTGGCTTTTCAATAATCTTTCTTCACCTTTGTTACAACAGTTCTTGATCTTCTAGAACATTCCTCAGGTTTCAACGAAAAGCCTCTCAAAAATACTTCAATGCTTCGCTTTCAATATATCATACTCTGATGATCGTTTATTGTCATTTTCAGTTTGAAATATCTCTGTTGGTCAGTTGGCAAGGTAATTTCAAAAATGAGTTCAAATGCAATTTCAAGCTCCAGAATGTTTAACTGAATCCTCAAGGTAAAAAAAAAGGCCATAGACTTGTTCTCTCATTCATTTGCAAAAAGATAGATCCATTCAGGTGAACAGTATTTGCAGCTTGGCACTCTATTTTTTTTGCTCATCCCACGGCACAAATGTAATCTTTACTCTGATTCGACTCTTCAACTGCTTTCGTTATAGTTGGGAATTTATCAGCAACCAGTTCAGGTGTGGATGCAGGTTATTGATCTCCTCTGACATTTCTTTTCTCAAGTGCGACTGGACTCACAATGTTTTCTGTGTTGGCAGGAGCCAGTTGGCTTTGACTTTGCTCTCCTGCACTTTTATCTGCTTTCAGAATACTTGCATTTTTATCATTTTTTATGAGTTCTGCTTCCGCCACTTATTAAGTCCTTACAGCTTGATCAATCTGAACCCCTTCTTCTTCTGTGTCCACTCTTAAAGAATCAGACCCTGTGTTTTTAAGAGGACATGTAACTTTACTTGTGTGTCTTGCATGATTCCAGTTCGGAAGACCAGCTCACTTCACAGCTGTCGTCTTCACCAAGATGACTTGATGCAGGCCTTTCCACCTTTGCTCAAGGCACGTCTTCCTCATCTGCTTTTTTATAAGAACCCACTCGCCACACTTCAAGCTGTGGCACTGTTTTTGAGCTGTTTGAACTATTGCTGCTTCAACCTAATGAGATAAAGAGCGAACCACATCAGCCAGACCCTTGCAATAAGTCAGCACTAAGTCATCTGTAATACACACAAGTGCAATCACAGGTACTGCTGGAAACCTCATTGCATACCCCATAAGTATTTTTTGTGGTGAAATTCCTGCCTTCCTGTCAGGGGAGCTAGGCATGCTCATCAGGACAAGTGTTAATGAATCAGGCCATTTCAGCACTGTAGAGGCCAAGTCTTTGTTAATCGAGTTTTCAGTATTCCATTCATTTGTTCCCCCAATCCCGTAGCCTCTAGTCTGTAACTGCAGTGCACTTTTTGCTCAATGTTCAGTGCTGCACACAACAACTTTATGATCTCATTATTAAAATGAGTTCCTCAATCTGATTCCAAAGAAGTCTGGAAGCCAAACCTTAGTATTAGTTCCTTGAGCAGCAGCTTGGCTAAAGTAAGACTGTCATTCCTACATGTTGAATAGGCTTCTATCCAGTGAGAAAACATGCACACAATTGGCAACACATATTCTATCCATTGCAAGCAGGCATCTCAATAAAGTCAAGCTGCATTCTGTTAAATGGACCTTCTGATCTGCCTATGTATCTCAAATTAACCACCATGTGTTGTCCTACATTAATTTGTATACATGTAACACATCTGTGACATACCGCTTCTGCAATTAACCTAAATCTGGAATTGTACCATGTCTGTTTAAATACGCAAATCATTGCATCTCTGCCGAGATGAACTTGACCATGATAATGTTTAGCCATGGAGGTCAATAAACAATCTGACAACACAACTTTCCCTTCATTTGAAATCCAAACATCATCTTCCTCCCTCTGCACACAACCTGCTCTACTCCAATTTCTGTCTTCTTCCTCTGTTGCCTCTTTCTGCAATCTTTAAGTTTCATCCCAGGTATCAACCACTCATATTAGAAAACTTTGATTTGTCTCACCGGTGTCACTTCCACCAACCCACTCTTCATTGAAGGTGACACAATGTAGTGCATAATATCTGGGAATTTGGTCAGCATAGACATTGCCCAAAGAGACATAGGGGGTCATTACAACATTGGCGGTAAAAGGCGCTTACCACCGTGCAGAAGACCTCCAACACACCGCCGCGGCCGCGGGAGCCCGCCACAGCTATTATGACACACATCACGGAATCCGCCGAAATTCAGACACCCACACAACACCGCCACACCAAAGGTCAGCCATAAACATGCGGAAACAAATCCTCCACCTCCACGCCAACAGAAACACACCCATGCCATTACGACCCACGAATCCACACGGCGGTCTTTCAACGCGGTATTCCATTGGCAGTACACACCGCCGTGCTCAAAATACACACACAGCTCCAAAACACCGCCACATTGGACAATTCAAAATACACACACCTGATACACATACAAACAACACTCCCACACATCCAACACAATATAAAACACACACCCACAAACCCCTACGACCCAAAATTAGAGAGAACGCCATAGAGAGACAGCACAGAATAGAGAACCCCATCACACAGAGGCACACTACACCATCACCCACACAACATCCACGCACAAAACATCACATACCACTACACTCACCACACTCATCAACACATACACCACCCCACACCTCACCCACACCACCCCATGTCACGCCAAAGACACCCCCGCTTCTCTGAGGAGGAGCTCAGGGTCATGGTGGAGGAAATCCTACGGGTAGAGCCACAGCTATTTGGCTCACAGGTACAGCACACATCCATAGCCAGGAAGATGGAGCTATGGCAAAGAATAGTGGACAGGGTCAACGCAGTGGGACATCACCCAAGAAATAGGGAGGACATCAGGAAGAGGTGGAACGACCTACGGGGGAAGGTGCGTTCCACGGCATCCAGGCACCACGTTACAGCGGACTGGCGGCGGACCCCCACCTCCTCCCCCACAACTAACAACATGGGAGGAGCAAGTCTTGTCCATCTTGCATCCAGAGGGCCTCGGAGGAGTCGGTGGAGGATGGGACACTGGTAAGTCAAATCTTAACTATCACATCCCCCACCCTACCTGCAAGCTATCACACACCCCCACCCTCACACCCTCCCCTATCACCCCAACTCCTCACTAATGTACCCATAACACCAACCACCCATCCCAACCCCAAGACCTGCATGACACAAGTAAGCATGGATACCCATCACTAAGGCATGCCCACTGCACATACCCAGAACACCCCCCAACCATCAGCACACACGCCCCCACACAGGAATGCCTGCACTGGGGTACACGCACACCCAACCATTGCACACCATGAAACACACACATGCAATAATCATGTACTTATACCCCCGCAGGAACCCGAAGGAACGTCACCACACCAGAGGGTCCAGACAACACCACTCCACCCCCAGAAGAGGCCCACAGTGACGACAGCAGCTCTGCCCTACTGGATCTTGATGACCAGCCCGGACCATCGTGGGCCTCAGGACAGTCGGTTCCCCTTGCCCAGCCACAGCCCAACACCGAACTACCACCCTCTGGTAACACCAGCACAGCACCCACCCAGCGGGCCCATACCTCCCTACCCAGGACAGGTCAATCAATGGTGTGTCCACCACTACAGGGCACCCAGGCGAACCCACCACCCCAACAACAACAGGGACCTGGGGGCAGTGGTAGTGGGCACACGGTCCAGGGGACGGAGGCACTGGAACACAGGGGAACTGGGAGGGCTGCTGTGCGACAGAGGGAGGACAGGCCAAGGGAACCTACTCTCAACGAGGCCCTCTCCTCCATCATGGGAGCATACCACCACTCCCAGGAGACTATGGCAATGGTCCTGGACAAGTTGCAGGAGACCCTGCGTCTGCAGGAGGAGCAGTATTTGGGGTTCAGGGAGGAGCTCAGGACCATCGCCTCCACCCTGGGCACCATTGTAGGGGTGCTGACGGACATTCAAAAGACCTTGAGGGACACCGTGGTACTCCAAGGGGCCCCTGACACTAGCCACGACGATGAAATGCCCACCACCACCGCCAGCGCTAGTGGACAGGACGCCCAGCCACAGGACCACCACACCAGCACCCCACCCCCTGCAGACGGACAACCACCATGAAAGCGGTCCCTGAGACCCAGGAACAGGACAGAGCAAGATGCCAAGACCCCGCCAGGAAATAAGACTACCCTGATTGTCCCCCCACTGTCCCACTTTGTCATCCTGTCAAGATTGGAACTGCCCCAGCTCCACTCCCAATGGCCAGATGGGCAATGTACCTGTGAGACTAATAGACTGGACTCTGCCATGGACATTCTTCCACCATAACCCATCCCGATTTCACAACCCCCCTTCATTTTTCTGCACTTAAATAAACACCCTTGAAACACTAATAAAACTGGAGTCAGTCTATGATTTTGAACTTTGTATTGTCAATTACAGTGTTAAAAAGGGTTACCCATTGGAAGGCCAACAAGGGTGCAAGCTGTTGACACGTAGGTTACCACATTTGTGAAACTGAAATGGAAGGGGACAACTCAATTAACAAATAGTGAGTGAAATGTAGGTACAGGATAGAGGTAGACGTGTGAAAGTTAATGTAATGTTAAACCTGAAAATGTACTCACCTGTGTCTCACTGGAAATACTGCTGTATGACTGACTCCCTGTTGTCGTTTTCGTCTTCCTCAGCTTTATCCTCATCACTGTCCACAGGCTCCACAGCTGCTACAACACCGTCATCTGGATCATCCTCCTGCAGAAAAGGCACCTGGCGTCACAATGCCAAATTATGGAGCATGGAGCAGGCGATGATGATGTCACACACCTTCTTCGGTGAGTAGAATAGGGACCCACCTGTCATATGGAGGCACCTGGACCTGGCCTTCAGGAGGCCGAAGGTGCGTTCGATCACCCTCCTAGTCCGCCCATGGGCCTCATTGTACCGTTCCTCTGCCCTGGTCCTGGGATTCCTCACTGGGGTCAATAGCCACGAAAGGTTGGGGTAACCAGAGTCCCCAAATAGCCATACACGGTGCCTCTGGAGTTGACCCATCATATCAGGGATGCTGCTATTCCGCAGGATGTAGGCGTCATGCACAGAGCCAGGGAACATAGCATTTACCTGCGAGATGTACTGGTCTGCCAAACAGACCATCTGGACATTCATCGAATGATAACTCTTCCTGTTCCTGTACACCTGTTCACTCCTCTGGGGGAGGACCAGAGCTACATGGGTCCCATCAATAGCACCTATGACGTTGGGGATATGTCCAAGGGCATAGAAGTCACCTTTAACTGTAGGCAAATCCTCCACCTCAGGGAAAATTATGTATCTCCTTACGTGTTTCAGCAGGGCAGACAACACTCTGGACAAAAAGTTGGAAAACATAGGCTGGGACATCCCTGATGCCATGGCCACAGTAGTCTGAAATGACCCACTTGCAAGGAAATGGAGCACTGACAGCACCTGCACGTCAGGGGGGATTCCAGTCGGATGGCGGATTGGTAACATCAGGACTGGCTCCAACTGGGTACATAGTTCCTGGATTGTGGCACGGTCAAACCGGTAGGTCACGATCAAATGTCTTTCTTCGATTGTCAACAGGTCCACCAGCAGTCGGTACACCGGAGGATTCCGCCATCTTCTCATATGTCCCAGCTGACGGTGCCTAAGAAGGACAACAGCGAAGAACCAGTCACTATTCCTCCAGGTATGTACCCACAGTTACACACAAGACTACACCACTCACAAAACCCCTTCCTGTATGTGTGTTGATTATAGGCCTAGCTATGTGTGATGCAGTAGTAAATGAAGCCATGTGGGCCCTTGAAATGGCGGCTGCCTGACCTCTAAAATGGGACAATGGAATTGTGGGGTAACTGCGCTGGCGTTGGACACCGTCGCGGTAGGCGGTCGTAGAACGCGGCGCAATGCTGCAGTGGTTAACATTGGACCCTATGGGTCCCAGGAGCCAATGAACAGGTGCGCCGGCGGGGATGATGCGCCCCGCCGCGGACGTCACCGCAGCGGGCGTCACTGCCATTTTCTATCTCTTCAATCACTAGATACCTGACCTTCGACAGGAGAGGACCTACACTGCTAGTGCTGCTGTGACCTCGGTCTGGAAGCGACGATGGCTGCTGCGTCTGGGGAAAGGGCCCCTGCCTTCACTGCACAGGAGTTGGAGAAACTTGTGGATGGGGTCCTCCCCCAGTACATGCAACTCTACGGTCCTCCAGACCAACAGGTCAGTACACAGGGAGCACGTTGGATGGGCTATGCCTGGGCGGAGAGGGCTGGTTGGAAGAGAGAAGTGTGCAGAGTTCATAGAACATAAATGCATGGGAATGAATGGGCCACATGGCCAGAGTAGGGAGGGGGCCACTCACATTGACGGTGCAGTAGGTAATGACTGTTCCTCTTTCCTTGTGCATGTCATGTAGGTCAGCGCCCACCAGAAGAGGGACATTTGGCGTGCCATCGCCAAGGAAGTCCGGACCCTGGGGGCCCACCAGAGACGGGGCACCCCCTGCCGTAAGAGATGGGAGGACAATCGCCGCTGCAGCAAGAAGACGGCGGAGGCTCAGCTGGGGATGGCCTCCCAACATGGGAGGGGTGCCCGTCGCACCAGGACCCCCCTGATGTTCCGGATCCTGGCGGTGGCCTACCCGGATTTGGTTTGGCGCTTAAGGACATCACAGCAGACTCAAGGGGGTGAGTACAACCTCATTCTGTGGATTTTGCGTGCAGTGGAGGTGTCTGGGTGGGGGAGGTGGGCAGTGGGTGTCCCTAGGCCAGGGCGAGTTAGGCAGGCAAGGCCCCTCTGTGATGTAGGCCATGTGGCACTCTACCCCAGCTCAGAACAGTGGCAAGTTGATGTATAGTTGCCCCTTTGCCATCCATGTGCGCAGATTACTACCATTGCCATGTAGGCCATATCCCAGAAATTACATGTGCAGAGGGCAGGAGCATGGCATAATGCATGGGGCTGCTGCGTCTGTCTTTTCCGCCAACGGTAGCGGTATGTCATGCACTAAAACTCTCTTTCTTCTGTCTCCCCCCCTTTTCCTGCTCTCCCTGTCCTTTTGTACATCAGCATCATCAGGCGGAGGTACAGTGACACCGGAGCACGAGGGATCTGCATCCCACATGGCCATGGAGGGCCACACCACAGACTCTGAATGCACCAGTGGGACGGAGGGCGAGGGGAGCTTCACCTCGGCCACAGGATCACCAACCAGCGACACAGACTCATCCTCCAATGGGAGCTCCCTTGTGGTGGCGGCAAAATCTGTGCCCCCCACTTCTACAGGTACAGCCGCCACTCCCCCTACCAGCACCATCCTCCCAGCAGCCCCTCAGCGTTCGCCCCGTGCCAGCTGACCCAGGAGGGTGGGCATCACCTTCGCCCCAGGCACCTCAGGCCCTGCCCCTGTCACCCCTGCTGCCCTCAGTGAGGAGGCCATTGACCTCCTCAGGTCACTCACTGTTGGGCAGTCTACCATTGTGAATGCCATTCAGGGTGTAGAACGAGAGTTGCAACACCTTAATGCATTCCTGGAGGGCATTCAGTCTGGTCAGGCTGTCCTTCAGCGAACCCTGCAATCTCTGGCCTCAGCACTGATGGCAGCCATTGTCCCTGTGTCCAGCTTCCCCCCTCCAACTTCCTCCACCCAGACCCAATCCCCTGTACCCCAGCCCATCCCAAGCACACCTACAGACCAGCATGCACACAAGTCAACACCCAAAAGTAGCTCAAGCAAACATAGGCACCACACACACCACAGGCACTCACACAAGCATCACACCCATACAGACACAGCAACATCTACTGTCGCCACTGTGTACCCCTCCTCCTCTTCTCCCTCCTCCCTCCCAGTCTCGTCTACACACACACCTGCATGCACCACATCTACAGGCACTAAGACTCGCACCAGGACACCCAGCACCACAAGCCGCTCACCTGCACTCACCACCCCCACTGCCATTTTCACGTCCCCTGTGTCCTCTCCCAGTGTGTCTGTGACGCCCCCTCCCAAAGTATCCAAACGCCGGCAATCACTCACCCAACATCCATCCACCTCACGACAGCCTCCAGTACCTGCACCTGCACCCAAAACACCTAAAGTGACACCTCCTACAACCACCTCCTCTTCCTCCACTCACAGACCCCCTCCAACTACCCATCCCAGTGTCCGTCAGAAACTGTCCCTATGTCAAATTGACCTTTTTGCCCCCACCCCCCCTCCAATTCATCAGTCCCGTAGTAGCGACTCAGCCAAAAAGCCTCCAGTACCAGTGGTGCGTGTTCCAGGTTTTTGGAGTGCACCGTCCACCAGGGCAGGCAGTAGGACCCGGAGCCAAGGCACTGGCAGCCCACCCCCTGTAAATGCTCTCAAATTGGAGAGTGGACGACGGGACCGTGTCAAGACTCCTGGTGGGATTACAACTGAAATGAGAGCGAAGGTGATTGGTGAGTCAGCTGTAACTCCAAAAAAGGTGGGGAAGGTCCAGAGGAAGTCTCCCCAGCCTGTTGTGAGTGTCACGGCGGAGAAGTGCGCCATCATTTCCGGCGGTCCAGACACAACCCCAGCACCGTCATTACTGGTCAGGAGACCACCGGCAGAGTCACAACCCAGGAGGGCCCAAGTATCGTTACTGGTCAGGAGACCACCGCCGGAGTCACAGCCCAGGAGGGCCCAAGTATCGTCACTGGTCAGGAGACCACCGCCGGAGTCACAGCCCAGGAGGGCCCAAGTATCGTCACTGGTCAGGAGACCACCGCCGGAGTCCCAGCCCAGGAGGGCCCAAGTATCGTCACTGGTCAGGAGACCACCGCCGGAGTCACAGCCCAGGAGGGCCCAAGTATCGTCACTGGTCAGGAGACCACCTCCGGAGTCACAGTCCAGGAGGGGCCAGGATGCCACAGCCCCGCTGGGCAATGATGGAACGTCATGCCACACACCAATGTCCAGTGTGGAGATCGTCATGCCACACACCAATGTCCAGTGTGGAGATCGTCATGCCACACACCAATGTCAGTATCAGAACAGCCATGTCAAAGCAATGATGAACAGTCCTGATCCGCCATGTCAAAGCACCGCTGAACAGGGCACAGACCGCCATTTCAAAGCACCGCTGAACAGGGCACAGACCGCCATGTCAAAGCACTGATGAACAGGGCACAGACCGCCATGTAAAAGCACCGCTGAACAGGGCACAGACCGCCATGTCAAAGCACAGCTGAACAGGGCACAGACCGCCATGTCAAAGCACCGCTGAACAGGGCACAGACCGCCATGGCAAAGCACCACTGAACAGGGCACAGACCGCCATGGCAAAGCACCGCTGAACAGGGCACAGACCGCCATGGCAAAGCACCGCTGAACAGGGCACTGACCGTGTAGGTATGAATAGGCCGCCACATCAGGCATCCTTATCCCATGTGCAGCTGGGACAGGAACTTTCACTGAGAGACTCATCCAGTCTGGGCACCAGTCCCACCTAGTACCAGTAGAGAACTGCATCTACTTGAGAGACTGTGGCTTTGCACTCCCCAGGATGGCACAGTGGGCAACCCACCCACTGTAGAGACTTGAGAGACTGTGGCTTTGCACTCCCCAGGATGGCACAGTGGGCAACCCACCCACTGTAGAGACTTGAGAGACTGTGGCTTTGCACTCCCCAGGATACATAAATGGGCATGGAGCCCCGTCGTGGATCTGGCTTCGCATTCATGTGGCTGAGGTGCCCCCCCTTCCCTTCCCCCTGAGGTGCCTGTAGTGTTACTATCTGATGCCCCGGCAGTGTTCTCTCGCATTTTGGTCAGGTATCAAATGTGGGCCTCACCCATTCATTTTTGGACTGTTGGTGCACGGACATTGTTGTGTACATATCTGCACTACTTCTTGTATTGTATATATAATTATGACAGATTTCGAGATATATATCAGTATATTTTTGTATGACATGTATATTGGCACATTACAATGTTTGACCGCAATTCGCTTTGTCTTTGCATTCTTCCGGGGGGATTGTGGGTTGTTCATGTGATATTTTTGACTGCATTGGTGTGTATGTTGTGATATGCGAGGGTGGGGGTGTTTGGCGGGTGTCCCCCTAACTTTTGCCTCCCCCCCCCGTGTCGTAGGTGCAGTACTCACCGGTATCTTCGGCACCTACGTCGCTGTTGGTCGTAGAGGAGCAGAAAGACAAGGGCAGGTAGTATATGGAGTTCCAGCTCCATGGAGTCGTCGTTCCTCGTGGAGTGTGTTCAGGTGAGCGTTTTACCATTGCAAAAGCTGTTTCTGCCGTGTTTTTATCCGCGGTGAATCCGCCCCGGAAAAGATGGCTGATTGGTGTGTTCTGATACGCTGGGCGGTACATTGTCTCCCGCCTGTCTGTTGGCAGTGACCGCCGCGCTGCTTGTCTGTACCGCCGTGGTGGGCGGTGTGTTAAAGTGGCTATCTTTGTTGGCGGTTTCCGCCAGGGTCATAATTCCCTTTTTTTGTCCACCGGCCTGTTTGCGGTCTTACTGCCGCTTTAACACTGTCCGCCAGGGTTGTAATGACCCCCATAATCATTTGAGCTCTGGTGGGCTGTACACTCTACAATCACAATTTTCTCAGGTAACTGCAAGGCATTTAATAAACTGTGAATTCTCTCACCATTTTGAATGGGTAATCCTGGAGAGATCATAAAACCTTGCTAGTGATATAATTGCCCAAAGTCATAGGCAACACCAAATCCATAATGACTGTCTGTAAATATTGTCACTTCAAGGTGCTCAGATACACAGCATGCTCTTGTGAGGGCAACCAATTCAGCTTTTGGGCAGCAATGACTCCCTGAAGCCATGAAACTTCTACTACTCCTGAGATGGTGCAGACTACAAGACAAGCTCTCAGAGTACCCTCGTTGTCTCTTGAACAGGAGCCTTCAACAAAAAAAACTTGGTCATTCTCTTCTAAATAAATATCCTGAGTATCAAGTTTGGGTTTGGTATATAGTTCAGTGACATCAAGGCAGTCATGTTCCATTTGATTAACATCATTTGAATCATCAACATTAACAGGTAACACTGTAGCTGGGTTCAAAGTCGAGCACGTCTTGATCGTCACATTGGAAGAGCCAAGAACTGATAACCTATAATGGGTGGGAAACGTCCATTACGGCAATTTTTTTATAACGAAGACCTGGTTAACGAAAGCGGAACAACGCTTTTTTTAACCACAACTTCGTTATTTTGTGCCTTAACTACACATGTCCTGAACAACGAACATGCGTGATTAAGGTACAAACAAGGGAGTCGGCTGAGGAGGACGACGCAGATGACGAGGTGACGAGTCAGGTAAGTGGGGGGTTTAGGTTTTGGGGCGGGGTTGGAGGGGTGGGGCATTTTTGGTTTTGGGGCAGGGGTGGGGGGTCAGGGGGTTTTAGGTTTTGGGGCGTGGTTGGGGGGGTGGGGCGTTTTGGGTTTTGGTGGTAGGGGTGGGGGTCAGGGGGGTTTTAGGTTTTGGGATGGGGTTGGGGGGTGGGGCATTTTTGGTTTTGGGGCGGGGTGGGAGGTTCATGGGGTTTTAGGTTTTGGGGCGGGGTTGGGGCGTTGTTGGTTTTGGGGGTTGGGGGGTCAGGGGGTTTTAGGTTTTGGGGCTGGGTTGGGGGTGTGGGGCGTTTTTGGTTTTGGGGAGGGGAGGGGGTGGGGGGGTCAGGTGGTTTTAGGTTTTGGGGCGGGGTTGGGGCGTTTTTGGTTTTGGGGAGGGGGTGGGGGTTTTAGGTTTTGGGGCAGGGTTGGGGGGTGGGGTGTTTTTGGTTTTGGGGAGGGGAGGGGAGGGGGTGGGGGACAGGGGGTTTTAGGTTTTGGGGCGGGTTGGGGGGGTGGGGCGTTTTTGGTTTTGGGGAGGGGTGGGGGGGTCAGGGGGTTTTAGGTTTTGGGGTGGGGTTGGGGGTGGGGCATTTTTGGTTTTGGGGAGGGGTGGGGGTCAGGGGGTTTTAGGTTTTGGGGTGGGGTTGGGGGGGTGGGGCGTTTTTGGTTTTGGGGAGGGGGTGTGGGTCAGGGGGTTTTAGGTTTTGGGGCGGGGTTGGGGGGGTGGGGCGTTTTTGGTTTTGGGGAGGGGGTGGGGGGTCAGGGGGTTTTAGGTTTTGGGGAGGGGTTGGGAGGGTGGGCAGTTTTTGGTTTTGGGGAGGGGGTGGGGGGTCAGGGGGTTTTAGGTTTTGGGGTGGGGTTGGGGGGTGGGGCGTTTTTGGTTTTGGGACACTGGTAGGGGGTCAATGGGTTTTAGGTTTTGGGGCGGGGTTGGGGGGGTGGGGTGTTTTTGGTTTTGGGGAGGAGGTGGGGGCTTTTAGGTATTGGGGTGGGGTTGGGGGTTGGGGTGAGGCATGCAGGATCAATGGTGCCTATTACTAATGCTTTTATCAGGAATGCCTTCACAACGAAATATCGTTGTTAAGGCATTCGTGGTAAAGGCATTAGTAGTAACAACGAGGTCGGTGTTCCGACCTCGTTGTTAAGGCACTCGTTGTTTTGGAAGTCGGTGTTCCGTCGTACAACCATAATGGGTAAGACTAGCACTAGTCAAATATTGGGTTTTAGTTGGGGGCAATAGGACCTCAACCGAATGTAGGACATATACAGTTAAAGGGTGTCCCATCACAATGCCTTTGCTTTGTCCGATGCTTACACCAGTGGAAGCCATGTTTTTATAAACAGCCAGGCAAAGCTGCAGCCTCAGGATTCAGTGTGGCTGAAAAATATGCCACAGGTCTGTTTGTTCCTCCATGCAACTGTGTCAAAACAGAAAGAGCACACCCATCACGTTCATGACAAATCAGTGAAAAACATTTAGGCCCATATTTATACTTTTTGACGCTAAACTGCGCTAACGCAGTTTAGCGTCAAAAAATTTAGCGCCGTCTAACGCCATTCTGAAGCGCCATGCGGGCGCCGTATTTATGGAATGGCGTTAGCCGGCGCAAGCAGACCGGCGCTGCCTGGTTTGCGTGGAAAAAAACCACGTACACCAGACAGCGCCGGCGTAGGGGGAAAATGGCGTATGGGCGTCTTAAAATGGGGCAAGTCAGGTTACGTCGAAAAAATCGTCGTAACCCGACTTGCGCCATTTTTTTTCGACGCCCATCCCCCATCAACATGACTCCTATCATTGTAAAGATAGGAGTCATGCCCCCTTGCCCAATGGCCATGCCCAGGGGACTTCTGTCCCCTGGGCATGGTCATTGGGCATAGTGGCATGTAGGGGGGCACAAATCAGGCCCCCCTATGCCACAAAAAAAAAAAAAAAAAAAACTTACCTGAACTTACCTTAATGTCCATGGGATGGGTCCCTCCGTCCTTGGGTGTCCTCCTGGGGTGGCCAAGGGTGGCAGGGGGGGTCCCTGGGGGCAGGGGAGGGCACTCTGGGCTCATATTGAGCCCACTTGTCCCTTAACGCCATGCCTGACCCAGGCGTTAAAAAGCGGCGCAAATGCGCCGTTTTTGGCCACGCCCACTCCCGGGCGTCATTTTTGCCCGGGAGTATAAATACCACGTAAAGGCCTGGGAGTCATTTTTTAAGACGGGAACGCCTCCCTTGCATATCATTAACGCAAGGAAGGGGTTCACGCTAAAAAATGACGCACACTCCGGGCACTTTGGCGCCCGAAGCGTCTAACGCCATAGTATAAATATGGCGTTAGTTGGCGTTAGTTTAGCGTCGAATTTGCGTCGAAAAAAACCACGCAAATTCGGCGCAACCAGAGTATAAATACGGCCCTTAATGTAATCAGGCATTACCAAGGCTGGAGATCTACACAAACTAACTCTCTTTCAACTCAGTGAAAGCTTTCATGTATTCTTCATCAAACAGAACTGGGTCTGTGACTTTTTTGTGCATTAACTTCTGCAGTGCCAAATACATTCTGACATCTCTCTGTGTAACTGAGGGATTAATCTGCTTACTAGTCACAACTCTCTCTCGGAATACTTTCTTGTTAATTTGGTGACCCAAATATTTTACTTTCCTCTGGCAATACTGTAATTTGGTAGCGGAAATCTTATGTCCATTTTCTTCCAAATGATTCAACAATGTTATGGTGTCTTATCTGTAAGCTTCACCTGTAATAAATACAACCATCAAATCATCAATATGTTGCACTAAAGCAGACTGAAACGGCATGTTCAAGGACTATAATTCTTTTCAGGATTTGGTTAACAATGGACAGAGATTCTGAAAACCCCTGTGGAGTACGGCGGAATGAATACACATGGTTGCCAAATCTGAATGAGAACAGGAACTGACTAGATTTGTGTAAGGGCACCAAAAAGAACACTTGTGATAAATCAAATACAGAAAATCTGTATTTTTCGTACTTCAGTACTTCATCAATTAGTTTTCCCTGGCAACAATTCAAATGAGACCACATCATATTGCTAATTTCAGGCTTAAATCCTTGAACAAATCTGAACACAGAATGAATCATATCTCTTGGCTCAATAATCTCTGTGCCATTATATTGTTTAAATGCTTGAGAAAGCCTCTCATAATAAGTATGTACACACTCTTTTGACTCCTGAGCTGTCCTATTAATCCTCTGCCAATCAACATCTTTGGGGAAACTCTAGTTTTCAAAAATTTAATAATAACTTTTATCACGTCTTCAGGCGACGCACCTATTAGTGCATTCCTTGGCAGCTCACGCTTTGGCCAATCAACACTCCGCTTACACTCAACCAACAAATCTACTGGAACCATGATTTCAAATAAAGTGTTCAAATCTTCCCACAATCACTTTGCAAGCTTAACAAACCTCTCTGTTTGCTGGTACCATTCTACTGGTCTTTCCCTCAACTTCGGATAATCATTAGTAAATGACAATATGTCACTTATGATCCATGGGACATGGACAAAATTCCCTCCCAGTATCGCTCTCATTAGCATTATCTTTACAGCTCCCTCAAGCTACAGTACACCATTTGAAGATGCAGTTTGCTTTTTCTTCTGTTCACTTTTCTTTGCCCTTCTGCCTTCCTTTTTGTCTAATGCTCCCCATTTCTAGAAGCTCTGAATCAATTCCTTAATGTGAATTTTCATACCAGGTGATCTTATGTTTGCAATGTCTCTAGAATCGAACTATAACCTGTAACTTTTTTTAACTACTTTGATTTATTAATCATGATACTTTTCTGCCAAATTAGCTAATTTCCCATTGATGTGTCCTGCTCGAAGTGTATCCTCCCTGCAGATGAAACACAATCTGTCCAATTTGAGTGTTTCCTCAATCATTTAATTCAATTCAAATTGTAATCTAGCCTTGTTTAGTGTATTCGCTCCCTTTGGGGTATTTTCCATAACTGATACTCCAGTCATACTATCTAACCATTCAGTTAGTTGTTGAGATGTCAATCCTTGCAAACTAACATTGTTGCTACTATCTTGAGGCGTAAGTTGTGGAATATTACATGGAACTCCAATGGCCTGCCCCTGAGCCTCCCCAGTTAATCCCACTGAACAATGGGGGACATGTCATATCAATCAATTGACCTACTCTATCATATGCCTGATTAGAACCAGAAGATTTCATAGGAGTCATGGCTGTTTCAGTAGTGCTTAGTCCCTTCCTTTCTGCATTAGTTCCAAGAGGAGAATTCATTGCTGACACTGGATTTGGAATTTGGGGACCATTATCATTATTACCTTGGGCATACAAAGAGACAACCAGAGATATTGTCACAGGAACTGTCAATGCATCTGGTCCTGACAAATTTGATTGACTTGATTGGAACATTTGTCTTTTACCTTGGCCAGTTAATACTGTACCAAAAGTCTGATTTGACTGATTTGGGGCAACGGTATGTGGTGTTGTTACTGGGGAATGTATAGGCATTGTCTGTCTCTGGTTCACAATTTGTGTAGGTGTCTGTACTTTAGGCGTAGACTCATACTGAGTCATTCCTGAACTCTGAATTCGCTGTGACATAACTGGAACTGAAACAGTCTGAGCTGTATTATCATTTGAAACTGTTGAATAAACCACTGGCACCTGTGCAATATTAGCAGTAGGATCTTTTGGAGTTGTCTGAATCTGGCTTTGTATGACTGAAGGTGTAGCTATACTTGGACTGCATTCTGATTCACAGATTCAACTGCATTATATAGTGGGGAAGATTCTGCAACAACTGAGTTATCAATTCATCATTTGATTCCGTTTCGGGGGCTGTTACCCTTTCTTCTAGTATCTGTTCTAGGTCTTCTGCAGAATTCTTTTTGGCTTTTGATCTCACACTTCCATCACCTTCCTTTGTTATTGCTGGGAATATTTTCACTGCATGCAATGTATCTACTAACCACACTTTCTGCTCTTCATCCCATCTAGCTTCTGGCAACATCTTTTCGCTTTCCTCATTCTCTTCTCAAATTTCTAAGCCTCTTTCTGTCTTGCAACTAATTATCACACAGCAGAGTCAGAGTGAAACAGAATAAAAAATTAATTTTCCTTTACTGCTCCAAACATGAATCTTCAGGCCTAGTGTAGCTAAGAAAGCCCAAATTCACATTAATACAAATAATACACACAAAACATTTTGCTCCTTACAATTTGAATCAGATATGCAAAACAAATTCTTCAATTGCAAGCATTAATCAAAGTATATTAGAAACAGTTTAAATATGCATTTATTTCTCTGCACATGTAACTCAGATTAAATTCATTTAAATCAACATAAGTACCATACATTCATCTAATATTATCTATTAATCTAATAATAACACTTTTAAAATTAATAAGTGTCAGTAGCTCATTCGATTATGTATGTACAACATCTTCTCTTGCAAAAACACGATGTCAAATATGCATGGAGACCACATTGTCCATCATATTTCAAATGTGCACACTTTACATTCTGTGTTAATTTTCTCTGTAGGCTTTTAAATGAAGGTTTATAAATCTCCGTATGCTAACTTCTATGCCACTAATGTATTAGTAAAATTTCAACTCTACCAGTCCCAATGCGCCACTCATCTTGCATCGCCCTTGCCCTACCTAAAAACACCATGGTTGCGCCGTATTGACAATATGGTGCCCCATGGCGGTCGTTACAACAACATCATCAGTTGTTGATGTTTTTGTGACGCTTTACTGTACTATCAAACATTTGGAAGCTAGTGCATCAATGCCATTTTTTGGGTCTCTCTGCGTCAGAACGCCCCCCTTGCATACATTATGCCTGGCGCAAGGGGTTACAAAGTGGTACAATGCATGCATTGCACCTATTTGTAAATATGCACGGGCAATAGCCACCTTAAAGCTGCCTTAGTGTAATAAAAAGTATGCAAAGGCGTTGTTAAGGCGGCGCAAGGGGCTTGCAAATCTGCCTCTTCGTTTTGGTTTAAACAACACAATTGATAAGCCTGCTCTCTTCTACATTACTTTAAATCAAAACTAACATCCGCTGCCTCTTCTACACAAAACATGACACTGAATTTACAATGTATCTGCAATTTGCTGTAAAAACAACAATAATACTTGATTTAATGGAATGGCTTAAAAAAGAACCTACAACGAAACTAGCAGATTAGCAGTCTGTGCTCTGCATCACATGTATCTGCCTACACAGAGTTGACAGATGTTGAATACCTTCTTGTAGAAATTTCCCAGGCCCAGCTAGCCTCCCACCTATGTGAGGAGAATACACAACTGGCTATTTGCGGTCCTCATTCTGAGATGGGCAGAAACAAATGGGTGTTGATACAATGGCCAGAGATACTGATCCCTCCCACAATCAACACACCTCTAATTTTGTGATTACTGCCTGGAATTTGAAATGATATGATGGAGCCTGAATTACTGGAACTGTTTCTGTGTAAGAATCTTGAATGCCGATCCTTCACAATGGACGTATTTCCACCTGCTCTGAGCACATGGCAGCTGTCTGCAAAAGGCTCTGAAATTGAACTGGCTCTGGTCCTTCACCTTGTAAAATACCCAGGGTTTTGCCAGACTTGATAATTCTGGGTTCGGTAAATCAAAGGACTTCTGAATGAACTGGAGCAGCTCCTTCACAGTGGATATCAATCGAAGCAACTTGGTATGAGGGCCCTAAACGAGCTGGCCCTACTTCATGAATGAAGGCATCTTGGTGTTAGAAAAGCAAAAATATTTGATTGCAGAGGAAAGCATAAAGTCTATGATCAAAAATGATGAAGCAGGAAGGTGCCTGGTAGACTTAGGGGGTCATTATGACCCTGGCGGTCAGCGTAAATATGAAGGAAGGTACTGCCAACAGGCTGGTGGTACTCTTCTCCATATTAAGACATTGATGGTTTGGCTTGCACACTAACCGCCACGGCAGTAACGACTGGCGGGCTGGAGACTTCACTCTCCAGCCCGGTGGCCGACACTTGGCCGCCTGCAGGATTATGACCCCGCCTACCGCCATGGTTTTCGTGGCATCTCTACCGCCACTAAAACTATGGCGGTAGGCCTATCAGTGACAACACACACCTGCATACACACAGAAATCCACCCCCCTGCCCCCACACACACAACACCTCCCACTGCCCTCCCCTGTCAGAGCACCCACTTACCTGTGTCCAGGGGGTCCTCCGGCAGGAGACGGGACGGGGCACTGCTGCCAGCAGCAGCGTCTGCCAGCAGAACACCACCAGTCGGTATTATTGTCATAATACGGCCAGTGGCGGTCACCTTGCCACCATCCGCCAACATGGTCACAGCCGTATTTCCGCCATCCTTCAGGCGGAAATCTGGCTGTGGTCATAATCCGGTGGATGGTTGGTAGCCTCGGCGACGGTCTTTTGGCGGCTGTCGCACCAGCATTAGGCGGTTTTTACTGCCAATGTTATAATGAGGGCCCTAGATCTGTTAAAGACTGCCTTGGAAATGGTGGCAAATTTCTCAAAACGGTTATTATATTGATTCTAACATGCTGATCAGACCCCAGCCTACAATGAAGACTAGGTATGCGGGTACTTAAAATCCAACTCCACTTTAGGGAAAATTACTGTGCTCTTGTTAATTGACAGAAATGTCATGTAAAACAGACATTGTGTATTTTCTGATGGTGAAGCCCTCATGATCTTTGGTAGAGATTCCACCAAGAATACTGGGCCCCCTATTTCAAGTGACCCACTACTTGGTGTAATAATTATCACACCTGATAAAAAAACAACATGACATGTCAATTGGGGGCAGTAATTATTGCCTCTTAAATGTTTTGTCCTCCAAATGGGGCATAATATTCTGATTTCCTGCTGACATTGAATACTACTTTATGTACTGCAAAATGAAGTTTGTGAATATGCCCCAGGGTATCTCATTCACACTGCATCATGTGCCTATGAGTGCCTTATCTAATATGTACACAGAAAAAAAAACGACAAATAGTGGCATAGCGAAGAGGTCTCGCTTATATAAGAGGTTTTGGCATTGTCAATGTGTTTTAGCTGTGTTGTACACCAGCATGGCTACTGTTCAGCACGGCTAAATGTTAGTGGTGTAGAGGAGAGAGGCATGGAGTGCACTGTAGTGATGTAGATTGGATTGGTGTAGAGTGGTGTAGTGTCCAGTGTTGTAGATAGAGTATTATAGAGTGTTCTGGTGTGGTGCAGAGTAAAGTGGAGGGTTGCGGAGTTCCGTAGAGTGGAGAGGAGTGTCATGCAGTGTCCTAGAGTCTCGGTTGTAGAGTGGAGTGTCATGGAGTGGAGTGCCATGGGGTAGAGTGGAGTGTTGTGAAATGGAGTGGACTGGAGTGTTATGGAGTAAAGTGCTGTAGAAAGAAGTAAAGTGGAGTAGTGTAGAGTAGAGTAGAGCAGAGTGGAGTGGTGTAAAGTAGAATTAAGTGGTGTGCAGTACAGTGGAGATGTGTAGAGTGGTGTAAAGTGGTGTAGAGAGGAGGGGAATGGAGTGGAGTTGAGTGACATAGAGTGAAGTGGCAAAGAGTGTAGTAATCTGGGGTGGGATAGAGTGGTGTAAAATTGAGTGGTGTAGAGTGCAGTAACGGAGTAGAGAGGAGAAGTATGCCATAGAGTAGAGTGGAGTAGAGAGGAGTGGAATACCATGGAGTAAAGTGGCATGGACTGGCATAGAGGGAGTTGCTTAGAGTGGAATGGAGTGTCATAGAGTGGAATGTCATAGAGTGGAATTGTGTGTCATACGGTCGAGGGGTCTAGAGTGGAGTGGAATAGATGATTCCAGTTCATCCATTTAATAACATGCCCAAAACAACTTTTAAAATTTGATTTGTAATGCAAGGAATTCTTATCCAAACACAAAATAATTTGATTGTCATCAGCGTATACGATAGTCGAAGTGTCAAATGAGTTGATCAGAGTGTCTAAAGGGGACAAATATATATTAAACAAAGTAGGGGTAAAAGAGGAGGCATGAGGAACACCAAATTGCATATTTCTAACCCTTGAACTAAAAGGACCCATTGTAACCATTTGTTTTCTGCCAGTGAGTAAGGATTAAAACCGTGCTAAAGCCTTTTCTTGTATTCCAATATCTGCTAGCCATTGACTTGAAAAGTTCTTAGAGATAGAATTGAAATCAAGGAGAATTAAGAAAGCATTTTTGCCATTATCCAGTATAAATTTTATTGTTTCAGACACTCCCAAAAGGGATAATTCTTTGGAATACTGTGATCGAAAACCAGCTCAGAGGGGCTGTAAAAACTTGTGAGTTTCCCAAAAATTCGCAAGTTGGGAATTCACTAATTTTTTAAACATTTTTGTGGTAGCAGGTAAATGGGTCTGAAATTGGTTACATTCTTAAGATCAGAGTCTGGTTTCTTTAGTAATGTTTTTACCAAGGCTAACTTCCACTTGTCAGGCACAGATGCTTGAAGTAGTGACTGGTTGAAAATCGAATTTAAAATAGGGTTGATGACCCCTATAGCCTTCCTAAAAATTAAAGAGGGTCAAGGGTTAATAGGCAAGCCTGATTTACAGGACAGAATGACAGATTCTGATTGTTGTAATGTAATGCAATTAAACTCCATGAATGTAGCAATAGAGAAAGCCTTGGGAGAGGTCCATTGCAACTCTTCTCCTATTTGCTCAACTTGACTGTGGCCTCTTTAAATGGCCTCCATTTTTTGCTCAAAGTAGTTTGCCAAATGATTGTACAATTATTGTGAGAGTCCTAATTGCAAACCACCAATTTAGGGATGGGGAAAGTTATTGGGTATGTGATAACTTACTCTCTGATTAATGTTAGCCAACTGTATTTTAATGGTAAAACAAGACTTCTTAGCTTCCTGGATTAAATTATGGTATTTCTTAATACCAAATTAGTGAGGAGCGGTGTAGTGTACAGTAGAGTGAAGTGTGAGAGAGTGGAGCAAAGTGGGGTGGTGTAGAGTAGAGTGCCATGGAGTGAAGCGGAGTAGCATACAGTGGCATGGAGTGGTGTAGAGTGGTATAGAGTGTTGAAGAGTGGAGTGTCATAGAGTGGATTGTTATAGAGTAGAGTGTCATACAGTAGAGTGTCATAGAGTGGAGTGGTGTAGAGTAGAGTAAAGTGCCATAAAGTGGTGGAGAGTGGTGTAGAGTGTCATAGGATCAAGTGGAATGTTGTGGAGTGTCATATATACTGGATTAGTGTGGAATAGAATGTCATACCGTGAAAAAGAGTGGAGTAGAGTAGTGTGATGTGAAGTTGAGTAGAGTAGACTGGTGTACAGTGGAGTAGAGAGGTGTAGATTGGCATGGGGTGGAGTGAGTAGAGTGACATAGAGTGTAGTAGAGTGTTGTAGAGTGGCGTAGAGTGAAGGGGCATAGAGTGGAGTGTCGTAGAGAGGAATGGCATAGAGAGGAGAATGCATGGTGTGTTTATACCCTGCCATTACAGAAAACACATTTTCCCCAAAAAAATTCCAGATCTTTAAATTTTGTTGTGTGCTAGAAAAAAGCTTTATTAAGCAAGTAAAAAAATGTATAGATTGCACAGTACCTAAAAGTGGGTTATATGATATTGCGATTAATTCCTTTATCATGCATCGCCCATACCATGCATTGTTTTTACCACTCAGATATTTGCAATGCATATGCCTTTACCATGAGTCCCTTTACAATGAGATGGTACATTTTTATATATATATATATACATATATGTATATATATATATATATATATATATATATATATATATATATATATATATATATATATACATATATATATATATATATATATATATATAATATATAGAGAGAGAGAGAGACAAAAGACCAAGGCACTAACTCACAATTGAGTGTTTTTTCACCATTTTAAGCAGCAGGCTTGCCAACCCTCCTGACATGTTTCAACACACAATGCCTTGTTCACAGGTAAATTAAAACAGATGTGGTTACTGCCAGTACTGACAGAAATTATCATTCACGTGACTCCAGTTGAAAATAAAATTCCCACAATGCATTAATCACTACTTATGTGTTTGTCTCTGGAGTGCTTAATCTCCACAAACTTGAAAAAACATCACAGGCACCCCAGTTTCATTAAAAATTATGTGTAGATTAGGTGTCTGTTATTCTATTGTCCACATGCTTGTACCACTGCTGTTTAACATGATAATGGCCTTTGCCATGGACTCCATGAAGAGCTAGAAAAGAGGTAGAATACCTCCATCACATCCCTTGCTCACCTCCATTGTTGTTTTGGATAAATGCCATTTCTCCCGAAAGTGAACGGGTCTGGCCTGCTTAAATTTGCCCATAGCTATGGCACCGCTTGACGAATGTTCATGAAATTTTCCAAAAACAATTTAACGGTCACATCACCTGATGTCTGGAAAGTTTTGCTGTGATCTGTCATGCGAGGACCGAGAAAAAGGGGGAGTCCAAGACACTTTTACCCCAAGCATTTTTCCATTGTGATTTTGAACAGTGATAGCACCTGAAATACTGGATGGAATTATACCAAAATTGGCAGAAAGGTAGCTCTTGGTCCAGAAAATAACTTTTTTTGTTAATTGGTGTAAATTTGTTCAGTAGATTTTGAGAAATTAAAGAAAATCCAAATTTGCATTTATATAGCGATTTGAAGACACAGTGCACCCTCATGATCTTGTGCTGAGGTCTGATTGGCTGCCATTTTAATGCGGGGGCTGCCTGCCCTTCCCCCGCTGCCATGGGGACTGCCACCTCCCTGGGGCACTAATGAAAAATAATGCGGGGTGCTCAGCCCCAACACATACCCAGGGGCCACCACCTCCTCAGGGCACCAAATAAAACTATTGTGGGGTGCCCTGTCCCAGGACATAGCTGTTTGCTGTGACTTGGAGGGAGCTGACAGCTCCCACCAAGTCACAGCAAACATTCCGCTCTGATGAAGGGAGAGCTGTCAAACAGCTTTCACTTCATGCAAGTGGAGGTTTCCTCTGTTTCCCTGCCTGTGGAGATGCAAGCAGGGAAAAAGAGGAAACATTGCTCTAACAGAGGGAGCTGCTTTAGCAGCTCACTCTCTGTGACAGCAAGGCCAGCTCCCACAGGAGTTGTGGAGCCAGCTGAGACAGTAGCGGCCTTCAGGCTCCCCCTGCTGTCCCCAACATTGTCAGTGGGTGCCCTGGGGTCACCCAAGTCACATGGATGGTTCCCAAGTGATGGCGTCCCCAGGTCGGGTGCCAGAGGATGGGGTCCCCAGGGCAAGGATCCCCGATGGGGTCCCCAGGGCCAGGATTCCCCTTGGGGAGGGGGCCACATGGCCCTCTCCCCCCAAAAAATAAAAAAATAATTAAATATTCCTCTCAGGCTCTGGGGGATGTTGTCCCTGTGGCCGAGATCAGCCTGGGGAGGCTATGTGGCCTCCTCTCCCCCCAAAAAAGTCAAAATATTTCAGGTGGACCCCAGGGAATAAGGTCCTTGAGCAAGCCCTTAGGCATGGGGTCACCAGGACCATTAATGGCCTGGTAAGGGCAGGCCACGCAGCCCCCCTCACTTAAAGTAATTGGCCAAGGCGGTGGGCTCCCTGTGGCCTTTTGAGGATCGAGGAGGGGGGCCATGTGCTTCTCCCCATTTTGCTAAATTTCAGCCTGACAGAGTGGGCTTCCCAGTATCTCTAAAGGCCCACGGAGGGTGGGATCAAGGACAGCTCCTCATAAATTGCAATTTCAGCCCTGGGTGTGGGTTACCTGGGGCCTCTGGAAGCTTGGGGAGGGGGCCATGCAGTCCCCTCCCCTTCCTGTGGGTATAAAGATAATAAATGGAGCCTGGCCACAATTTAGTTTTTTTTTTTTTAAATCACAAGGGAGTCCCTTGGGATTGGTGCATTTATTGCCATTCATTTTTCTGGGGCACCAGGAGGGACCTCCCTGGGTCACCCCATGGGGCCTAAGGGGTCAGGATATCTATATGATGGCCCCTTATATTATTTTTTTTTTCTAACTTCAGGACAGGGGACTATGGGCCAGATTTACAAGGCACTTGTGCCACACTACTGTCATTTGTTTATGCTAATGTGGAGTTAAGGAGGCTATTCCCCAGTGCTATACTTACAAAATGGTGCAATGCTTGCATTGTGCCACTTTGTAACCCCTTGCGCCACATTAGGCCTGTGCCAGGCATAATGTAGGCAAGTGGGACATTCCCCCATTAAGAGGCCCAAACAAATGGTGCAGTGAAATCACCAAGATTTCACTGTGTCATTTTTTTCTTCAATTTTAACACCTGCACATGACAGGCATTAAAGTGGCAGACCTCTAGTAAGCTATGGGCCACCCTGGTGCTTTGCTGCACTAGACCCATAATTGATTCCACTAATGCTCCAAAGCACCACAGTAGCATTATAAATTGTGATGCTTCTGTGGAAATGACTGGCCAGGTGCAAAGTATGATAAGTACGGCGCAACCATGGCATCGTTAGGTGGGTCATGGGTGATGTAAGAAAAGTGGTGCATCTAAACTGATGCACCACTTTCTTGTAAATCTGGGCCTAAGTTCCTCAGTCCTGTAATGGCTGCCAGCAACATTTTTCTCATATTGATGGCAGCCAATCAGGGGACTCGTCTTGTAGAAATATGACTTCCAGAGGAGTGAGCTGGCCAGAGGGAAATAAAACTCCCTGAGCCAATCAGAATGCTCTCTTTTAAATTGCTGCCCTGGCGATAGTCTCTCGAGACTCTCGTGGACCCAACCGTCCATATGTTCAATTATTTTTCAACCTTAATTTCTTAAAAACGGATTTGCAGCATATCATAAAAATCTGCAGACCAAGATTTAGCTTCCTACCAAATTTGGTGTAATTTGTCAGCCGTTTTTCTGTAGCCTTGTCTAAAGAAAATGCATGGGGATTTTATCACCCCCATATCTCATCAGCACCTGCCTTATGGATCACCTGAAAACTTTCCAGGAAAGAGCTAATGTGGATGTTAGTGTCAATTTGTCAAATATGGTCAAAGGGATCAACAAACCAAGGAACGCTCTTTCAGTGGAAAAGCAGACCTAGGGCCTAATTACGACATTGGCAGTCCCATCACAGGACCACCCATGCTGTGAGAAGATGCCACCAGCATGCCAGCGGTATCACCCCCAGTCGTATTACAATGGTCTCGCCTGACTGACCGTCAAGAACATTGTATTACGATGTTCCCGCCAGGCTGACCAGAAGGAACAGTCCTATGGTATTTGTCTCAACTCTTTTAAAGGAGCCGAGACCAATACCTTAGCACAATAGTATCATTGGCATGGGCACTGTCTGCAAAGCAGACTGTATGCATGCTGATGGTGCTGGGCATAGGGGCACTGCACTGCCCATGCCATGGGCATGGGTAGTGCAGGGCCCTCCCTATTGCCCCTGGCACTGACTTTCTGGTGGAAAGCTGAGTTTTAATCAGCATGGCAGCGCTGAGTTCAGCACCTCCGTGACTGATCACAAATCAGACCGCCGTCAACCCGTTGGGAATTTAGGTGGTCCTGTCTGCAAGGTTTGTAATGTGGCAGTAGAACAACCTGGATTGCAGTGGTCACACTTGTAATGAGGCCCCCAACTATAACTCCCTAGTGGTGACCGCCACTAGATAATACATATATATAAAAATATATATTTCCTTTTCGACCCCAACCCCTAAACTCACTAATGCCAAAAACCTAAAAATACACATACAACCCAATACCCTTACCCATCCATAAACCCTAAAAACACCCTTACTACCCAATATCCTTACCAACCCCTAAATCTAAAAAATACCCTTAGTACCCCAATTCCTTCCCAGCCCCAAACCCTAAAAAACACCCTTTCCACCCAATAGCGTCCCCCACCCCTACACTCAAATAAACACCCTTACCATCTAATACCCTGACTCACCCATAAACTATTTAAATACCTTTCCAACCCACCACACTCAACCACTCCTAAACTCTGAAAATAATCTTACTACCCAGTACCCCCACCCACCACTAAACATTAAAAACACCTTTATCACTAAGCACCCTTACCAATCACAAACCTAAAACCTACTTCTACAACCCAACATCCTTACCCACCACTAAACCCTAAAATCATCCTTACCACCCAATACACCCGCCTGCCCCTAAACCAAAAAACCTAGCCTTAAAGCCCAATACTTTTACCCATCTCTAAACCATAAAAAACACCCTTACCACTCAATACCCTCACCTACCACTGAATCCTAGAAACATCCTTACCGTCTAATACCCTTGTCAACACATAAACCCTAGAACTACCCGTACCACCCAAAACCCTTACTAATTCCTAAGCTCTAAAAATAACCTTAGAACCCAATACTATACCTACCATTAAACCCTAAAATTACCCTTACTCCATACCCTTACTGTAGGAAGTTGGCTCTGTATGTGCTATTTCAAAGTAAGGAATAGCATGCACAGAGTCCAAGGGTTCCCCTTAGAGGTAAAATAGTGGTAAAAAGAGATAATACTAATGCTCTATTTTGTGGTAGTGTGGTCGAGCAGTAGGCTTATCCAAGGAGTAGTGTTAAGCATTTGTTGCACATACACAAGACAATAAATGAGGTACACACACTCAGAGACAAATCCAGCCAATAGGTTTTTATATAGAAAAATATCTTTTCTTAGTTTATTTTAAGAACCACAGGTTCAAATTTAACATGTAATATCTTGTTCGAAAGGTATTGCAGGTAAGTACTTTAGGAACTTCAAATCATAAAAATTGCATGTATACTTTTCAAGTTATTGACAAATAGCTGTTTTAAAAGTGGACACTTAGTGCAATTTTTACAGTTCCTGGGGGAGGTAAGTTTTTGTTAGTTTTACCAGGTAAGTAGGACACTTACAGGGTTCAGTTCTTGGTCCAAGGTAGCCCACCGTTGGGGGTTCAGAGCAACCCCAAAGTCACCACACCAGCAGCTCAGGGCCGGTCAGGTGCAGAGTTCAAAGTGGTGCCCAAAACACATAGGCTAGAATGGAGAGAAGGGGGTGCCCCGGTTCCGGTCTGCTTGCAGGTAAGTACCCGCGTCTTCGGAGGGCAGACCAGGGGGGTTTTGTAGGGCACCGGGGGGGACACAGGTCCACACAGAAATTTCACCCTCAGCGGCGCGGGGGCGGCCGGGTGCAGTGTAGAAACAAGCGTCGGGTTCGCAATGTTAGTCTATGAGAGATCTCGGGATCTCTTCAGCGCTGCAGGCAGGCAAGGGGGGGATTCCTCGGGGAAACCTCCACTTGGGCAAGGGAGAGGGACTCCTGGGGGTCGCTTCTCCAGTGCAAGTCCGGTCCTTCAGGTCCTGGGGGCTGCGGGTGCAGGGTCTCTCCCAGGCGTCGGGACTTTAGGCTCAAAGAGTCGCGGTCAGGGGAAGCCTCGGGATTCCCTCTGCAGGCGGCGCTGTGGGGGCTCAGGGGGGACAGGTTTTGGTACTCACAGTATCAGAGTAGTCCTGGGGTCCCTCCTGAGGCGTCGGATCTCCACCAGCCGAGTCGGGGTCGCCGGGTGCAGTGTTGCAAGTCTCACGCTTCTTGCGGGGAGCTTGCAGGGTTCTTTCAAAGCTGCTGGAAACAAAGTTGCAGCTTTTCTTGGAGCAGGTCCGCTGTCCTCGGGAGTTTCTTGTCTTTTCGAAGCAGGGGCAGTCCTCAGAGGATGTCGAGGTCGCTGGTCCCTTTGGAAGGCGTCGCTGGAGCAGGATCTTTGGAAGGCAGGAGACAGGCCGGTGAGTTTCTGGAGCCAAGGCAGTTGTCGTCTTCTGGTCTTCCGCTGCAGGGGTTTTCAGCTGGGCAGTCCTTCTTCTTGTAGTTGCAGGAATCTAATTTTCTAGGGTTCAGGGTAGCCCTTAAATACTAAATTTAAGGGTGTGTTTAGGTCTGGGGGGTTAGTAGCCAATGGCTACTAGCCCTGAGGGTGGGTACACCCTCTTTGTGCCTCCTCCCAAGGGGAGGGGGTCACAATCCTAACCCTATTGGGGGAATCCTCCATCTGCAAGATGGAGGATTTCTAAAAGTTAGAGTCACCTCAGCTCAGGACACCTTAGGGGCTGTCCTGACTGGCCAGTGACTCCTCCTTGTTATTCTCATTATTTTCTCCGGCCTTGCCGCCAAAAGTGGGGCCTGGCCGGAGGGGGCGGGCAACTCCACTAGCTGGAGTGTCCTGCTGGGTTGGCACAAAGGAGGTGAGCCTTTGAGGCTCACCGCCAGGTGTGACAATTCCTGCCTGGGAGAGGTGTTAGCATCTCCACCCAGTGCAGGCTTTGTTACTGGCCTTAGAGTGACAAAGGCACTCTCCCCATGGGGCCAGCAACATGTCTCGGTTTGTGGCAGGCTTCTAAAACTAGTCAGCCTACACAGATAGTCGGTTAAGTTTCAGGGGGCACCTCTAAGGTGCCCTCTGTGGTGTATTTTACAATAAAATGTACACTGGCATCAGTGTGCATTTATTGTGCTGAGAAGTTTGATACCAAACTTCCCAGTTTTCAGTGTAACCATTATGGTGCTGTGGAGTTCGTGTTTGACAGACTCCCAGACCATATACTCTTATGGCTACCCTGCACTTACAATGTCTAAGGTTTTATTTAGACACTGTAGGGGTACCATGCTCATGCACTGGTACCCTCACCTATGGTATAGTGCACCCTGCCTTAGGGCTGTAAGGCCTGCTAGAGGGGTGTCTTACCTATACTGCATAGGCAGTGAGAGGCTGGCATGGCACCCTGAGGGGAGTGCCATGTCGACTTACTCGTTTTGTCCTCACTAGCGCACACAAGCTGGCAAGCAGTGTGTCTGTGCTGAGTGAGAGGTCTCCAGGGTGGCATAAGACATGCTGCAGCCCTTAGAGACCTTCCTTGGCATCAGGGCCCTTGGTACTAGAAGTACCAGTTACAAGGGACTTATCTGGATGCCAGGGTCTGCCAATTGTGGATACAAAAGTACAGGTTAGGGAAAGAACACTGGTGCTGGGGCCTGGTTAGCAGGCCTCAGCACACTTTCAATTGTAAACATAGCATCAGCAAAGGCAAAAAGTCAGGGGGCAACCATGCCAAGGAGGCATTTCCTTACACAACCCCCCCCCAAACGAAAGAGGATGAGACTAACCTTTCCCAAGAGAGTCTTCCTTTTCTAAGTGGAAGAACCTGGAAAGGCCATCTGCATTGGCATGGGCAGTCCCAGGTCTGTGTTCCACTATAAAGTCCATTCCCTGTAGGGAGATGGACCACCTCAACAGTTTAGGATTTTCACCTTTCAGTTGCATCAGCCATTTGAGAGGTCTGTGGTCAGTTTGAACTAGGAAGTGAGTCCCAAAGAGGTATGGTCTCAGCTTCTTCAGGGACCAAACCACAGCAAAGGCCTCCCTCTCAATGGCACTCCAACGCTGCTCCCTGGGGAGTAACCTCCTGCTAATGAAAGCAACAGGCTGGTCAAGGCCATCATCATTTGTTTGGGACAAAACTGCCCCTATCCCATGTTCAGAGGCATCAGTCTGCACAATGAACTGCTTAGAATAATCTGGAGCTTTTAGAACTGGTGCTGAGCACATTGCCTGTTTCAGGGTGTCAAAAGCCTGTTGGCATTCCACAGTCCAGTTTACTTTCTTGGGCATTTTCTTGGAGGTGAGTTCAGTGAGGGCTGTCACAATGGATCCATATCCCTTCACAAACCTCCTGTAATACCCAGTCAAGCCAAGGAATGCCCTGACTTGAGTCTGGGTTTTTGGAGCTACCCAGTCCAGAATAGTCTGGATCTTGGGTTGGAGTGGCTGAACTTGGCCTCCACCTACAAGGTGGCCCAAGTAAACCACAGTTCCCTGCCCTATCTGGCATTTGGATGCCTTGATAGAGAGGCCTGCAGATTGCAGAGCCTTCAAAACCTTCCTCAGGTGGACCAGGTGATCCTGCCAGGTGGAGCTAAAGACAGCAATATCATCAAGATAAGCTGTGCTAAAGGACTCCAAGCCAGCAAGGACTTGATTCACCAACCTTTGGAAGGTGGCAGGGGCATTCTTTAAACCAAAGGGCATAACAGTAAACTGATAATGCCCATCAGGTGTGGAGAATGCTGTCTTTTCTTTTGCTCCAGGTGCCATTTTTATTTGCCAGTACCCTGCTGTCAAGTCAAAGGTACTGAGAAATTTGGCAGCACCTAATTTATCAATGAGCTCATCAGCTCTTGGAATTGGATGGGCATCTGTCTTGGTGACAGAATTGAGCCCTCTGTAGTCCACACAAAACCTCATCTCTTTCTTTCCATCTTTGGTGTGAGGTTTGGGGACTAAGACCACTGGGCTAGCCCAGGGGCTGTCAGAGCGCTCAATTACTCCCAATTCCAGCATCTTGTGGACTTCCACCTTGATGCTTTCCTTAACATGGTCAGATTGTCTAAAGATTTTGTTCTTGACAGGCATGCTGTCTCCTGTGTCCACATCATGGGTACACAGGTGTGTCTGACCAGGGGTTAAGGAGAAGAGTTCAGGAAACTGTTGTAGGACTCTCCTACAATCAGCTTGCTGTTGGCCAGAGAGGGTGTCTGAGTAGATCACTCCATCTACTGTGCCATCTTTTGGGTCTGATGACAGAAGATCAGGGAGAGGTTCACTCTCTGCCTCCTGATCCTCATCTGTTACCATCAACAGATTGACATCAGCCCTGTCGTGGAAGAGCTTAAGGCGGTTTACATGGATCACCCTCTTGGGGCTCCTGCTTGTGCCCAGGTCCACCAAGTAGGTGACCTGACTCTTCCTCTCTAGTACTGGGTAAGGGCCACTCCATTTGTCCTGGAGTGCCCTGGGAGCCACAGGCTCCAGAACCCAGACTTTCTGCCCTGGTTGGAACTCAACCAGTGCAGCCTTTTGGTCATACCAAAACTTCTGGAGCTGTTGGCTGGCCTCAAGGTTTTTGGTTGCCTTTTCCATGTACTCTGCCATTCTAGAGTGAAGGCCAAGTACATAGTCCACTATGTCTTGTTTTGGCTCATGGAGAGGTCTCTCCCAGCCTTCTTTAACAAGGGCAAGTGGTCCCCTTACAGGATGACCAAACAGAAGTTCAAAGGGTGAGAATCCTACTCCCTTCTGTGGCACCTCTCTGTAAGCGAAAAGCAGGCATGGCAAGAGGACATCCCATCTCCTTTTGAGTTTTTCAGGGAGCCCCATGATCATGCCTTTTAATGTCTTGTTGAATCTCTCAACCAAGCCATTAGTTTGTGGATGGTATGGTGTAGTGAATTTATAAGTCACTCCACACTCATTCCACATGTGCTTTAGGTATGCTGACATGAAGTTGGTACCTCTGTCAGACACCACCTCCTTAGGGAAACCCACTCTGGTAAAGATACCAATGAGGGCCTTGGCTACTGCAGGGGCAGTAGTCGACCTAAGGGGAATAGCTTCAGGATACCTGGTAGCATGATCCACTACTACCAGGATATACATATTTCCTGAGGCTGTGGGAGGTTCTAGTGGACCAACTATGTCCACACCCACTCTTTCAAAGGGAACCCCCACCACTGGAAGTGGAATGAGGGGGGCCTTTGGATGCCCACCTGTCTTACCACTGGCTTGACAGGTGGGGCAGGAGAGGCAAAACTCCTTAACCATGTTGGACATATTGGGCCAGTAGAAGTGGTTGACTAACCTCTCCCACGTCTTGGTTTGTCCCAAATGTCCAGCAAGGGGAATGTCATGGGCCAATGTTAGGATGAACTTCCTGAACAGCTGAGGCACTACCACTCTCCTAGTGGCACCAGGTTTGGGGTCTCTGGCCTCAGTGTACAGGAGTCCATCTTCCCAATAGACCCTATGCGTTCCATTTTTCTTGCCTTTGGACTCTTCAGCAGCTTGCTGCCTAAGGCCTTCAAGAGAGGGACAGGTTTCTTGTCCCTTACACAGCTCCTCCCTTGAGGGTCCCCCTGGGCCTAAGAGCTCAACCTGATAAGGTTCAAGCTCCAAAGGCTCAGTTCCCTCAGAGGGCAGAACTTCTTCCTGAGAAGAGAGGTTCCCTTTCTTTTGCTGTGTTGTAGTTGGTTTCCCAACTGACTTTCCTGTTCTCTTGGTAGGCTGGGCCATTCTTCCAGACTCCAGCTCTACTTGTTCACCCTGTGCCTTGCACTGTGCTCTTGTTTTCACACACACCAGTTCAGGGATACCCAGCATTGCTGCATGGGTTTTTAGTTCTACCTCAGCCCATGCTGAGGACTCCAGGTCATTTCCAAGCAGACAGTCCACTGGGATATTTGAGGAGACCACCACCTGTTTCAGGCCATTGACCCCTCCCCATTCTAAAGTAACCATTGCCATGGGATGTACTTTTCTCTGATTGTCAGCGTTGGTGACTGTGTAAGTTTTTCCAGTCAGGTATTGGCCAGGGGAAACCAGTTTCTCTGTCACCATGGTGACACTGGCACCTGTATCCCTCAGGCCCTCTATTCTAGTCCCATTAATTAAGAGTTGCTGTCTGTATTTTTGCATGTTAGGCGGCCAGACAGCTAGTGTGGCTAAATCCACCCCACCCTCAGAAACTAGAGTAGCTTCAGTATGGACCCTGATTTGCTCTGGGCACACTGTTGATCCCACTTGGAGACTAGCCATACCAGTGTTACCTGGATGGGAGTTTGGAGTGGAACCTTTCTTGGGACAGGCCTTGTCTCCAGTTTGGTGTCCATGCTGTTTACAGCTATGACACCAGGCCTTTTTGGGATAAAAGTTTTTACCCTTGTACCCATTGTTTTGTGAAGAGGCTCTGGGCCCACCCTCCTGTGCAGGTTTTTGGGGGCCTGTAGAAGACTCTTGACTATTTTTAGTTTTGGTTGTCTCATCACCCTTCCCCTGGGGAGTCTTTGTGACCCCTTTCTTTTGGTCACCCCCTGTTGAAGTCTTGGACACCCTTGTCTTGACCCAATGGTCCGCCTTCTTTCCCAATTCTTGGGGAGAAATTGGTCCTAGGTCTACCAGATGCTGATGCAGTTTATCATTGAAACAATTACTTAACAGGTGTTCTTTCACAAATAAATTGTACAGCCCATCATAATTACTTACACCACTGCCTTGAATCCAACCATCTAGTGTTTTCACTGAGTAGTCTACAAAGTCAACCCAGGTCTGGCTCGAGGATTTTTGAGCCCCCCTGAACCTAATCCTGTACTCCTCAGTGGAGAATCCAAAGCCCTCAATCAGGGTACCCTTCATGAGGTCATAAGATTCTGCATCTTGTCCAGAGAGTGTGAGGAGTCTATCCCTACACTTTCCTGTGAACATTTCCCAAAGGAGAGCACCCCAGTGAGATCTGTTCACTTTTCTGGTTACACAAGCCCTCTCAAAAGCTGTGAACCATTTGGTGATGTCATCACCATCTTCATATTTAGTTACAATCCCTTTAGGGATTTTCAACATGTCAGGAGAATCTCTGACCCTATTTATGTTGCTGCCACCATTGATGGGTCCTAGGCCCATCTCTTGTCTTTCCCTCTCTATGGCTAGGATCTGTCTTTCCAAAGCCAATCTTTTGGCCATCCTGGCTAACTGGATGTCCTCTTCACTGGGGCTATCCTCAGTGATTTCAGAGGTGTTGGTCTCTCCTGTGAGGGAACCAGCATCTCTGACTATTATTTTAGGAGTCAGGGTTTGAGGGACCCTGTTCTCCCTAGATAGGACTGGTAGTGGGGAATTGTCCTCCAAGTCACTATCCTCTTCCTCTGAGTTGCCACCCTCAGAGGGGTTGGCCTTTTCAAACTCTGCCAAAAGCTCCTGGAGCTGTATTTTGGTAGGTTTGGGGCCCATTGTTATTTTCTTTATTTTACAGAGTGACCTTAGCTCCCTCATCTTAAGATGGAGGTAAGGTGTGGTGTCGAGTTCCACCACAGTCACATCTGTGCTAGACATTTTGCTTCTAAAAGTTGGAATACTTTTTAAGAATCTACAACTGGTTCTAGAATCTAATTCAAACTTTTACAAACTTTTAAACTCTAAAAGAAATGCTAAACAGGATCTAACACAAGGCCCTAGCAGGTCTTTTAAGAATTTAGAAAACTTTTCAAATTGCAAAAATCAATTTCTAATGACAATTTTGGAATTTGTCGTGTGATCAGGTATTGGCTGAGTAGTCCAGCAAATGCAAAGTCTTGTACCCCACCGCTGATCCACCAATGTAGGAAGTTGGCTCTGTATGTGCTATTTCAAAGTAAGGAATAGCATGCACAGAGTCCAAGGGTTCCCCTTAGAGGTAAAATAGTGGTAAAAAGAGATAATACTAATGCTCTATTTTGTGGTAGTGTGGTCGAGCAGTAGGCTTATCCAAGGAGTAGTGTTAAGCATTTGTTGCACATACACAAGACAATAAATGAGGTACACACACTCAGAGACAAATCCAGCCAATAGGTTTTTATATAGAAAAATATCTTTTCTTAGTTTATTTTAAGAACCACAGGTTCAAATTTAACATGTAATATCTTGTTCGAAAGGTATTGCAGGTAAGTACTTTAGGAACTTCAAATCATAAAAATTGCATGTATACTTTTCAAGTTATTGACAAATAGCTGTTTTAAAAGTGGACACAGTGCAATTTTTACAGTTCCTGGGGGAGGTAAGTTTTTGTTAGTTTTACCAGGTAAGTAGGACACTTACAGGGTTCAGTTCTTGGTCCAAGGTAGCCCACCGTTGGGGGTTCAGAGCAACCCCAAAGTCACCACACCAGCAGCTCAGGGCCGGTCAGGTGCAGAGTTCAAAGTGGTGCCCAAAACACATAGGCTAGAATGGAGAGAAGGGGGTGCCCCGGTTCCGGTCTGCTTGCAGGTAAGTACCCGCGTCTTCGGAGGGCAGACCAGGGGGGTTTTGTAGGGCACCGGGGGGGACACAGGTCCACACAGAAATTTCACCCTCAGCGGCGCGGGGGCGGCCGGGTGCAGTGTAGAAACAAGCGTCGGGTTCGCAATGTTAGTCTATGAGAGATCTCGGGATCTCTTCAGCGCTGCAGGCAGGCAAGGGGGGGATTCCTCGGGGAAACCTCCACTTGGGCAAGGGAGAGGGACTCCTGGGGGTCGCTTCTCCAGTGCAAGTCCGGTCCTTCAGGTCCTGGGGGCTGCGGGTGCAGGGTCTCTCCCAGGCGTCGGGACTTTAGGCTCAAAGAGTCGCGGTCAGGGGAAGCCTCGGGATTCCCTCTGCAGGCGGCGCTGTGGGGGCTCAGGGGGGACAGGTTTTGGTACTCACAGTATCAGAGTAGTCCTGGGGTCCCTCCTGAGGCGTCGGATCTCCACCAGCCGAGTCGGGGTCGCCGGGTGCAGTGTTGCAAGTCTCACGCTTCTTGCGGGGAGCTTGCAGGGTTCTTTCAAAGCTGCTGGAAACAAAGTTGCAGCTTTTCTTGGAGCAGGTCCGCTGTCCTCGGGAGTTTCTTGTCTTTTCGAAGCAGGGGCAGTCCTCAGAGGATGTCGAGGTCGCTGGTCCCTTTGGAAGGCGTCGCTGGAGCAGGATCTTTGGAAGGCAGGAGACAGGCCGGTGAGTTTCTGGAGCCAAGGCAGTTGTCGTCTTCTGGTCTTCCGCTGCAGGGGTTTTCAGCTGGGCAGTCCTTCTTCTTGTAGTTGCAGGAATCTAATTTTCTAGGGTTCAGGGTAGCCCTTAAATACTAAATTTAAGGGTGTGTTTAGGTCTGGGGGGTTAGTAGCCAATGGCTACTAGCCCTGAGGGTGGGTACACCCTCTTTGTGCCTCCTCCCAAGGGGAGGGGGTCACAATCCTAACCCTATTGGGGGAATCCTCCATCTGCAAGATGGAGGATTTCTAAAAGTTAGAGTCACCTCAGCTCAGGACACCTTAGGGGCTGTCCTGACTGGCCAGTGACTCCTCCTTGTTATTCTCATTATTTTCTCCGGCCTTGCCGCCAAAAGTGGGGCCTGGCCGGAGGGGGCGGGCAACTCCACTAGCTGGAGTGTCCTGCTGGGTTGGCACAAAGGAGGTGAGCCTTTGAGGCTCACCGCCAGGTGTGACAATTCCTGCCTGGGAGAGGTGTTAGCATCTCCACCCAGTGCAGGCTTTGTTACTGGCCTTAGAGTGACAAAGGCACTCTCCCCATGGGGCCAGCAACATGTCTCGGTTTGTGGCAGGCTGCTAAAACTAGTCAGCCTACACAGATAGTCGGTTAAGTTTCAGGGGGCACCTCTAAGGTGCCCTCTGTGGTGTATTTTACAATAAAATGTACACTGGCATCAGTGTGCATTTATTGTGCTGAGAAGTTTGATACCAAACTTCCCAGTTTTCAGTGTAACCATTATGGTGCTGTGGAGTTCGTGTTTGACAGACTCCCAGACCATATACTCTTATGGCTACCCTGCACTTACAATGTCTAAGGTTTTATTTAGACACTGTAGGGGTACCATGCTCATGCACTGGTACCCTCACCTATGGTATAGTGCACCCTGCCTTAGGGCTGTAAGGCCTGCTAGAGGGGTGTCTTACCTATACTGCATAGGCAGTGAGAGGCTGGCATGGCACCCTGAGGGGAGTGCCATGTCGACTTACTCGTTTTGTCCTCACTAGCGCACACAAGCTGGCAAGCAGTGTGTCTGTGCTGAGTGAGAGGTCTCCAGGGTGGCATAAGACATGCTGCAGCCCTTAGAGACCTTCCTTGGCATCAGGGCCCTTGGTACTAGAAGTACCAGTTACAAGGGACTTATCTGGATGCCAGGGTCTGCCAATTGTGGATACAAAAGTACAGGTTAGGGAAAGAACACTGGTGCTGGGGCCTGGTTAGCAGGCCTCAGCACACTTTCAATTGTAAACATAGCATCAGCAAAGGCAAAAAGTCAGGGGGCAACCATGCCAAGGAGGCATTTCCTTACACTTACCCACCCCTAAACCCTGAATGCACTCTACCATCCAATATATATCCATAGAGTTACTCACACACCCAGAGACAAACCCACAAAACAACTCACACACTCACTCACAGACCCACCAAGCCACACACACAGGCATGCACACACCTACTCATACACTCACAAACCCACTTAAACATCCACATAATCACAAACACACCCAGTTACACACCCAAACAACCACTCACACACTCACTCACAGACCTAAAGTGTGGCATTGGTTGCATATCATGGGGTGGTCACAGGGCCTGGCCAGAGGCTAGGCACTGGGGCCAACCGCCACCATGTATGGCCTTTGTGCACCGCATGGTTGGATTACTGTATAGTAATTAAATATTACTTTACCTTTAAAAAACCTAGAAATGCACTGAAAAACAAAGGTTACTTGGACGTTGTAGTTAGGAAAAAAATATTTTTAAATCTTAACATTTCACTAAAAATACACACAAAACCATAGAAATTCTGCTATTATAGTTATACTTATCTCAGGAAATTATAACTTGTGCCCTAGGGTAACTACAACTCGCACCCTCACCCTGCACAGTTTTCTCATCAATAATTTTACTACGAATATTACAGTGATATTATCAATTATGTCATGGGAGATGTCATGGGTGATGTAACATCTGGGACAATTAGCAGTGCATTGCGAGCGCACAAATTATTGTTACCTTAGGGTACATGTCATAGTTGCTCAAAATAACTCGAACTATCGGTAATCTTTGATTTTTAAGTTACCTTTTTTTTTATGTTAAGTAAGATGTCTATTGCAATGCACGTTGGGGTGGGGATGGATTAGACTGAGGGCCTAGCCTGGCCTGGCATTGTGCTGCTCACACCCAAGATTGGTGCTCCTGCCCCCTTCCTCCTCCATTCAATTGATTGTCCAAGTCCATGCCCCTCCTCCCTCATTACAGCCCTGGGTGGTTGTTGCTCTGTTACTGCCCTTCCAGCCTGCCCTGAACAGTTAGCTTGCTGCCCCATCCATCTCCTCCCTACCCTCTGTTGTCAGAGTCCAAGCACCAGCCCCCTCCGTCCTACCCTGCATGGTCCGATGTGCTGCCATTGTCCTCTATTTAGCTTGACGTCTTTGCACAGTCCCCCTCCTTCATTTCCCAATTATCTGCCCCATCATTGCCCTTCTGCTTACCCTCTATGCTTAGCTTGCTGCCCCTCTCCTCCTTCACTCTGCCTTCTGATGTCTGCGTGCACGCCCCTGCTCCCTCCTTTTTAGTCCACCATGTTCCATGGACCTGCAACTGCCCATCCTATCTACTGGGAGTGTTCTGTTGAACTGCCACTGCCCCTCCCACTTGCTTCGCATGGTTATATAGCTGCCGCTTGCCTCTGCCACCCCCACCATGCCTGTCTGAGTTCCAGGTCACTATTCCCTGCCTCCTGTCCATTTTTTTGTTACTCCCTTTTGCCTTCCATGCACTTTTGTGCTGCAACTGCTCCGCCTGCCTGACCTGCATGGTCTGATATGAAGCCCCTTCCCCTGCCCTCTCTGGTATGTGTCCAGCCCATACCCCTCCCTTCTATCCTTCTTGGTCCTTTGTGCATGCCCTTGTCCTCTCCTTCATGCCCACCATGGACATTGTGCTGCCAATAACCCTCCTACTTCCCATACATGGTCTTCTGTGCTGCCAAAGCCACTCTCACCATCCCATTGTAGTTAGATTGCTGCCCCGGACCCACCCCACCTTCACTCCGTTGTCTGCATGTGTGCTTGCAGTGCTTTTTCCACCTGCCCTCCGTGGTTAGCTTGCTGCTCCTGCCCTCAGTTTTTCATGTGCAGTACCTTGTTCCCTCCCTCCTGCCTTGTCGGGTCTGTTGTCATTCCACTGACCCCGACATCCCACTGTGCTGCAACTGTCCCTCCTGTCTGTCTGGTATGTACATGGGACTGGCCCCTGTTGATTGTGTTTTATGGTCTGTTGTGCTGCGCTACCATCCCACTTGCCCTGTGTGGTGTATTGTGCGCTGCTTCAACTCCTGACTCCTGCCCTGTAAGGTCAGTTTGGTGCATCTGTCTATCTCTCTCCTGCCCTCTGTTTTCCAAATCAATGCCCCTATACCATTCCTTCAGCCCTCCGTGAGTCACAGTGCCTTACTTCCCAACATTTTGAACTTGGAGATTTTGCAAACCAGGGGAATTGATTTTCCCCATTGACTTACATTGAAAAGGAGGAGACAGATAAAATAAAGCCTTTTCGGACTTCACAAGCCTCCTGCTTTAATTGGTTCTGTTGGCATGTATGATTGTACTGCCACTGCTTTCTGCCCTCAGTGGTCTGTTATATTGCACCAGCCTCTCTTCCCTGTCCTGCATGGTTGGTATGTTTCCACTGCTCCCCTTTCCCAAGCCCTCCATGGTCTGCCATGATGCCATTGCCTCTTCTGCCTGCCCAGACTGGTCAACTTGTTGACTCTGCACCCTTCTCCCTGCCCTCAGTTATCTGAGTCCATGCCCATGACCTCTGCCTCCTCACATTGTTCTAATGTGGCACGCCTCACGTCATCTTGATGTAATCAAAACTGTTAAAACTTAAACATTTCCTTTAGAAATGATATAAATGAGAGGGTATTCCATAGAAATGATGGTTACTGCTCTAAAAAACTAAAATGAGGACGTAGTTTCTGAGTTCTCATATAGCAGCAACCACTTTCAAAATATTTGCTATCTTTCAGTTTTTTTATTCAATTTATCACTTGATTATAAGTTTCACTTTGGAGAGAGGATGTAGTATTATGACCGGAGCTGCAGACTTTGCAACTGGGGAACCAGGTTTGAGTTTCGTCATCTGCTCAACATCCTGTGATTCTGGGAAAATAATTTACTCTCCCCTAACCTAAAACCAAAATGAATGTATCCTTGTGTAATGTGACTGATGCTCATGTTAAGCACTTCAATACCTTCAGGCCAAGTCTGCTCTGTATAAAACTGCAAAATAAAATACATTTAGGGCCTGATTTATATCCTGCTGGAGGGAATTACTCTCTCACAACTGTGACAGATATCCTGTCTGCTGTATTACGATCCTATAATATCCTATAACGATCGCAATAAGGTGGACGGGATGTCCGTTACATTTGTCATGGAGTAATTCCTCCACCAGGATGTAAATCAGGCCCTAAGTGTTTTGCACACTTCTCTGATTGAGCTACACTTGTGCTAAATTAGGTGATATTTGTGCCACATGTGAGCTACATGTGAGATCTTTATTCTCTGGTGGCCTTCTTGGGAGACTAATTTGTTATGAAGCTCCCTAATTTCCTCATTTACTTTAGTATCCTCAGTAGAATATGCTTTTAGTTGTCTACTTTGATTCCATCAAGATAGCAGTCAGATGTGCAACTCTTTTGGCATAAATCCTGAATGTTAGCACTCTAGTTGCTCATTAGACTAATGTATTAAACTGCTTATCACCAGGGAGTCAACTTGCAGTTTGCTGCTCGTGTTGAAAGTGCATGTTTCAGTCTATATGTCAGAATGTTTTTATGAAATAAATGAGGAAGATATTTGAGAACTCACTGAAAATGAGTATCAGACTATCAGACTATTAGTGCTGTAGTTGTTCTCTAGAACACTTCGGGAGGCTGCAGTAGAGCACAAGAGAATCAACTGACAGGCTGTTCCTGTTTGAAGATATTTTATAATTCATTTAAAACTTTTCCAGTTTTTTCTTTCTACAGCATTAACCATAATTTCTATGGCAAAATGAACCTCCTCATTTTGTTCCTTCTAACTGAAATGTGCTCAGTTTTACTAGTTTGGTTCAGCCAAGATGGGTTCGGGTGTTCCACACATTTGTCATAAGTAAGATTGTTAACGCTCTAGTTGTTCTTTAGAACACTCTGAGAGGCTGCAGTAGAACACAAGGACAGGCTGCTCCTGTTGGAAGTACATATTTTATGGCAAGACCCGGAGGCTAACATTATGCATATTCCTTTATTGTTACCACTCACTGCAGCACTTTAAAGAACATCAGAACTTAGAACATTAGAATTTTCAACACTGTAAACCCAGAGAACCCACAGTCCTCTGCCTTCTTTTTTGCTGCTGCTCCTGCAGTTAAGTACTGTGTGCGAGCATGATTGGTTCTTTGCCTGTAAAGAGTAGTTTAAATGTGTATGGTTTGGTTGATTAATTTTCAGAATGAAAGGTTCTTCAATTAATTTATAAATTCATAAAAAAAAGTATGTAATGATTTTCATTTAACTTCTCTTTTTTGTTCTGTGCATGAATGGCATTAGTTGTTGGGTTTATTTATGCTAAGATTCCTGAAGTGTTTGAGTTTTGCACAATTATTTAAAAGCTTAGATATGTCAGCCACGAGGACCATAAGAGGCTGGGTGCCTATTTAAGTTTAACTAGGCCTTAGTGCTCACATGCTGCTCAGCACTCATAGCACATAGGCTTAATGTTTATTGGGATCCTCATGCTGTGTTTTCAGAGCGTGTGAGGCCCGTTGGTGGTTATAACGCGTCCCTTTATGATAATTTATTTCACATCGGGACTCGTTCTAGGCCAATGAATCTTTTGACCCAGTTGAGAGACACCGTAGGACGAGATAGCTAATCAATATGTCAATCAATATATCAATAATGTCATCAATATTTACTACAACAATGCATTTCACTTTAATCAAAGTCATTGATCAACTCAACGACGCTACCGTGACCTTGCACCCATGAATAACCACAACAGTTTAATAGAATTTTTATGAATTTTTTTCCCTATTAGTTACAATCTACGAGCAAAAGAGTTAACCTCAACACCAAGAAACATAATAGCATAGTCATGATATGGCAGCTGTGATAAGATTTCATCAACGCGAAAATCACAAACATCAGAACATAACACAGCGTGAACATAGATTAAGTTTAGCAGAGTGTCGATATTGCGTCAGTTCAACAAAGCATAGTCTCAGTCATTTGTCTATTTGCGTCAGTTTTGGTGAACACCTGTCCTAACCACTAATTAGCATTGGCATGTTGGGCTTCATGCATAAACATTTTAGAACACTAATTTGGAAAACATCTAGCTAAGGTCTCTGTCAAAACAAGCAGTTGGTACCCAGGAAGGAAAAGCAAACAGACAAATTACAATTGCAGTGTCATAATTACCCTCCAAAGATTAGGTCAGCGCACAGGTTTAGTCTTCGTCTTCAGGACATCGGTCAAATCGCCATCAGTCAGAACTCAGCTCTTGGGGACAAAAGGGCACTTCCCTCATAAGGAGGAAAAGTGTAAAATGGGCAGTCTAAGGGCGAGGATGGTTTTAAGTAAAATATCAAGTCACCAAACAGAGTGACAGAGTTTCTGGATAAAATCAATAGCATTCCCTACCTAATTCTAAATGACTTCCTGTGACATGGGTTTTTATCCCTTTTTCGTAGTATATTCCCCCAAAATTCTATTGGACATTTTCCATACCCCACTATCTTTAACCTATCAGAGAATACATTAAGTAATCCTAATTTTCACCCCATATTGGTTTACAAGTTTTTGATTGGTCTTCGTAATTGACGTCTTCAGAGGTGGCACATCCGGTGTTACTTCATCCCTTAGTAATTCTTTGTACATCTTTTGGTCAGCAGTTGCATTGTCGTCCTCGGTTTGAATGACCTTGTACATTACATTAATCTACACTGTTTCAATATATTATAACATTTATTCCATGCTTATAGAGAATGCGCCTGAGAACGGATTTAACATAGTTACATTCGTCTTCCAAGTCGAAGAAAAAGAACACGCAGGGTCATGGCCCCTTGTGAGTCAGCACACTGAAAAATAGAAAAATGCATTGTATATGAGAGCTGAGCAGCTAAGCTGCAGCTCATGCTAATTTAAGGCCTATGAGGTTTCAATACAGATTTAATAACGCAATGTTAATATAAGCTTATTTGAACGTAACATAAACATTTTGATCATCATTATTAGTATGCGTATTCATTGGTGGCCACTCTTCGTGGTCACAATTCAAGTGCACGTTTAAGCAGAACTACTAATATTATAGTTTCTATGCGGCAGTATCACACATTAATTCATAAACATTTTATGCTAATGTAGATAATATAAGCTACGCTCTCTCAGTGGTTAACCAGTGAATTGGCCTAGTGCTCACGTGCTGTTCAGCACATGAAGCACGTAGGCTTTAGGTTATTTGGGAGTCTTGTGCTGTGTTTTTCAGAGCGCGCATGGCTCATTTGTTCATTTAAGGGGTTTGGAAAGGAGCCTCACGGTGTGTTCACAAAGTACGCAAGGCCTGTTTAATCGTTAAGGAATTTTTGAAGTATGACCTCACGCAGCATTATGCACGGATCCTGTGAGGCATATAAAGTTGGAAGCAAGCACTCTGTGTTAATTTCACCCAGAGTGCAAATTTGTTTACAGAGTGAAAATTTGTTCTTGATGATTTTCCTGCTCTATATTTAGGCTACAATTATCTTAGTTTGGAAAGGCATTTATCTTTCAAGCGTCAGTAGGTTCTTCTTCGGCATGTTCTCGGGGGGTAATGGCCATACAGAAGGGACTAAGGCATTTTGATTGGTTGAGGGTGTTAATGGCAGCCATTGTGAGAATTTAGGATGTTATTCACTGGTTTAATGAGTATTAGGATTAGTCTTCAGGATATAAACAGTTTCTTATCATTTATTAGTTGGAAAAGGAGTAGTTGTTCTGGTTTTGATGAATTTTGAGGTTTTTGGTAGTTTATTGGTTTATTTTGGACAGAATGTTTGTGTGTGGTGTGATGAGTGAGAATATGTCTCATTCTGAAGAGGAGATTTTGCTGAATGAAAAATGTAAAAGTGCATTAGAAACATTTTTAGCGATTTGAGCATACAAATGGAGAAAACATTTGAATCTATGTTATTAGGTTATAAAATATCTTTTGCGAAAGAAAAATATTGGTTGGCAGGGGAGTCCGGCCAATGTAGTAAATATGGGAAGGTGTCTAGGAAAAGGAAGCACCTTTCTGAAGACATTGTGGTATCTCAAAAAAGGAAATCTGCAAAGGCATATCAGGGAAGTCGTGTTTGCACGACACAAGACAGTGTCGAGGACACATATGGTGGGCAATATAAAGGCCCAGGAAATGGTTAAAGATGAATATAAGGGGCCGTAAACATAAGTTGGTCCACTGTGATGACTCCTCAGGTAGTGCTGAGGTTGAAATAAGTTGCTCTTCTGATGGGGAGGAGCCAAGATGGCCACCGAGTCGGACGCTTGAGAACGGAGCTCCAACTCGGGCCTGGCCTACAGATCCTGGTGGACACCCCCGGACAGGGCGCATCAATAACTGCGATGCGTGCCGGCCCCCGGGGCGACCCTGGAACGAAGGAGCAGCCGAACCGCTGCTGATCGAGGTTGAAGCTGCGCCGTCCCGATCGCGGGACTCCGGCGGCGCAGAGGAGGCGCCAGACGAAGCAGCTCCCTGCACACATAATCGGAGGCAGGTGAGGGGGGGCTGTGATGGCCAGTGGTCTCAGACCCCCGGGACACTGGTGGGGCGGGAGGGTCCGAGCGCTGGATCGGCCCTCTCGGGCCCCCGGCAACCGGTGGCGGCGCTCTGCTCCCCCTCCTTCCCCACCCTCCCGGCCGAGACACGAACGGGGCAGGAGCCCCGCGCCTCAACTCGGGCCGATCCTGCCGAGAGCAGGATTGGCGAAAATAAGCAGGAAAGAGGAGATCCTCACCCCCCTCCCCTCCCCCTTCCTTGGGAGGCATCTGAGGCAACAACAACGCACCCGCTCCTGAAGCGGGGCATCAAGCTGGCGCAGGCGTCCTGGGCCTCCGCATACCGACCGCCGCGCTCCGCCCCCCCCCAATCGGAAGAATATATTGCCGAGTTGAACCTGGGCGCGGAGCTGTGAGCTGACCCACAGTGCTCAGTCTGGAGACCTCGAGCAGACGAAAGGAAGCCGCCCCGGCGCCAGGAACGCACGGCACAAGGAACGCTTACCTGGGGCCAGGGCGAATCGAGATACGCCTGCCGCAGACGGGCGGCCACATCCCCCCCTTCCCGTCCTTCCTCCTACACGCGGGGATTGCGAGAGACAGCACCCGGCCCCAGCGGGAACCGGCCGAGGGCAATTAACTCGTAGATTGACCTTTCTTTACCCCCTTTCTCCCCCCTGCGCAGGAGTACACCTAGAAACCCGAATCGTAAGTGAACGGAGGTGATGCTGCGCAGACGGCGCGGACCCTCTGGGTCTCTCCCCCCCTCCCAAAGGGGGACTTCGTGAGGAGCACCCTACAGGGGGCAAGGGGCTCACAAAGTCAATATCCTGTGCCCCGTCGGACCTGTAGGAGCCACAGCGACATCCTACACTACTCCTTGGACCTGCCTCGCATAATAAACGAAAAGGCCCCTCAAAAAAGACCCTGCAATCTGGAAGAAGTATAGTCGCACTCAAAAGCACACGACCACCGAAAGGTATATCCAATTAGCCCTTCCATCCCTGGTTGATTGCGACACCGTAAGGAGAAAAATGCCTGGCGCACACTGAACAATCGCAAAATACAACCCTGCAATCACTTGAAAACACACTTTAAACGCACTCAGTGCAATTCGAAAAAGTACTACAGGCTATCATGGACACTAAGGGCCTGATTCCGAGTGAGGCGGGCGGCGGTAGCCGCCCGCCTCGCGGGAACCGCCATATGGCCGCTCCGCGGTCGAAAGACCGCGGAGGCCATTCAGGCTTTCCCGCTGGGCTGGCGGGCGACCGCCAGAGGGCCGCCCGCCAGCCCAGCGGTAAACCCCTCCCCACGAGGAAGCCGGCTCCGAATGGAGCCGGTGGAGTGGGTATGTGCGACGGGTGCAGTTTGCACCCATCGCGTATTTCAGTGTCTGCGTTGCAGACACTGAAATACACAGTGGGGCCCCCAGGGGCCCCGCGGCACCCCCTACCGCCATCCTGTTCCTGGCGGGGATTCCAAGGGCAGCGGAAAACCGGCGGGAGACCGCCGGTTTTCCTGGTCTGACCGCGGCCAAACCGCCGCGGTCAGAATGCCCGGCGGGGCACCGCCAGCCTGTTGGCGGTGCTCCCGCATCCCCGACCCCAGCGGTCCTTGACCGCCGGGGTCGGAATGACCCCCTAAGGGCCATATTTATACTTTTTTACGCACAACTGCGCCAACGCAGTTGTGCCTCAAAAAGGTTAACGCCGGCTGACGCCATTCCAAAGCGCCATGCGGGCGCCTTATTTATGGAATGACATTAGCCGTCGGAGCTGACTGGTGTGCGTAAAAAAAAATGACCCACACCAGGCAGCGCCGGCGTAGGGGAAAATGGAGCTTGGGCGTCAAAAAATGGGGCAAGTCGGTCTGAGGCAAAAAATCTGCCTCAGCCCGATTAGCGCCATTTTTTTTGACTCCCACCCTCCATTGACATGACTCCTGTCTTAGCAAAGACAGGAGTCATGCCCCCTTGCCCAATGGCCATGCCCAGGGGACTTCTGTCCCCTGGGCATGGTCATTGGGCATAGTGGCATGTGGCATATGGCACAAATCAGGCCCCCCTATGCCACAATAACATTTAAAAAAAAATACTTACCTTAAATTCCCTGGGATGGGTCCCTCCATCCTTGGGTGTCCTCCTGGGGTGGGCAAGGGTGGCCGGGGGTGTCCCTGGGGGCATGGGAGGGCACCTCTGGGCTCCTTCCGAGCCCACAGGTCCCTTAATGCCTGCCCTGACCAGGCGTTAAACAATGACGCAAAAGCGGCTGGACGTCATTTTTTTTGACCAGCCCACTCCCGTGCGCCATTTTTGCACGGGAGTTTAAATAAGGCGCACATGCCTTGGAGTCATTTTTTAGACGGGAACGCCTACCTTGCATATCATTAACGCAAGGTAGGTGTCCACGCTAAAAAATGACGCAAACTCCAAGATCTTTGGCGCTAGACGGGTCTAACGCCAAAGTATAAATATGGAGTTAGCTTTGCGTCGGATTTGCGTCAACAAAAACAACGCAATTCCGGCGCAAACAGAGTATAAATATGCCCCTAAATCTTCCTAAGAACATAAAATAGACGCAGTAACGCAAGACTTTAATCTACTTAGAGTGGACCACCGGAAACTGGCAGAGAGGGTGAAAACAATGGAGGATACCCTAACAGCGACAGGCCCAATCGTATCAGACAACCAGAAACAAATACAACGGTTAGACGCGGAAGTAAAGATCCTATGGAGACGGGCCGAAGAAGCAGAAAGCAGATCTAGACGTAACAACAGTCGCCTAGTGGGAATACTGGAATTCTCCCCGGAACAAAACCCGGAGCTAACAGCAGAGCAATGGCTAATTAAAGAAGTACTGAATGGCTCCCCCTCCAAGTTCTTCTCGGTAGAACGAGCAAATAGAATCCCGGGTAGACCCCCACTCCCAGGTCAGCCTCCTAGATCCCTCATAGTGAGACTCCTGAACTACCAGGATCGAGACTTGATTTTACAGCGTTTCCGCAATAAAGGTCCATTCCAATTTGATAACGCAGTGATCCACGAATATCCGGACTTCACTCAGGAAGTACAGAACAGGCGGAACTCTTTTGTGAAAGTCAAACAACGACTCCGGGAGTACAACATTAAGTATGCTCTCCTTTTTCCAGCTAAACTGAGGGTGAATTTGGACGACCGCACACATATGTTAGCTTCCCCAGAAGATGCCTGGACATGGATGCATGCCAAAGGCCTTGCGCAATCAAACGAGGATGCACCCGAGGAGGAAGAATGGACCACCGCTGCAACAAGGAAACGTAGCAAGAGACGCCCAAGGGGCCACCCCACCGAGAAACAGGCGGCAGAAGAAAGAGCGAAAATACTAAAAGAAACTCCAACACTCATGCAAAACCCCTTGGAAATACCCCGGACGACTCCTACATCTACATCAGACTCGGACTCGACCAACTCAACTTCAACAATCACGGAAACGCTCAGGGGCCCGGACATCACTCCAAGAACAGCAGACAAACTGTGAAATAGATAATGCAATTAAAAGCGAGACTGTCAGAAACCAGCCAGGACATTTGGAGTCCAGATTCCTGAAGCGGCTAAAGCTGGAATCGTAACATAAACCGCACTGACTCCGAAAAGTATATTTTCATGTTTTAAACTTCACCAGTGATTATAGCAGTATAAACACAGGGGGCGGCGGAAAGAGGGAGGGGGGACAGATAAATGAGAGGGCCCTCCCGGGGGTGCCCACGCAAACGCATGTGCACATTCACAGACCAGTTCTGAGGAAGGGTGTGTGCTCCGCACAGGTGACACGCCCGACCCGAATGAGTGCCCCCCCACGAGTATCCGAATGGATATCGGACCCACCAAGCAACAAAGATGGGGTTCTTCTTTTACTTTTTTTTCTTTTTTTTTAAAGTTTGAGTGGTAGTAATCAATTAGAGGGATTAGTAAACACGGTGGGTGGGATAGTGGGAGTTAAAGAGGTTAGACGAGGTCAACACAGCCAGCAGGGTACACCAACGCGCTCGCCAGCTCTAGTCACAGACCTAATAAAAAGGGCAGACAACTGGAAGGAAATGGGACTTAAGAGGGAACAAAAGAATGCGATACTACACAGGGAAATATGGCTCAACAAACTGTAACACACGCACAACAATATGAGATAATTACGTGGAATGTAAGGGGAATGTCCACACCGAGCAAGAGAGCGCAAGTGCACGCACGCCTCAAGCGCTTAAAGGCCCACATAGTTATCCTACAAGAAACACACTTAATGGAAGATGAATTACAAGAGATCCAGACGAAATGGGGTGGGCAGGTCACAGGCACAACACACTCAGCGTATGCCAGTGGAGTATTGATCTGGATAGCAAGAGGTGTCCCGTTTGCCAGAACCTCGCACAAGATTGACACAGGGGGCAGTATCTGATAGTGGAAGGCCACCTAGAAGGGAGACAATTAGCCCTCATAGGTATATACGCACCCAACAATGCGCAGGCGAGATTTCTGGAGCCGTTAACCCCGGCGCTGCTGGATAACCCAGCAGTGCCTACAATATGGGGGGGTGACTTTAATTGTCTGTCCGGACGCAGAGTTGGATAGATCAGTTCCTCCTAAATCAGCAGTAATATTCAGAAGCACCAAAAGCCCACTACAGAAATGGGCGGATGACATGAGACTACATGACCTTTGGCGACTACAACACCCCAGACAGAGAGAATACTCATTCTATTCTGTGCCACACAAGGTGCACACAAGAATAGATATAATCTGGGGCACCACTGGCATATGCGCGCTAACGAAGGTGTCAGAATATTTAGCTATGCACGCAGTTGTGCGTCAAAAATGTTAACGCCGGCTAACGCCATTCCAAAGCGCCATGCGGGCGCCTTAATTATGGAATGACATTAGCCGGCGGAGCTGACTGGTGTGCGTAAAAAAAAAAGACCCACACCAGGCAGCGCCGGCGTAGGGGAAAATGGAGCTTGGGCGTCAAAAAATGGGGCAAGTCGGTCTGAGGCAAAAAATCTGCCTCAACCCGATTAGCGCCATTTGTTTTGACTCCCACCCTCCATTGACATGACTCCTGTCTTAGCAAAGACAGGAGTCATGCCCCCTTGCCCAATGGCCATGCCCAGGGGACTTCTGTCCCCTGGGCATGGTCATTGGGCATAGTGGCATGTAGGGGGGCACGAATCAGGCCCCCCTATGCCACAATAAAATTTTAAAAAAAATACTTACCTTAAATTCCCTGGGATGGGTCCCTCCATCCTTGGGTGTCCTCCTGGGGTGGGCAAGGGTGGCCGGGGGTGTCCCTGGGGGCATGGGAGGGCACCTCTGGGCTCCTTCCGAGCCCACAGGTCCCTTAATGCCTGCCCTGACCAGGCGTTAAGAAATGACGCAAAAGCGGCTGGACGTAATTTTTTTTGACCCGCCCACTCCCGTGCGCCATTTTTGCACGGGAGTTTAAATAAGGCGCACATGCCTTGGAGTCATTTTTTAGACGGGAACGCCTACCTTGCATATCATTAACGCAAGGTAGGTGTCCACGCAAAAAAATGACGCAAACTCCAAGATCTTTGGCGCTAGACGGGTCTAACGCCAAAGTATAAATATGGAGTTAGCTTTGCGTCGGATTTGCGTCAACAAAAACAACGCAATTCCGGCGCAAACAGAGTATAAATATGCCCCTAAATCTTCCTAAGAACATAAAATAGACGCAGTAACGCAAGACTTAAATCTACTTAGAGTGGACCACCGGAAACTGGCAGAGAGGGTGAAAACAATGGAGGATACCCTAACAGCGACAGGCCCAATCGTATCAGACAACCAGAAACAAATACAACGGTTAGACGCGGAAGTAAAGATCCTATGGAGACGGGCCGAAGAAGCAGAAAGCAGATCTAGACGTAACAACATTCGCCTAGTGGGAATACTGGAATTCTCCCCGGAACAAAACCCGGAGCTAACAGCAGAGCAATGGCTAATTAAAGAAGTACTGAATGGCTCCCCCTCCAAGTTCTTCTCGGTAGAACGAGCAAATAGAATCCCGGGTAGACCCCCACTCCCAGGTCAGCCTCCTAGATCCCTCATAGTGAGACTCCTGAACTACCAGGATCGAGACTTGATTTTACAGCGTTTCCGCAATAAAGGTCCATTCCAATTTGATAACGCAGTGATCCACGAATATCCGGACTTCACTCAGGAAGTACAGAACAGGCGGAACTCTTTTGTGAAAGTCAAACAACGACTCCGGGAGTACAACATTAAGTATGCTCTCCTTTTTCCAGCTAAACTGAGGGTGAGTTTGGACGACCGCACACATATGTTCGCTTCCCCAGAAGATGCCTGGACATGGATGCATGCCAAAGGCCTTGCGCAATCAAACGAGGATGCACCCGAGGAGGAAGAATGGACCACCGCTGCAACAAGGAAACGTAGCAAGAGACGCCCAAGGGGCCACCCCACCGAGAAACAGGCGGCAGAAGAAAGAGCGAAAATACTAAAAGAAACTCCAACACTCATGCAAAACCCCTTGGAAATACCCCGGACGACTCCTACATCTACATCAGACTCGGACTCGACCAACTCAACTTCACCAATCACGGAAACGCTCAGGGGCCCGGACTTCACTCCAAGAACAGCAGACAAACTGTGAAATAGATAATGCAATTAAAAGCGAGACTGTCAGAAACCAGCCAGGACATTTGGAGTCCAGATTCCTGAAGCGGCTAAAGCTGGAATCGTAACATAAACCGCACTGACTCCGAAAAGTATATTTTCATGTTTTAAACTTCACCAGTGATTATAGCAGTATAAACACAGGGGGCGGCAGAAAGAGGGAGGGGGGACAGATAAATGAGAGGGCCCTCCCGGGGGTGCCCAGGCAAACGCATGTGCACATTCACAGACCAGTTCTGAGGAAGGGTGTGTGCTCCGCACAGGTGACACGCCCGACCCGAATGAGTGCCCCCCCCACGAGTATCCGAATGGATATCGGACCCACCAAGCAACAAAGATGGGGTTCTTCTTTTACTTTTTTTTCTTTTTTTTTAAAGTTTGAGTGGTAGTAATCAATTAGAGGGATTAGTAAACACGGTGGGTGGGATAGTGGGAGTTAAAGAGGTTAGACGAGGTCAACACAGCCAGCAGGGTACACCAACGCGCTCGCCAGCTCTAGTCACAGACCTAATAAAAAGGGCAGACAACTGGAAGGAAATGGGACTTAAGAGGGAACAAAAGAATGCGACACTACACAGGGAAATATGGCTCAACAAACTGTAACACACGCACAACAATATGAGATAATTACGTGGAATGTAAGGGGAATGTCCACACCGAGCAAGAGAGCGCAAGTGCACGCACGCCTCAAGCGCTTAAAGGCCCACATAGTTATCCTACAAGAAACACACTTAATGGAAGATGAATTACAAGAGATCCAGACGAAATGGGGTGGGCAGGTCACAGGCACAACACACTCAGCGTATGCCAGTGGAGTATTGATCTGGATAGCAAGAGGTGTCCCGTTTGCCAGAACCTCGCACAAGATTGACACAGGGGGCAGTATGTGATAGTGGAAGGCCACCTAGAAGGGAGACAATTAGCCCTCATAGGTATATACGCACCCAACAATGCGCAGGCGAGATTTCTGGAGCCGTTAACCCCGGCGCTGCTGGATAACCCAGCAGTGCCTACAATATGGGGGGGTGACTTTAATTGTCTGTCCGGACTCAGAGTTGGATACATCAGTTCCTCCTAAATCAGCAGTAATATTCAGAAGCACCAAAAGCCCACTACAGAAATGGGCGGATGACATGAGACTACATGACCTTTGGCGACTACAACACCTCAGACAGAGAGAATACTCATTCTATTCTGTGCCACACAAGGTGCACACAAGAATAGATATAATCTGGGGCACCACTGGCATATGCGCGCTAACGAAGGTGTCAGAATATTTAGCTATGCACGCAGTTGTGCGTCAAAAATGTTAACGCCGGCTAACGCCATTCCAAAGCGCCATGCGGGCGCCTTAATTATGGAATGACATTAGCCGGCGGAGCTGACTGGTGTGCGTAAAAAAAAAAGACCCATACCAGGCAGCGCCGGCGTAGGGGAAAATGGAGCTTGGGCGTCAAAAAATGGGGCAAGTCGGTCTGAGGCAAAAAATCTGCCTCAACCCGATTAGCGCCATTTGTTTTGACTCCCACCCTCCATTGACATGACTCCTGTCTTAGCAAAGACAGGAGTCATGCCCCCTTGCCCAATGGCCATGCCCAGGGGACTTCTGTCCCCTGGGCATGGTCATTGGGCATAGTGGCATATAGGGGGGCACGAATCAGGCCCCCCTATGCCACAATAAAATTAAAAAAAAAATACTTACCTTAAATTCCCTGGGATGGGTCCCTCCATCCTTGGGTGTCCTCCTGGGTGGGCAAGGGTGGCCGGGGGTGTCCCTGGGGGCATGGGAGGGCACCTCTGGGCTCCTTCCGAGCCCACAGGTCCCTTAATGCCTGCCCTGACCAGGCGTTAAGAAATGACGCAAAAGCGGCTGGACGTCATTTTTTTTGACCCGCCCACTCCCGTGCGCCATTTTTGCACGGGAGTTTAAATAAGGCGCACATGCCTTGGAGTCATTTTTAGACGGTAACGCCTACCTTGCATATCATTAACGCAAGGTAGGTGTCCACGCAAAAAAATGACGCAAACTCCAAGATCTTTGGCGCTAGACGTGTCTAACGCCAAAGTATAAATATGGAGTTAGCTTTGCGTCGGATTTGCGTCAACAAAAACAACGCAATTCCGGCACAAACAGAGTATAAATATGCCCCTAAATCTTCCTAAGAACATAAAATAGACGCAGTAACGCAAGACTTAAATCTACTTAGAGTGGACCAACGGAAACTGGCAGAGAGGGTGAAAACAATGGAGGATACCCTAACAGCGACAGGCCCAATCGTATCAGACAACCAGAAACAAATACAACGGTTAGACGCGGAAGTAAAGATCCTATGGAGACGGGCCGAAGAAGCAGAAAGCAGATCTAGACGTAACAACATTCGCCTAGTGGGAATACTGGAATTCTCCCCGGAACAAAACCCGGAGCTAACAGCAGAGCAATGGCTAATTAAAGAAGTACTGAATGGTTCCCCCTCCAAGTTCTTCTCGGTAGAACCAGCAAATAGAATCCCGGGTAGACCCCCACTCCCAGGTCAGCCTCCTAGATCCCTCATAGTAAGACTCCTGAACTACCAGGATCGAGACTTGATTTTACAGCGTTTCCGCAATAAAGGTCCATTCCAACTTGATAACGCAGTGATCCACGAATATCCGGACTTCACTCAGGAAGTACAGAACAGGCGGAACTCTTTTGTGAAAGTCAAACAACGACTCCGGGAGTACAACATTAAGTATGCTCTCCTTTTTCCAGCTAAACTGAGGGTGAGTTTGGACGACCGCACACATATGTTCGCTTCCCCAGAAGATGCCTGGACATGGATGCATGACAAACGCCTTTGCGCAATCAAACGAGGATGCACCCGAGGAGGAAGAATGGACCACCGCTGCAACAAGGAAACGTAGCAAGAGACGCCCAAGGGGCCACCCCACCGAGAAACAGGCGGCAGAAGAAAGAGCGAAAATACTAAAAGAAACTCCAACACTCATGCAAAACCCCTTGGAAATACCCCGGACGACTCCTACATCTACATTAGACTCGGACTCGACCAACTCAACTTCAACAATCACGGAAACGCTCAGGGGCCCGGACATTACTCCAAGAACAGCAGACAAACTGTGAAATAGATAATGCAATTAAAAGCGAGACTGTCAGAAACCAGCCAGGACATTTGGAGTCCAGATTCCTGAAGCGGCTAAAGCTGGAATCGTAACATAAACTGCACTGACTCCGAAAAGTATATTTTCATGTTTTAAACTTCACCAGTGATTATAGCAGTATAAACACAGGGGGCGGCGGAAAGAGGGAGGGGGGACAGATAAATGAGAGGGCCCTCCTGGGGGTGCCCACGCAAACGCATGTGCACATTCACAGACTAGTTCTGAGGAAGGGTGTGTGCTCCTCACAGGTGACACGCCCGAACCGAATGAGTGCCCCCCCACGAGTATCCAAATGGATATCGGACCCACCAAGCAACAAAGATGGGGTTCTTCTTTTACTTTTTTTATAAAGTTTGAGTGGTAGTAATCAATTAGAGGGATTAGTAAACACGGTGGGTGGGATAGTGGGAGTTAAAGAGGTTAGACGAGGTCAACACAGCCAGCAGGGTACACCAACGCGCTCGCCAGCTCTAGTCACAGACCTAATAAAAAGGGCAGACAACTGGAAGGAAATGGGACTTAAGAGGGAACAAAAGAATGCGACACTACACAGGGAAATATGGCTCAACAAACTGTAACACACGCACAACAATATGAGATAATTACGTGGAATGTAAGGGGAATGTCCACACCGAGCAAGAGAGCGCAAGTGCACGCACGCCTCAAGCGCTTAAAGGCCCACATAGTTATCCTACAAGAAACACACTTAATGGAAGATGAATTACAAGAGATCCAGACGAAATGGGGTGGGCAGGTCACAGGCACAACACACTCAGCGTATGCCAGTGGAGTATTGATCTGGATAGCAAGAGGTGTCCCGTTTGCCAGAACCTCGCACAAGATTGACACAGGGGGCAGTATGTGATAGTGGAAGGCCACCTAGAAGGGAGACAATTAGCCCTCATAGGTATATACGCACCCAACAATGCGCAGGCGAGATTTCTGGAGCCGTTAACCCCGGCGCTGCTGGATAACCCAGCAGTGCCTACAATATGGGGGGGTGACTTTAATTGTCTGTCCGGACTCAGAGTTGGATACATCAGTTCCTCCTAAATCAGCAGTAATATTCAGAAGCACCAAAAGCCCACTACAGAAATGGGCGGATGACATGAGACTACATGACCTTTGGCGACTACAACACCTCAGACAGAGAGAATACTCATTCTATTCTGTGCCACACAAGGTGCACACAAGAATAGATATAATCTGGGGCACCACTGGCATATGCGCGCTAACGAAGGTGTCAGAATATTTAGCTATGCACGCAGTTGTGCGTCAAAAATGTTAACGCCGGCTAACGCCATTCCAAAGCGCCATGCGGGCGCCTTAATTATGGAATGACATTAGCCGGCGGAGCTGACTGGTGTGCGTAAAAAAAAAAGACCCATACCAGGCAGCGCCGGCGTAGGGGAAAATGGAGCTTGGGCGTCAAAAAATGGGGCAAGTCGGTCTGAGGCAAAAAATCTGCCTCAACCCGATTAGCGCCATTTGTTTTGACTCCCACCCTCCATTGACATGACTCCTGTCTTAGCAAAGACAGGAGTCATGCCCCCTTGCCCAATGGCCATGCCCAGGGGACTTCTGTCCCCTGGGCATGGTCATTGGGCATAGTGGCATATAGGGGGGCACGAATCAGGCCCCCCTATGCCACAATAAAATTAAAAAAAAAATACTTACCTTAAATTCCCTGGGATGGGTCCCTCCATCCTTGGGTGTCCTCCTGGGTGGGCAAGGGTGGCCGGGGGTGTCCCTGGGGGCATGGGAGGGCACCTCTGGGCTCCTTCCGAGCCCACAGGTCCCTTAATGCCTGCCCTGACCAGGCGTTAAGAAATGACGCAAAAGCGGCTGGACGTCATTTTTTTTGACCCGCCCACTCCCGTGCGCCATTTTTGCACGGGAGTTTAAATAAGGCGCACATGCCTTGGAGTCATTTTTAGACGGTAACGCCTACCTTGCATATCATTAACGCAAGGTAGGTGTCCACGCAAAAAAATGACGCAAACTCCAAGATCTTTGGCGCTAGACGTGTCTAACGCCAAAGTATAAATATGGAGTTAGCTTTGCGTCGGATTTGCGTCAACAAAAACAACGCAATTCCGGCACAAACAGAGTATAAATATGCCCCTAAATCTTCCTAAGAACATAAAATAGACGCAGTAACGCAAGACTTAAATCTACTTAGAGTGGACCAACGGAAACTGGCAGAGAGGGTGAAAACAATGGAGGATACCCTAACAGCGACAGGCCCAATCGTATCAGACAACCAGAAACAAATACAACGGTTAGACGCGGAAGTAAAGATCCTATGGAGACGGGCCGAAGAAGCAGAAAGCAGATCTAGACGTAACAACATTCGCCTAGTGGGAATACTGGAATTCTCCCCGGAACAAAACCCGGAGCTAACAGCAGAGCAATGGCTAATTAAAGAAGTACTGAATGGTTCCCCCTCCAAGTTCTTCTCGGTAGAACCAGCAAATAGAATCCCGGGTAGACCCCCACTCCCAGGTCAGCCTCCTAGATCCCTCATAGTAAGACTCCTGAACTACCAGGATCGAGACTTGATTTTACAGCGTTTCCGCAATAAAGGTCCATTCCAACTTGATAACGCAGTGATCCACGAATATCCGGACTTCACTCAGGAAGTACAGAACAGGCGGAACTCTTTTGTGAAAGTCAAACAACGACTCCGGGAGTACAACATTAAGTATGCTCTCCTTTTTCCAGCTAAACTGAGGGTGAGTTTGGACGACCGCACACATATGTTCGCTTCCCCAGAAGATGCCTGGACATGGATGCATGACAAACGCCTTTGCGCAATCAAACGAGGATGCACCCGAGGAGGAAGAATGGACCACCGCTGCAACAAGGAAACGTAGCAAGAGACGCCCAAGGGGCCACCCCACCGAGAAACAGGCGGCAGAAGAAAGAGCGAAAATACTAAAAGAAACTCCAACACTCATGCAAAACCCCTTGGAAATACCCCGGACGACTCCTACATCTACATTAGACTCGGACTCGACCAACTCAACTTCAACAATCACGGAAACGCTCAGGGGCCCGGACATTACTCCAAGAACAGCAGACAAACTGTGAAATAGATAATGCAATTAAAAGCGAGACTGTCAGAAACCAGCCAGGACATTTGGAGTCCAGATTCCTGAAGCGGCTAAAGCTGGAATCGTAACATAAACTGCACTGACTCCGAAAAGTATATTTTCATGTTTTAAACTTCACCAGTGATTATAGCAGTATAAACACAGGGGGCGGCGGAAAGAGGGAGGGGGGACAGATAAATGAGAGGGCCCTCCTGGGGGTGCCCACGCAAACGCATGTGCACATTCACAGACTAGTTCTGAGGAAGGGTGTGTGCTCCTCACAGGTGACACGCCCGAACCGAATGAGTGCCCCCCCACGAGTATCCAAATGGATATCGGACCCACCAAGCAACAAAGATGGGGTTCTTCTTTTACTTTTTTTATAAAGTTTGAGTGGTAGTAATCAATTAGAGGGATTAGTAAACACGGTGGGTGGGATAGTGGGAGTTAAAGAGGTTAGACGAGGTCAACACAGCCAGCAGGGTACACCAACGCGCTCGCCAGCTCTAGTCACAGACCTAATAAAAAGGGCAGACAACTGGAAGGAAATGGGACTTAAGAGGGAACAAAAGAATGCGATACTACACAGGGAAATATGGCTCAACAAACTGTAACACACGCACAACAATATGAGATAATTACGTGGAATGTAAGGGGAATGTCCAGACCGAGCAAGAGAGCGCAAGTGCACGGATGCCTCAAGCGCTTAAATGCCCACATAGTTATCCTACAAGAAACACACTTAATGGAAGATGAATTACAAGAGATCCAGACGAAATGGGGTGGGCAGGTCACAGGCACAACACACTCAGCGTATGCCAGAGGAGTATTGATCTGGATAGCAAGAGGTGTCCCGTTTGCCAGAACCTCGCACAAGATTGACACAGGGGGCAGTATGTGATAGTGGAAGGCCACCTAGATGGGAGACAATTAGCCCTCATAGGTATATACGCACCCAACAATGCGCAGGCGAGATTTCTGGAGTTGTTAACCCCGGCGCTGCTGGATAACCCAGCGGCGCCTACAATAGGGGGGGGTGACTTTAATTGTCTCCCGGACGCAGAGTTGGATAGATCAGTTCCTCCTAAATCAGCAGTAATATTCAGAAGCACCAAAAGCCCACTACAGAAATGGGCGGATGACATGAGACTACATGACCTTTGGCGACTACAACACCCCAGACAGAGAGAATACTCATTCTATTCTGTGCCACACAAGGTGCACACAAGAATAGATATAATCTGGTGCACCACTGGCATATGCGCGCTAACGCAGGTGTCAGAATATTTAGCTACGACACTGTCGGACCACTCCCCGCTCAAAATAACCCTGGGCTGGGGCGGGACCCAACAGGTAATCTCCACATGGCGGCTGTAGCCAGAGGCGCTCCAAGACCAGGCATACGCACAGGGACTAGGCACAACACTAAAGCAATACTGGGAGGTCAATTCTGACTCCGCAAACACAAGAGCAACGGAATGGGAGGCACATAAGGCGGTAGTAAGAGTGTTCTGCGTGGCAACCTCATGGGGGGTCAGGCGCGCCCTACACTCGGAGATAAGCAAATTGGAAAAGGAGCTGAGAACACTCGAAGTAGCGATAGCCGGTAATATAGCACCATACGCCACACTAAAAGAAGCATGCATAAAATACAAAGAAACAGACTCCCGTCTCCGCAAACATGATCACAAGTATCACTTAATGAGGCAACAATCCGAGGGGGACAGGTCGGGCAGACTGCTGGCTTGGCTCCTAAAGGGAACTCAGCAACAGACCCCAATAGGGACTATAAAACTCGACAACAATGAATGGGTCTCCACGCAAGCAGATATAAACAGAGTGTTCATTGACTATTACACAAACCTATACACAAAACGTACGGATTTTACACCCGGTCAGCTCGTAACTTTCCTATCTGGCGCTAAATTAAAACAATTATCTCAAGAACACGCCGAAGAACTAGAAACCCCATTGAGTGTAGCGGAACTAGAGGCCGCATTAACACAAATGCCAAGAAACAAGGCACCAGGAATGGACGGCCTCCCAATGGAATACTATGCGAAGTATTCGGCCCTCCTGAAGCCTCATCTATTAAAAGTATTCGAAGAGGCCTGGAGACACAAGGCACTGCCCCCCACACAGAGGGAAGCAGTGATAGTGGTCCTGCCCAAGCAGGGACGGGACCCCACAGATGTCAAATCATATAGACCATTATCACTTTTAAACACCGACTGTAAAATACTGGGCAAAATGTTGGCCAACAGGCTGGCCCCAATCATCCACACACTGATACACGAAGATCAAAATGGCTTCATTCCCAAACGTAATACATTCCTAAACACTCGCCGATTTCTGGGAGTGATGGGAAGTACCCCCCCGGAGGCATATGACGAAATGGTATTATCATTGGACATAGAAAAGGCTTTCGACACGCTGGGGTGGGATTTCCTATTCGACACCATGCGGGAAATGGGAATAGGCCCAAAATACATACAATGGGTGCAGACATTGTACTCCGGGCCACAAGCAAGGGTCAGAACAAGCGGAACGGTATCTGAAAGCTTCCCGATCGCAAGAGGCACTAGACATGGATGCCCCTTATCCTCCCTGCTGTTTGTTATCGCTATGGAGCCCCTGGCTGCTTGCCTAAGATTGAGGGAGGAGGATTGGGGTATACTAAGGAACGGGACGAAACATATAATATCTCTGTACGCCGACGATGCCTTAATATACCTCCGGAATGGAAACAAAACAATACCATCAGTAATGACACTCCTCACTGAGTTTGGCACAGTGTCCGGACTGGTAGTAAACTGGGAGAAATCGTGCGTATTTCCCCTAGTCGCTCGGACATTGTCAAAAACTACAATCTCAACTGGGCGCCTGAGATGGTGCTTTGACACATTTAAATACCTGGGGGTTCAAATATACCATAAACCGGACGACCTCAGAGACGGTAACCTGGGGAGAGCACTCGCCTCCATTAAGGGATCACTCCGCTTCTGGTGCAGGCTGCCACTGTAGCCAATGGGCAGAGTTGCAATAGCAAATATGCTGATACTTCCCCGCCTGCTATACTATTTCTCTGCGCTGCCACTCTTAGTCCCCAAGAGCTTTTTCCGCGAACTTAACGGTGTACTGCTACAACTCATCTGGGCAGGAGGCAGAACGCGCGTCGCCCTTGCCACATTACAACGCCCAGTAGCCGAAAGAGGCATGGGCGTCCCAAACTTCGAGCGCTATTACGCGGCTGCCCAGCTCCAGTGGGTACTGGACTGGATACATAGACCTACAGTAGCAGAGTCAGCAGGAGCGTTGGCCAACCTAAAGGGCACGCCATTGATCGCATGGATGGCAGCCGGAGCCCCGAAGGGAATAGCCGGCAAACCACAATTGCAGGTGGCGCATGCATGCTGGAAGAGATATATTCAGGGCGGGTGCCGCGCGCTTCCTTACTCCCCTTTAGTGCAACTAGGGGCCCTCCCGGGCTGGGCTGGGAGAGACAGAAGAAGGTCTTTGACGGTGTGGGCAGAGGCGGGCATCGAGAAGGTCGGCGATTGCTTCGAGGAGGGGAAATTAATGACCTTCAAAGAAATACGCGACCTTACAGCAGTAAGCCCAGGGCAATTTATGACATATCACGCCCTATGCCACACCATAAAGAAGACATGGGGGTCGGGAGAACAGGAACCCACGACCTCCACTGCAGTACACCATATGCTGCAATACGATGGTCAACTTCAAATAGTGTCGAACTTGTACAAAACACTTAATAAGGAGACGGTACCCGCCCTGGGGAAAGCACTAATTAAGTGGAACAAGGTGCTCCCACTTCCGATCACGCAGGAGGAATGGCCTTATGCCCTACTACACACTAAGGGAGTATCGAGAAACCCTAGGTTCAGATATAAGCAACTAAATTATCTACACCAAACGTACCTCTCTCCAGCCAGGATTAAAAGTATCTTCCCTAGCTCAGAGCCTGCTTGCCCAAGATGCCGTGCCCCGCTGGCACATTTCTATCACATGGTATCGGACTGCCCCCTAGTACGAGAAAAGTGGAGCGCAATAGTGGTAAAGGTGTCTGAATTGACGGGCCTGGCACTCACAGTAGAGCCTAAATCCTGTTTGCTAGGCCTGAGAAATAGAAACAAAAAGCACAAGCACCTACATAAGTTTATTGATCTAGCTTTTGTAATGTACAAGAGATTGATAGCAATGAACTGGAAGTCGGCCGCCGCCCTGGACCTGACGTCCTGGCACAACACGACACTAAGATGGGCCAGTGCAGAACTGATGGTGCTAACGAACACAAAAATGGGACCACGACAGACGGGCAGTGAGGTGTGGGAGATCCTGATAGATAGACTAGAAGCCAAAAGCGACGAGAAACCGCCCTGAACTAAAACACACGAACTGCTGCAAATAGTGGTCAGCCTTGACAGCTTCCCACCCTGCCCTACTGGAGACTCCTCAAGCGAGAATCACTGGAACGGCTGGCACCTCCCTGCACTCGAGAGTAGGCCAGGGGTGTCCCACTACGATCGCCCGCAGAAGTGCTGCGGTTCCACACCACAATGCAAGTTATATACCCCACATTCAACACGCACATCCCCACCGTATTAGATCTTCCCCCACGCAGCACATAGGCCCCAGTTCCTCAAGAGTATATACCTGATGTAACGGAAAAGTGCCCATATTTATTTTTGGCCGAGCGACTGTTCTGGAACCATTTCTGTACCCCTCATTTAATGTGCGATAATGACCTCAGTTAAGATGTTAAGTTAGTGTGTTAAACTGTGTATCAGCAACGCTATTGATGCAATATTTGTAAAATGAGACTAGTAAATGCTGGAAGCAGAATTAAAGCAAAAATGTAATAAAAACTATTTAAAAAAAAAAAAAAAGTTGCTCTTCTGATTCTGAGTCTGGGGGTTCAGGAGTGGAGGATGTGATTCTGATAAAAGAGACTAAGGAAAAATGTCTCAGGAAGCTTGTTGATGGATCCTAAGGGAGATTTCAATGTTTAATCCGTTCCTTATTAAACATCCACTTTCACCAGAATGGACACCCTTGGAGCATGTTGGTAATTACGTGCATGCATGGATGGGGAAGCAAATTTCAAAGGAAGTGAGAGTAAGGTTGAGGTCAGAATGCCCTAGACACTGTGGGGAGGATAAGGTGTTGATGACACCTGAGTTGGATCCTAAAATTTTAGCTTTTATGAAGAAAGAGGGACGAGACCCATGAAAGGGATGAGAGAAAGGTTTAAAAGTGTGTCAGGATAATTGTTTGAATGTTGTGGGACCTTTGACCATGATTTTTTATTTGATTGAAGAGGTTCACTTAAAGGATAAATTGGTGGATGTTGAAGAGCTTCGACAGTGGGTCCCAAGGTTCAGTATGTTTGTTAAATAATTCTAACACTGCTCTTTCGGTGGAACAAAGAAAGTGCATTTTACTTAAAATAGATCCATGGCTTTTGGATTTAGCAAATGATGAAGCCGGACCAGCTGCAAATGGATTGCTTTTTGGAGACAAATTTATTAAATCTATGTCTAATTTTCTGTGGTTTATTCATCCATCCAAAAATCACAGAGAGATAGAAAGAGGGTGTTTCAGAATTGTGTTTTTGGTGGAGCTGGAAGAACAAGGGGTCGTCTTCCAGCCAAGGATTGGGAATTACAAGTGTTTTTTTTTCCCGTGGATATGGCCCCTCAACTTTCAGCAGAAAGTCGTCCTTCTACCGTCAATGTCAACATCAGAGGGGTCATGAAGGACGTGGTGAGCGAGGAATTAGAGGAACATGTAAGGTGAGACCATACTGTTACCCCTGTAAAAGTGGGCAGCAGACTTGCCCAGTTTTAGAAAATTGGGTTCGTATGACCAAGGATCCTTGGGTACTGAAGACGGTTCAAGGTTATCAAATAGAATTTTTAGGAGTTCCATCACAGAGTTGGATTTGGTTCGATGCGAAGCACGCAAAGTTGGTAGACAAGGAGATTTGGGATCTCAAAGAAAAGAATGCCATTGTAGAGTCAGGTCAGGAACTAGGGGAGTTTGTAAGCAATATCTTCCTATAGAAAAGAAGGACAAAGGTATAAGACCTGTTATAAACCTGAAGAGTTTAAACGATTGGGTGGCATATCATCATTTCAAAATGGAAGGTATGCATTTGTTGAGGGACATTTAACAGACAGGAGATTGGATGACTCGTTTGGATTTGAAGGATGCATATTTAACAGTTCCCATTTGGGAGCTGCATAGGAAGTATCTCATGTTCAGGTGGATAAGGAAAATGTAGCAATAAAGGAATTTGTATAATATAATATAATATTAGCCTCTGTGTCACCAAATGTGATGGCCCAACTACAGAAGCACAGGGTGTGCTAATGGTTGAGCCTTGGTCCCCACCCACTGTATGTTAGCGTATGCCTCTGATGTTGAACCCATAGGATTGTGTGTGGCTAAATGTCCCTCAATACCTGCAGGTGACTCTGGCTACCCAAACCTATCATGGCTGCTAACCCCTGTGAGGAATGCGAGGACAAGGGCTGAAGAACAGTATAATGAGACACATGGTGGAACCAGACAGATCATCGAGAGGACCGTCGGCCTCCTGAAGGCCAGGTTCAGGTGCTTTCATCTGACAGGTGGATGCCTGTGTTACTTACCCGAGAAGGTCTGCCAGATAGTAGTGACATGCTGCATGTTGCACAAACTGGCCCTCAGATGCCATGTGCCCTTTCTGCAGGAGGAGGAGACAAGAGATGCCCTAGTGGCAGCAGTAGGCCCTGATGACAGTGAGGATGAAGAGGCTGAGGATGAGGATGAGGACAACAGAACATCAGTTATCCGTCAGTACTTCCAATGTCACACAGGTTTGACAGTGCAACATTCACATTTCTATGACTATTGGTGTATTCTGTATGGCTGTGTCATGTTGGCATTAACTTCCTTTTACCTCTACTTACTGTCGCCTATGGTTTGTCATTTTACAGATGTTGGATGCTTTAAGATGTATGATGTGCTGACTACAGCCAGCTAAAGGCCATTATTTCTATGCTCTCACAATGTACAGTTCATTTGCAATGGATGTGACTGTTTCCATTAGTACACATTTTCAACACAAGACATACCTGTGTGTTCAAGGGTGTTTATTGTAGTGTTAAGAAATTTAGGGGAAGGTGCAATGGAATGGGGTGATGATGGAGGAAAGTGCAGGGTACTGTTCCAGTATGTTTGTAGCACAGGTCCGGTGTCTAAGTGGCCATAGGAAGGGAAGCAAGGGCAGTTCAAGGTGGAGAAGGTGACTGAGTGGGACACAAGGGGGACAATCAGGAGAGTCTCATTTCCTGGTGGTGGTCTTGGCAAGTGTCTCTGGCTTCTGTCTGGGTCACAGGGAACATTTGCGGGGTGGTTCACCTTCTGCAGGGGGAGGTGTTCTGGTGGCCTGCCGGTCCTGTGGCGGGCCTCCTGCCCACTAGCGGCAGCGGAGGAGGAGGGCTGGTCAATGGACTGGCTAGTTGTAGGGGCCCGCTGATATGCTGTTGCCTCCCTCATGATGTTGGCCATGTCTGCCAGCACCCCTGCTATGGAGATCAGGGTGGTGTTAATGGCCTGCAAGTCCTCCCTGATCCCCTGATGCTGTACCTCCTGCAGCCGCCTGTTCAGCTGCACGTTGTCAAGGATCTGGCCCATCGTGTCCTGGGAATGTTGGTAGGCTCCCAGGATCTCGGAGAGTGCCTCCTGGAGAGTCGGTTCCCTGGTACTGTCCTCCCCCTGGTACACAGCAGTACTCCCAGTGTCCCTGTTGGCCTGTGTCCCTGTCCCCTGAACAGTGTGTCCACTGCCACTGTCCCCAGGTCCCTGATTGTCTTGGGGGCAAGGTGTGGCCTGGGGTCCCTGTACAGATGGGCACACTGCTGATTGACGTGTCCTGGTGACAGAGTTGTGGGTATGCTGGGTGGGTGCTGTGTGTTGGATACTGAAGGGGGAGGCTCTGTGGTGGTCTGTGAGTGGGCCTGGATGACTGGCTGTCCAGTGGTCCCTGATGGGCTAGGTAGGTCATCCAGGTCCTGAAGTCCAGAGCTACTGTCATCACTGGGGGCATCTTCTGCTGGGGGACTGGATAGTTGTGGCATCTCCTCTCCACTGACATTGGCTGGAGTACCTGTGAGGATGTAAGTGACGTATTACGCTTCATGTGTATGACAAATTGTACATCCCTGGCTTCCCCTCTACCGTTGGTGTTGCCCTGCCACCTTTGCTTGTGTATGGTGATGTATTGTGGGATTGTTAGTTCCCCTATGCTGTGCATGCTTTGGTGATGGGTGCCCATGCAGGGCTGGGAGGGCTGTCCATGCATTGATATGGCATGCAGGGCATGGCATTGGGGTTAGTCATCTGCGTTGGTGCAGTGTGTGGGGTAGTGTGGAGTGATGGAAGTGAGGGTGAGGGGGTGTGTTGGCATGCAGGTATGGGGGTGATAAGTGTTAAATATTGACTTACCAGTGTCCAGACCTCTGGCTATCCAGCGAGTCCCTCAGGATGCAGTATTGCCAAGACTGTGAACTGTGGGGGAGGTGGTGGGGGTCCACCGCCAGTCCTCTGTATGGTGAGCTGGTGCCTTGCTGCTATGGAACGTACCTTCCCACGCAGGTCATACCACCTCTTCCTGATGTTGTCCCTTGTTCTTGGGTACTGTCCCATGGCATTCACCCAGTCCACGATTCTACGTCTTAGCTCCATCTTCCTTGCAATGGATATTTGCTGTACCTGTGCTCCAAACAACTGTGGCTCTGTCCTGACAATTGCCTCCACCATGACCCTTAACTCTTCCTCAGTGAAACGGGGGTGCCTTTGTGGGGACATGAGTGTTGTGTGGTGTGTTTTGGTGAGAGTGTGTTGAGTAATGGGGTGGGGTGTCTAATGAGAGGTTCGTGAGGGATGTATGTATGTAAGTGGTGTATGTTTAGTTGTCTCAGAGGTCTTGGTGTCAGTCTGGTGGCAATGATTTGTAATCATAAAGGGTTGTGGATGTGTGTTTTATAGTGCTGTGGGTGGGTGGGTGGTTGGCTGTTGTGTGTGTATGGGTGTCAGGTGTGTGTTTTTCGTATTTGCAATGCGGTGTTGTTTTGTATGTGGGTGTCCATTCTGAGTACTGAGGTATGTACTGCCAATGGTTTACCGCTGTTGAATGTCCACCGTGGTGATTCGTGCATCATAATGTGGTGGGCGTTTTTGTGTTGACGTAACGGTGTGGGTGTTGGGACTGCCGCTTTTGCACTGACCTTTGGGCTGGCAGATTTTTGTATGTGGCAGTATTCTGTGGGATTGGTGTGTGTGTGTGTCATAATATAGCGAACGGCTATTCGCCACTGCAGGGGTATGCTGGCGGCCATCAGGCGTGGCGGTAGGAGGCATTTACCGCCAATGTCATAATGATGGCTTAAGTCATGTACTGGCTGCCAGCAACAATTTTTCTCATGTTGCTGGCAGCCAATCAGAGTGTTTGCTCTCACGGGAGTCTGACTTCCAGGGGACTGATATGGCCCAGAGAAATAATGCTCCCTGGGACAATCAGAAAGCTCTATTTTCAAATTTGTGCTCCCACAAGAGCCTCAGAGACTCGTGCAAGCCCAACTGATAAAACATAAAATTATTTTTTACCCTTAATTTCTCAACAACTTACAAATGGACTTACACCAAATCACAAAAAGCACTATCTGTGAACCAAGATCTAGTTTCCTGACAAATTTGGTATAATTCTGTTCAGCAGTTTTTGATGTGGCCCTGCCTAAAGAAGTCTATGGAAAAAGCATATTTTTATATATATATATATATATATATATATATATATATATATATATATATATTTCAAAAAATGTTCCCCAAAAAATGGTACCGTCTGTAAGATTTCAGGGGGATCTGTCCGGTGGGTGCCGAGAAGAAGGGGGTTCCCAAAATGTGTTTTCCCCATTCATTTTTCCATAGCGATTTTGAACAGTAATAGTGCCAAAACTACTGGATAGAATTATACCAAATTTAGCAGAAAGGTAGATCTTGGTCCAGAAACAGTCTTTTTTGTTATTTGGTGTAAATCCATTCAGTAGTTTTTGAGACATTTAAGGAAATCCAACTTTGTAGATATAGGGATGCAAAGGATTTGCAACCGCTACTGATCTCGGTGCTGACATCTGATTGGCTGACAGCACTTTAACTTCAACAAGGAAGTGTTGTTGGCCATGTTGGGACTTGGCTTGAGCTGAGCCTCATACAAAAATGTAAAAAAAAGGAAAAGGGGCCAGGGTACAGATACCCTGACCCCTTAGCTCTGGTGTTGGGTCCCAAAGGGACATCCTCCGGGCTAAAAAGCACTCCTTTTTGCAGTAAAACTTTAAAAAAAACAACCATGGTCTCCTGTGCTTGTTTTTATGAATCCCCCAAGTAGGCCAGGTCCCAGGGGCATATAATAAAAAGGAAGGGGCGCACGGATCCCCCCTTCAAGGGCTGATTATTGAACCAGGAACAGCCTCCTCCCTGGGGCTTATGTTTTGAAATATGTGGGGTAGGGGGGCGTGTGACCTCCCCGTTGCCCAGGGGGGTCCGACTCTATGGGGCAACATGTATTTATTTGAGTAGGGGGAGTCCTGTGGACCCCCCTAGTCATGGATACTGCCACTTTCCTGAGGCTATTATACAATTATATGCAGGGGGCCATACGCCCCCCTGCAGCCCCGGGGACTACCACCTCCCCAGGACTTTTTTTGCCTTAAATGTAATGTCATATGAGATGTCATCACTGATGTTATCAGTGATGTCACTAACCATGAGTGTGATATGTGAGGTCATAAACAGTGCATTACAGGAATGCAAGGCTTTTTTAGGTAATTATAATTTTTTTATCATACATGCTCAGATAGTAACCCGAGATGTCTGGGGGGGAAGTGTTAGAAACCTTTTCATTAAGCTCCCTACCACAATGAATTACAACAACCCTGTACAGTGTTGCAAATTGAATTGAAGACGCCCAATCCTTCTTATAAGAGTACTGGTGATCCTGTTTTATACGTTATTCAGTATTTACACAGTTCTGAAGTAGTATTGTAATATTATTATTTATTTTTCAATTGATTTTGGAACCACAGCGCCATCCGCAGTTACACAGAAGCAGAGCGGTGAAGCCCCATGACTTCCGTTCTGATCATGTGACCGGAACAAATCTGTGGTTTGGATCTGCGGATTCCTGATACATTTTTTTCTCCCAAAAAAATTTCAATGTGCACCCCATATAAACAGAAGACTGAAAATATTTATAACTCACAAACATATTTTATTTATTTACAATAGAACAGAAAACTTATATTACAATTTTCGTGGAATCACAACTCCAGGTCGGAACCGCAAAGCTGCTCGATTTGTAAAGAGCAATTTGTCATTTCACTGGTTATTTTTTAATCACACCTAGCTCTGGGTAGGGCCACACCCTAGAACAGTTGATATTCTGCTAGCTCTTGAGGAAGATGCATCTCAGCTGTGATGCCCCTGCTACAGAAGTTTCCAGAATGGCTGAAGGGAGTGTTCCACCACCAGCTGGAACGTCTCAAGATATGTCTGAAGAAGATGATTCTCAACAGGTACCTTCTACATCTAGAAAAGAGAGTGATGTATGGACATTTTTTACCATGCCAGGTGGGGGTAAAAAATGCCTATGCAAGAATTGTGAAATGCAACCTCTGTGGAAAACAATTCTCTCGTGGTACATCAATGAAATGCAGCCACGGAACGTCGAGCTTGTGGATATATCTGAGCATAATCCACAAACAGGCATACCAACGAATGGTGAGAGAAAAAGAACTGACACATTCTGATGCAAAATCTGATGCATCATCATCTAGCCAAGCTACTGCTCAGAATATCAGTATGCCAGCACATGCACCGAATTAGGTCAAATTGTAACATCCTGCAGCATCTGCCATAATCTTGTCAATGCAAAAGTTGAAAATGTCAACGATTTCTTTTTGCAGATCAAAAACCACTGTTATTAACTTTTTGGCACAAAGTTTTTCTTGAAACTAGCTGTTATTGGACACTTTTGGGCTTTCATAATGCAGAAGTATTACATTTGGGTTTTTCCCAAGTTTCCAACACATTTTCTGAAAAAAACAAGAAAAAAAAATACTTGTTCTATCAAAAACTACAAAAAAGGTTCTTGGAATCAAACAAAGAGCTATGTTTGCGTCTTTATTGTTCATCGGTATTTCCTTACCTGTGTGAGTGCATATAAAACTTTTCATTTTCATGTATAAGTTTATATATCAGGTTCTGTCTAAGTACCCCAATCTATCCATAATTGTGTCTCTGGGTGTGTTAGTGTATGAGTGAATCTGATCCTGGGTATGTCAATGTGTATGATAGCGTTTATCTGTATGTTTGAATGGAAGCATTACTATATAACTGGCTTTGTTAGTTTCTACATTAGTGTCCGACTGGATATCTCAGTGTATGCATCAGTGTGTATCTCTGTTTGTTAGTGTGTGTAATAATGTGTCTCTGGATGTATTATTCTAAGCATCAGTGTGCATCTTAGTGTGTCAGTGCAAGAAATCATGTGGGCCTGGGTTTGTCAGTGCATGCATCATTTTGCATTTGAGTGTGTTAGTGTATGTAGTAGTATCTTTATGGCTGTATTAATGATTGCATACATTTGTACATATCTGTGTTGCATGAGTTTCTGCCTGGCTATGTCAGCGTATACATCAACGTGTTCTTGTGTGTGGTAGTTTATACATCAGTGTACTCCTAGGTTTGTGAGCGTTACTCTATCCATCTCTCTCCCCCTGGATGTATCATTGTATACATCTCTGTACATCTGAATGATTCTCTGAGTACATCAGTGTCCACTTTGCTACATCACTGCATGCACCAATATGTGAGTGGAACTGTCAATATATGCATAATGCATCCCTGGATGTATCAGTATATGTAAGAGAGTGTGTCTGGATGTTTTACTGTATATATCAGTATGTGCCTGGCTCTCTCAGTCTATAGATTAGAGTGTATCTCTGTGACCCACTACATGCATTAATGCATACCTAAGTGTCTCAGTGTATATGTCAGTGTATCCTAGATGTCTCAATGTATATATCACTGTCACCTAGGTATTATAGTGTATGAAATACAGTGCACCTGGGTGTCTGAGTCAATGCATTAGTTCCACCTGGTTGTGTCAGTGCATGCAACAGTGCATACCAGGGTGCTTCACTCTTCTCATTAGTATGCATCTAGGGGTGTTAGTCTATATATCACAGTGTGCATAGGTGTGCCAGAGTACAGATCAGTGTGTTGCCTAAGAATGTCATTGTATGCATCAGTGAATCCCTGATTGTGTTATTTAATCTATCAGTGTGAACCCTGGTGTATGGCTATGTTAGTATCTGCATTGTTGAATACACATGTGACTTTGGGCCTCACTAAGACTTTGGCGTTCTGACCGTAAGGTTGCCATGGTGGCGGCCTCCAAAGGACCACCATGTTGGTGGAAACCCGACTGCCATATTAGGAGACACACTGAAAAGTCTGCCAAAAACAGCCACATTTCTGAAAGTGCCAGGACATTTGAGGATGGAAAAGAAACGGTCCCACTACCAGCCCTAACAGCCCGAAAGGAATCTACTCATCAGATTACGATCCACTAATCACAACAGCGTTACTTTAATGGCAGAAAACAATTGGCGGTGCAAACCGCAGCGGTCTCAACTCACAGCACAAAAAACACAGCACCACATTGGATAGTTTGAATACCACACACCTGACACACATCCACACACAAGACACACCTACACACTGCACTATATAACACACCCCTATACAACTCACAGTCCTTTGCAACCTGAACGCCACACACAGGCACAGGCAAGAAAAATCATACACAGAAATAGGAAAGACTACATTAGGCATCCACATTCATTTCACTATACACACACATCAGACACCTCCACAACATACACAACACACATTTTACTACCACACACAATGCACAACAACTGTCACCTACTCACATCACAGCACCTACACCTCACCACTTACCTTTTACTCCAGCCTTTTATCTTTGAACACAACCATACCATCTTCACCACCACTACCATGTACCCACAAAACACCCATGTTTCACGGATGAGGGGTTGAAAGTCATGGTGGACGAAATTGTCTGGGTAGAGCTGAGAGAGTGTAGTTTAAATATTACATATACTAGAAATAATGCTTATATCAATGCTTAACAAAGCTGCATAGAAAACAACAATAAATAGTGATTTGCTTCACGTGAATTGAATTATAACGTACAGCTATTATTGTGTACACAAACTAATGACGGTTATGAGAAATGATTGTTTGCATTATGATTAGTCAAGCATATATTAGCGTTTATGATATTCCATTTGCATTAAAACCTATAGGCCTTAAGTTAGCGTGAGCTGTGGATTTAGCTGCCTAGCTCTCACATTAAAGCATTTTTCTCTGTTTTCCAGTGTGCTTACTCACAAAGGGCCATGACCCTGCATTTGTTCCTTTCCTCCGTTTCATGTATCTATACCAATTCTGTTCCGATCCGCATGCTAGCTGCCTTAGTATGAGTTTTATACAATTTTGAAACAAAAGTTGATTAAAAGAAATGAACAAGGACATTTGACCATGGACAAAGGAACTTATGACCCGAGGAACGTGCTAAAACGGTGAAGTAACCCCGGATGTGCCACCTCCGAAGACGTCAATTATGAGGACCAATCAAATTGTTATAAATTATCGTAGGGTGACAATTGGAATTACCTAATGTATAATTTGATAGGTTAAAGATAGTGGGGTAGAGTGAATGTCCAATAGAATTTGGGGGAAGGCATTATGAAGAAGGGATAAAAACTCATGTCACAGAAGAGACGTTAGAACTAGGTAGGGAATGCTATCAATTTCATCCAGAGACTTATTAAACTATTCTCACCCATAGACTGCCCCTTACACTTCTCCTCCTTATGAGGGAAGTGTCCCCTGCCCTTAGACGAAGTTAGACTGAAGGTGATTTTGACTGATGTCCTGAAGAAGAAGACTGATCCTGTGTGCTGACCTATTCCTGGAGGGTAATTATGACAATGCGAATTGTAATTTGTCTGTTTGCTTTTCCTTTCTAGGTACCAACTGCTGTATTTTGAATAAAGGCCATAGCTAGATGGTTTTTCCAAATTTGTGTTCTAAATTGTTTTGCATGAAGCCCAACATGCTGATGCTAATTAGGGGTTAGGTTAGGAGTTCACTTTGACTGATGCAATAAACAAATGACTGACGTTACGCATTGCTGAACTAAGATATAATTGACTCTTACTGTGTTTTGATCTATGTTCACGCCGTGCTATGTTCTTATGTTTGTGATCCTCGCATTAATGACATCTTATCAAAGTTGCCATATTGTAACTATACTCTTATGCTTCTTGGTTTTGAGATTGACTCTGCTGCTTGTAGATTGTAATCAATAGGGAATAAAATACATAAAAATTCTATCAACAGGTGTGGTTATTTATGGCTGAAAGGTCATGGTTGCGTCGACGATTTGATTAATGCCTTACTCCAAAGTAAAGTACATAGTGATGATAAATATTGATGAAATTATTGATATATTGCTTGACATATTGATCAGTCATCTCGTCCTACGGTGTCTCTCCACTGGGTCACAAGATTCATTGGCCTAAAACGAGTCCTAATGTGTATAAAATTGACATAAAAGGACGCGTTCAGAGTTCTGGTAGCAGAGCGACGGTTTGGCCCTTGGGGGCCCTAGGACAGAGAATTATTGTTTAAATAGTTTTTTCTGTGATAATGCAAATCGGAGGTATGATGGGTTTCTAAGTTCACCATGACTTTCCCGGGATCTTGGAGCCTGCCTAAGTGAGTTGGGAATGTTCTTGGCGTCATAATGTGTGTGGTTTAGGGTTTTTGCGCTTGCTTAGCTTATGCCTTTTGCAGGTGATTGTGAAGATTTGCGTACATTTAGGGTAACTATGTGTTGTTTAGTAGGAGTGGGTGTACTCCGCAGTATAAGAGTAGGGAAGTCGGCGTACTTCACATGAGTGTGGCGCTTGATGCTCAAAAATTATCCACGTGGTTGGTTGTTTGTGTACGGACCCATCGTGGTCTATGACTCCGGAGTATGTTAATAAGTGTAGAAGACACTTGGGTTTATGTTGTAATCTGTGCGGTTTAATAGGTCAATAGGGCGTGGTTGACAAATCAAGTTTGAGTAGATGTATGTGTGAAACCTTTGATGGAGATTTGGCAAGTTCTAAAGTGCACTAAGATGAGCCATTGACAAGCCGAGAGAAGAATTTGCGGGTCGAATTCTGCTTGCGTATGTGGGAACCGATAAGGACAAAGTAGCGGCCGAGGCTTCAAGTGAAATCTCTGTAAAGTTCTGAAGCGAATGTGTTACCCTTCCTGTAGTAAACCAACAGATTTGTGCTGTCATTTGTGGTGCTCGCAATAATTTGCATTAGATTGTGTGGGCTCAGTGAGGAGCGGACAAGCAGCAAGACTTTGTCAGCTGCAGTGTGTGTGACTGTGACGTCAGTGGTGCCGCGCTGAGATAGGTCAGTTGTCGAGAGGGGTCGCGCACGGATTGGCTACCGTCCGTGAGAGGCAATAGGCTGAGAAAGGTGGGTTAAGAGTGTCCTGGGAACTAAGTCACTTCTGATTGAAATACAAAACAAGAGAAAATCGCAAAAATGAATTTTGTTAAAGCATTCAAGAGTGCTCTGAAGGGAGATACATATATTATAGCAACTGATGGGGAGCCTACACAACCCGAAGGCACTCCAGCTTATATAGTTATGGAAGAAAAAGGTGTTGCTCCATGTTTATGGATGAAACAATGGCATAAACTAAAAGAGAAAGAGGGATGTTTAGCGTTTCCGGAATACGGAACGTTCAATACGAGAATCCATGCAATGTTGAGGTAGATGTTAAGTGAACAGAAACCACCTCCGAGGCCAGCTCAGTATGAGGCGTTAGCGGTTTGGGATCTGATGGCTCTTAAACAGAGGCAAGAAAAGTTCCAGAAAATATTGAAAAGGGCAGAAAAATCTTATGCAGAAGCTAGATGGGATGATGAGAGCAAAATGTGGAGAAGGGGAATTGTTGAGGGACTAAAACTGTTTCCAGCAATAGCACAGGGAGAAGAAACGCAGGGAAAGAAAGCCTCCTGTAAAACAGATAAAGACTCAGGCAAATCTAAAGATAATAAAAGATCTTGGGAAGAAGAAGATGATTCAGACGATGAGAAATTTATGGACAGGTTGTTGCACGATCGCCCACCACCCTATGCGGTGAGCGACAGTGCTCCAAGCACTAGTACGGATCCTGGGAACCAGACGCAGGACAAGGGAGTTGCTCATATGGTACAGACTAGTGATACAGCTTTGATACAAAATGGTGTCAGTGTACCCACTGCTCCAGACATACCGATACAGTTCCAACCTCCACCACAGATACATACCCAGACCTTCCAGTACTTGAGACTACTAAAAATCTGATAGTGCCGCCAGGCCCGATATATACAAAATCAAAGTTAGTGCAGATTGAGTCAACTCCACAATTACTGTCCCAGCCACAACCTCAGCTGATACCAGGGTACAACCCAGTAGCTGGTCCACCATTAGTACCTGTCCCGGGTACATTGGAACAAACCTATGGAGTCGCTGCTCCACGGAGTTTATGTTCAAGTCAGACACCTGCTGCCATATCATTACCAATCACCGTCGGTCCACCAGTACCATTGTATGCGCAAGGCAAACCTGGTGTATGTGATGAGGGAATAATGACTTAAGATGCGATAAGAGAAGGGTCCATGGGAACTCCCCAGATTATGGCCCCGGGAGAGCAAGCAGTTGAACAGCCGAGGTCCTTAATGGACCTTAGTCCAGTGGGAGCACCCATAGAAGCAATGCGACAAGCAGGGCTAGGGGTTTTAACTCCACAGACAATGAGTACGAACACTTCATGTTCCCCGATGGTGCATGCAGGGAACATTTCACTACAGGGTTTCACAGTCCAACACTTAAATGAATGGCTAGAAAAGGCTTACACTTCACAAAAGGCTGCAGTAGTTACAGTCGAACCAGAAAAAGAAAAACAAGATGAATAATTGAACCTTGTAAGACTAGGGGCAGAAGCTGCTGAATTAGTGGAAGGTACAATGGGAGTAAATAGATTGGAATCATACACGGAAGCAGAATCGAGATTCCTGTGCCCTAAGATTACCAAAGAAGTAGGCAAGGTGCATCAGAGATTAGCGAACCTGGCAGATAAATACAATATTGATATTGGAAACACTAAACACCTGAAAAGAAGTTACAGATTAGATTTTGACTCAAAAGATTTTGAGCACATGAGATCTGCAGGAATGAAGGCACATTTGAAAGAACTGTTGCAGAGTGCGCAAATCTGGGGTGCGTTGGAATAATGGAAAGGCAGGTGGGCAAAGAAAAGAGATAAAGGAAAGGGTGACAGTCCAGGGTCTAATCAAGCTAAGGCCTCACCTGATTTGGAATCGGTAAAGATATTACCTATGAGAGAAACTGCTGGTGGTGTCTTAGTCCATGTACCGTGGTCCAGGGGAGACATCCTATCCTTTACCAATGATTATCCCAGATTGCGAGAGAAACCGATTGAGTGGTATCAACAAACAGATAGGTTTGTGAAACTTGCAAAATGTCTTTGGGAAGACCTGAATACCTTGTTTGAGATCATTGTTCCGCCTGATTTGTGGCTTGAGTGTAAGAGAGGAGTTGATTGGCTGACAAAGGAACAGGCAAGGGATAAGGTAACAGGGGCACCCTCTGAAGAAGTGATGAAATATTATCATAAGGTGATTGAGTTTTTGAAGCAAAAGGTGTCACCGGAGGTGACTGATTGGCAGAAAATCGACCGGACCTCTCAAGAGGTTAAGGAATCAATACATGCTTACTATGAAAGATTGTTAAAGGCATTCAAACACTACAGTGGTACTGAAACTATTGAACCGAAGGACATGAACCACCTTGTGTTTAGATTTGTTGAAGGGTTGAGACCAAAAGTTAGCCAGATGATTAAAAATCATTTGATTTGTTGGCAAGCTAAACCGATTGATGAGGTGTTGCAATATGCGAAATACTGTAGTGATGAGATTGAGTTGAAACATAAAAAGTTGAAAGAAAAGGTGATGGTGATGCAGATAAGGGCTGCACAGGCTGGAATACAGGGAAACGGAGTACAACAGATGATACAGCAGCAACCACAAATGAATGGTGTGTTTCAGGCACAGCCGAGAGGTTGAGGCCGAGGGTTTGTGAACCGCGGTTCAGACATGAATACTGTTGTGGTTCAAAACGACGCGCAAGGGGTAAAAAAGATGTCACCATGTCACCCGTGCGGGGGCGTGGGGCACTGGAAACGTGAGTGCCCGAATATGGTGCAGGATGGTTCTGTTCAGCAAGGTGCTAATGTTGGTACATTACAAAACGTACGGGGTCCGAAAATGAGACATCAAAACCCGAATTTTCAGAGCAATTTAGTACAATTGCAGGGGGTACAGCCCATGCAGCAGATGCAAATGCTGCGTTTTCAGTCAGTGCAAATACAACCAGCGCAACAGCAGGCTCCTGTGGTACCTAGACAGCAAATGCAATTACCAATGGCTCAGATGGGACAGCAACAGGTGATGGTTCCTCAACAGGTCACAGGTCAAGTAATGAGTCAAAATAACACAGTACAACAGTTCCCATTACGAGGTGAAAATGGCATGAATGGGGAATGGTCAGACGATAGCTCAGACAGTGAAGAGTGCAGGCTTGCAGCATCCTTAGAGGTGGATCAGAGGGGTCCATATGTAGAAGGAAAGGTGATGGGTTACAAGGTTTCATTTCTGGTTGATACAGGAGCCACACGCTCTACAGTCAGAAGTGTTGAGGTTCCAAAATTACCACTCTCGGGGCGTACCATAAGAGTGGTAGGAGTAGCAAACCAGTATTTGACAAATCCGATTACAGACCCAGTACAGGTTGAGATCGGCAACTTCCAGGGACTACATAGGTTTGTTGTTTGTGATTCGAGTCCGGTATCCCTACTGGGAAGGGACTTACTGTGCAAGACAAAATGTTCAATTACTTGTTCCAATGATGGAATCGAGGTGCAGACAAATAGTGACGATGAGGGAGACGAAGGGCAATTCTCAGAAGAAGACACAGGAACAGCTAATGAAGATTACCCTTTAATTACCCTGTTCCCGATGCTTACTTTGATTGACCTACCTGTTGAACTACAGGGAACGGTAACAGAGAAAGTATGGGATCTGACCGGAAAAGAAGTAGGATTAATAAAAGGGGTAGAACCAGTCAAAGTCCAAATAAAGCCAAATGCGGTATTCCCTCAAGTGCCACAGTACCACATGACTCAAGACGTTCTCAACGAAGTGTCACAAATAATTGCAGATTTTCTCAGGCAGGGGGTTCTGAAAGAAGTTTTGAGTAGTCCTTGTAACTCTCCAATAATGGGTTTGAAGGAGCCCTGTGGGAAAGTTCGAATTGTGCAGGATTTGAGGAAAATAAATAAAATTGTGATAAAATGTTGCCCTGTGGTACCCAATCCAGCAGTAATAATGTTCCAGGTTCCCTGTGATGCTCAATGGTTTACTGTTGTGGACTTGTCACAGGCCTTCTTTTCGATACCTCTTCATGAGGATAGGCAATTTTTGTTCAGTTTCAAATTCTTGGATAAGGTGTGCAGTTGGTGCAGAATCTCTCAAGGGTTTTCTGAATCACCGTCCATCTTCAATCAGATATTGAAAAGGGATTTGGAGCCTCTGTTACTGCCTTTTAATTTGACTCTTGTGCAGTACATTGACGATTTGCTGATTGCATCTAAAACAAGGGACAGCTGTAAATACGATAACATTGCCTTACTGAATCATCTGGGAAAGAATGGACACAAGGTGTCACCTAAGAAATTACAATACTGTCAGAAAGAGGGGAAATATCTAGGGCACCTAATTGAAAGAGGTTCCAGGAGAATATCAAAGGAAAGAATAACAGCCATTTTACAAATGAACCCTCCAACAACAAAAAGAGATGTCAGGATGTTCTTGGGAATGGTGGGCTACTGTCGTCAGTGGATACCCAACTTCTCGATCATTTCAAAACCATTGATAAAACTGACAGGCAAAGAAATCAAGGACGAGCCATGTACCATAGCTTTGTCTAAGGAAGAACTCAAATCATTTATAGAGTTAAGAGAATGCATGTGCAGGGCACCAGCATTAGGAATGCCAGATTATACGAAACCTTTTCTGTTGTTCTGTCATGAACGTGATGCTTGTTCTTTGTCTGTTTTAACACAGGTCAATGGAGATGCAAATCGCCCTGTAGCATATTTTTCAGCTACCTTGGACCCCGTCGCAGCAGCCTTACTGGGTTGTTTGCACGCAGTTGCAGCAGTTGGTCAGAGCCTTACACAATGTGAAGGCATAGTCATGGGATATCCCCTAACAGTAATGGTTCCGCATTCAGTTGAAATTCTGTTGACTCGAACTAAAACTCAGCACATGACAAATGCACGTCTCACTAAGTATGAGACAATCATACTGGGGTCACCAGATGTCTCCCTTAAGCGATGTATTGTATTGAACCCGGCAACTTTACTTCCTGTTGAAAACACTGAGATCAAAAATGAGGAAGAATTTGAACATGATTGTCTTGAGGTAGCAGAGTTATGTACCAAACCTCGTCCAGATATTCAGGACACACAATTGAAAGAAAATGATTGTATCATGTTTGTCGATGGGTCCTGTTTAAAAAATTCTGCTCGAGCGCTGAGAGCTGGTTATGCGGTATGCACTATAGCTGGCATCGTTGAAGCCTCCTGGCTCGAGAGAGTGTTTTCCGCACAAGTGGCAGAATTAATCGCCCTTACCAAGGCATGTCACGCAGCAGTAAACCTAAAGGTCACTATCTACAGTATACTGACAGCAGATACGGATTTGGAATTGTGCATGATTTTTGCCAACTTTGGTCACATAGAGGTTTCATGACCTCATCTGGATCCCCTGTGAAAAATGGTGAAGAAATAAAGGATTTGTTACATGCAATTCAGTTACCTCTTGAAATTGCCGTGGTGAAATGCAGTGCTCATATTAGATCACAAGACTTTGCCCCTCATTCCAACCGCGGCGGGCGGCGGTCGCCGCCCGCCTGGCTGGAACCGCCATATGGCCGCTCCGCGGTCGAAAGACCGCTGGGGCCATTCTGACTTTCCTGCTGGGCCGGCGGGCGCTAGCCAAAATAGCGCCCGCCGGCCCAGCGGGAAAGAGGCCTGCAACACTGAAGCCGGCTCCGAATGGAGTTGCACCCATCGCTCTTTTCACTGCCTTCTAGGCAGACAGTGAAAAGCATACTGGGGCCCTGTTAGGGGGCCCCTGCACTGCCCATGCCAGTGGCATGGCAGTGCAGGGGCCTCCAGGGGCCCCAGGACACCCGTTCCCGCCAGCCTGTTCCTGGCGGTAAAAACCACCAGAAAAAGGCTGGCGGGAAGGGGGTCAGAATCCCGCCATGGAGGATTCGCCCAGCCGGGGGAAATCCGGTGGGAAACCGCTGGACCTGGTTTTCCGACCGCGGCTTTACAGCCGCGGTCGGAATGGGCAATGAAGCACCGCCAGCCTGTTGGCGGTGCTTCAGTCGTCCGAGGCCCTTTGTGTCCATGGGAAACGGATATGCAGATCAAGTCGCAAGGTTTTGCGCATTGAACTGTATATCGTTCAAGGAACAATGGGAACTATTACCACAAACTGAAAATGACATATGTTTTAATCTTGCATTACGGGTAGTTGACACCTTAGACTAATTAAAAACATTACAGAGTCGTGCAAGCAAAGAGGAAAAACGTTCTTGGCAGAGAATGCAATGTGTACAAAGGGCAGATGATTTGTGGTTTTCAGAAGAGGGAAAACTAGTCTTGCCAAACAGTCTTCTATCTGAGTTCGCCAGGCTTTACCACGGACAAGCTCACCTTGGGAGAGACGCAATGATAAAGTCATTTAAAATCGATTGGTTTAATCCAAAATTCAGACATGCTGCAGAGGTCATTTGTCACAGGTGCATCATGTGTTAACAGATGAATGCCGGTAAAGGAACTGTGGTAACTTTGAGCCACATTGGAGAGCTGGTGGTCCATTTAGCAAGATGCAAATGGATTTCATTGAAATGCCTGTTTGTGGAGGATTGAAGTATGTGTTGGTGATTGTGTGTGTTTTCAGCCACTGGATTGAGGCATACCCTACACGTAGGAATGACAGTCTCACAGTTGCAAAATTACCACTTAGGGAACTGATACCAAGGTTCGGGTTTCCGGTCTCTATAGAATCAGATAGAGGCAGACACTTCGACAATGAGGTGATTAAACTCCTACGTGCTACACTTAACATCGAACAGAAGTTGCATTGTAGCTATCGCCCTGAAGCATCAGGACTAGTAGAACAAATGAACTGTACTTTGAAATCGAGAATGGCAAAAATGTGCGCAGCTACCAATATGAAATGGCCAGATGCATTACCTTTAGTGCTGATGTCAATGAGAAACACCCCAGATAAGAAAACGGGATTGTCCCCCCATGAAATCCTCATGGGTAGAGCTATGAGGTTACCAGCAGTACCTGCAAAATGCTCTAGTGAATATTACAGATGATATGGTGTTGGACTACTGCAAAGGTTTGGCTGATGTGATTCGCTCTTTCTCTCACCAGGTGGAAGCTAAGACTTTACCACCGATTGGGGATCCAGGCCACTCTCTACAAGCTGGTGACTGGGTGGTTGTCAAAAAGCATGTGAGAAAGTGGTGTCTGGAACCACGTTGGAAAGGGCCATATCAAGTAATCCTGACAACTACCACTGCTGTAAAGTGTGCCGGAATTCCAAACTGGATACATGCCAGTCACACAAAAAAGGTAACGTGCCCAGCTGAAGAGGAACTTGAAGTTTCCGGCACAACAGCTTCAGAAGGAGAAGTCTCAGGCCTAGAAAACAGTCAAGGAAGAACTGAGACTGCTGGAGAGCTAACTGAGAACAGCCTCGTCCCTCAAACAGTCAATGAGTTTGAGAGAGGTGACAGAGAGCCCATCTCAGTAGAAGCGACAGGAGAACAAAATCAAGGAGAAGTTCTTCCAGAAATAGACAGATACGGGTTAGAACTTGAACCCGGCACAGACCCAGAAGTAGAAGAAGAAGAAGAAGGAGAAATAGTGGAGAAAAACCAGAGTGAGCCAAAGTCACCTGAGCCAATTGTAGGTCCATCAAGTGAAAACCCCATAGTACAAGAGGAGGGTGCTGTCCAAAGTCCTAAAAAGACACATCAAAAGAAGACGCATAAAGGTGATAACTGGCCAGATAAACCACTCTTCAAGGTACAAGACGTACCAAGAAACACAATAATAGAGGAAAACAATACATCCCGAGTAGAAGACCTGAGTGAAGGAGAACAGCAAGGTGAACGAAGGTTGAAAAGAAAAAGAATCGCAAACAGGAGATATACAGTTCCTGAATGGGCGTATGCTACAACATCTGAATGGCAACAAGAATTCCTAGCATTCTGGTTTGATCGAGAAGTACCAGGCCAATACTACGGTACCTGAACGAATTCAGAGAAAACTTGGTTAAAACTGAAAAACTGAAAGCTGAAAGAGAGACTTTATAAATTACCGAAAGTGACACCCAAACCAGATTGACTTTTGAGAAACCTGATTGTGACAAGCTGCTAACCTGATTTGACAAAAGGGGGTCCTGGAGTGAGTGAAGACGCTGTAAATATCCGCTGAGAGCAAGAATGTTTTTTTTTTCTAGATCATCCTCTAGTTGATCGTTATTCTGCTATCTGATTCTATACAGACATGGCTTATAATAGAAGTAGTAGCAAGAAAAGTAAAGTGTGTGGGTGGTTGAGCCTTATAGTAGGTATTGTGTGTGCAATAATGATTGTGGGTGTGATTGTAGGAATGCCGTGGTTGGAGAAAAAGACTATTAATGCTACCTCAAAACCTGAAACTACAACACTAACACTGTGGGAAAGATTTGAGCAGGATGCAAGACACATGCATGAGGGAACTAATTCAAAAGGGGAACTTTCTACTAATGTCTTCTATCGCTTGCTGAATGAGTATGTGGAAACCATGGATGCGAAAGATTGTTATGCATGCACTAAGATTCCTTCATCTGTGCAGGAGGGAGTTAATTATCATAGCCTCCCTCTTACTTACGGGATTAGTTGCAGCTTGCTACTAACAAGATTCTATAATCAAGATCATGTGCAATACTTTTATTCAAACTTGGATGTTTTTGTACCTGTGATTGAATTCTTAAACAAACTAGCTAAGGAACATGATACAAAAATAGTTAGAGGATTCTTTGAGCCGACGCTTACATTTGGAACCGCTTATGCACATCGCAATAATTTTACTTGCTTACCTGTAGAGAAAAGCTTTTTAGACCACACTGATGATAGACGCAAAGCATTGAAGGAAAGATTAGAAAAAGGATTGGAAAAGCGCACATATGCTAATGATTATGCTTTCACTGCAATTAAGACACAAGGCAAATTAGCTATAGATGCATTACATGTAGGAAGGCTTTGTATATATAGGCCAAAATCTGAACAGGATAATTTGTTTGTGGGAACGAGTGAGTGCAGGCATGTGTTTTTGTTTCAGAGTAAATGGACTTTTATGCTGAATGGACAATATCCAGCGATCCCTGGTATATATATTATATTTGTGGACTTAATGCTTATTACCGTCTCCCTAAGGGATGGTATGGGACATGTTATTTGGGAATAGTTTTCACAAAGATTTTCCAGATTGATGACTTAAAACAAATACCTAAAACGTCTGAATTGCAACATCCTAGACAAAAATTACAAACAGTGGCGGCTGTCATTGGTGACTTATTGGAGCTATAATCCCTTCAGTGGGGGTTGTCTTGAATTCTATGAAGATTCAAAAGTTGTCTACTATTGTGGATAACATGCTGACAAATTTTACAGGAGCTATACTCCTGATGGATACCGAACTTGCTGCAGAAAGAGCTATGACTCTTCAAAATCGGCTTGCTTTAGTCATTCTTTTAGCAAAGAGTGGGGGGGGGGGTCTGCAAGATGCTCAACGAGCGTCATTGTTGCTCGTTCATTCCGGATAATAGTAAAAAGATTAGAAGTAGGCTTACTAACCTTACTAGAGATGGTACAGATTTGAAGGATTTGAAAGAACTTGGTGTCTGGGAAAAGTTTGGAAAAGGAATTGCCAGAGTGGGGAGTTGGTTTACCAATATTTGGATTGGGGTCCTTGCAAAAATATTAATGGGTCTATTAATTGTCTTGGTCTGTCTATTAGGATTGTGGGGGGCATGCAAAATTAATGACAAAATTAAGAAACATTGGACTAAAAGAACCAGAAGAAATGAGGAAAGTTAGAGAGAAAAAATATTCAATGAAATTTGGGAAAGTTCACATAAAGTGCAAGATGTTGAAATGCGCATTATGCGCAACGTGAAAAATTAAAAGTGAAAGGTTTGTGTGATGACGAGCGTCATCAGAGGAGGGACTGAGAGAGTGTAGTTTAAATATTACATATACTAGAAATAATGCTGATATCAATGCTTAACAAAGCCGCATAGAAAACGACAATAAATAGTGATTTGCTTAACGTGCATTTGAATTATAACGTACAGCTATTATTGTGTACACAAACTAATGACGGTTATGAGAAATGATTGTTTGCATTATGATTAGTCAAGAATATATTAGTGCTTACGATATTGCATTTGCATTAAAACCTATAGGCCTTAAGTTAGCGTGAGCTGTGGATTTAGCTGCCTGGCTCTCACATTAAAGCATTTTTCTCTGTTTTCCAGTGTGCTGACTCACAAAGGGCCATGACCCTGCATTTGTTCCTTTCCTCCGTTTCAGGTATCTATACCAATTCTGTTCCCATCCACATGCTAGCTGCCTTAGTATGATTTTTATACAATTTTGAAACAAAAGTAGATTAAAAGAAATGAACAAGGACATTTGACTATGGACAAAGGAACTTATGACCCGAGGGACGTGCCAAAACGGTGAAGTAACCCCGGATGTGCCACCTCCGAAGACATCAATTATGAGGACCAATCAAAGTGTTATAAATTATCATGGGGTGACAATTGGAATTACCTAATGTATAATTTGATAGGTTAAAGATAGTGGGGTAGAGTGAATGTCCAATAGAATTTAGGGGAATGCATTATGAAGAAGGGATAAAAACTCATGTCACAGAAGAGACGTTAGAACTAGGTAGGAAATGCTATCAATTTCATCCAGAAACTCTGTCACTCTGTTTGGTGATTGGAGACTTATTAAACTATTCTCACCCATAGACTGCCCCTTACACTTCTCCTCCTTATGAGGGAAGTGTCCCCTGCCCTTAGACGAAGTTAGACTGAAGGTGATTTTGACTGATGTCCTGAAGACGAAGACTGATCCTGTGTGCTGACCTATTCCTGGAGGGTAATTATGACAATGCGAATTGTAATTTGTCTGTTTGCTTTTCCTTTCTAGGTACCAACTGCTATATTTTGAATAGAGGCCATAGCTAGATGGTTTTTCCAAATTTGTGTTCTAAATTGTTTTGCATGAAGCCCAACATGCTGATGCTAATTAGGGGTTAGGTTAGGAGTTCACTTTGACTGACGCAATAAACAAATGACTGACGTTACGCCTTGCTGAACTAAGATATAATTGACTCTTACTGTGTTTTGATCTATGTTCATGACGTGCTATGTTCTTATGTTTGTGATCCTCGCATTAATGAAATCTTATCATAGTTGCCATATTGTAACTATACTCTTATGCTTCTTGGTTTTGAGATTGACTCTGCTGCTCGTAGATTGTAATCAATAGGGAATAAAATTCATAAACATTCTATCAACAGGTGTGGGTATTCATGGCTGAAAGTTCATGGTTGCGTCGACAATTTGATTAATGCCTTACTCCAAAGTAAAGTACATAGTGGTGATAAATATTGATGAAATTATTGATATATTGCTTGACATATTGATCAGTTATCTCGTCCTACGGTGTCTCTCCACTGGGTCACAAGATTCATTGGCCTAAAACGAGTCCTAATGTGTATAAAATTGCATAAAAGGACGCGTTAACAGAGCCACATCTATTCGGAGCACAGGTCCAGCAAACATCAATTGCCAGGAAAATGGAGCTGTGGAAAGAGGCAAAGAATAGTTGACAGGGTCAATTCTGTAAGTACCTATCCACACACAAGGGAGGACATCAGGAAGAGGTGGAATGACCTCAGGGGAAAGGTATGTTCCATGGCCGCCAGGCACGAGCTGGCAGTCACCAAGACTGGTGGTGAGTCCCCACCTCCTTCACCTACTTTCACATCTTGGGAGGAGAAGGTCTTGGACATACTGCATCCTGACGGCCTGACAGGAATACCTGGGGGAGTGGAGTCAGGTAAGTCCCCACAAAATCCGTGTCACCCATTTGTCATTTCCTGCATGCTCCCTCACCATCCTAACCCACTCCAATTCACATACCACCCACCGCACCTGTGTCCAAATGTTCTAATACCCCTCTGTGGCATGCCACATGTCCACTAAACTCACCTGGCTCTACAGCCCTTGAAAATGGCATGTGAAGTACTGGCAACTCATAGCACTACATTTCCCAGAATGCAATAACCCACCATTGTGAAAATCAGAACAGTGAACAAAACGTGAGACGTCATGCTTATGAAACTAACTACCAATATAAGACATCTTAATTGTGCAAGTGTGTAACAGTTGATGGCAATTACACCAATGCAATGGCCCACTCCTACTGTCATCACCAACAAAACATAGCTGTAGCTGAGTGCCCAATCACAATGCCCATAGAATAAAGATTCCTAAGATTAAAATGGACTCACCTGGGATGAACATCCTGATGTAAAAGAGGATGAAAATGCTTTACAACCAGTTACAGGTCAATGTATTTTGCATACTCCCATACTGTATCAATACTCTGACACTATTGTGCATTATACACCTCTTTGTTGTGCCATGCATCATGTCAGACACTTCAGTATTCAACAAGATGAATACTCATGGCAATAATCTGACAACATAAAATGGTGTCGGCATTCCAATCACTACCAACATTGTTTAACAGCCACAAGCATGGTGTATGGTATGGAAATTGAACAGTCTCATGATTGTGCAGCAGCTGCCATTGTAATTTCTGGTGATCGTGTGAATGCACTGTCTGCATCTCCCACAACATCAGCCAAACCCTAAATGTAACAGAACTTCTGCATTCCACTTCTCCCACAGTTAACCTTGCCAATGTCACCATGGACAGGACACCAGAGACTGCCACAACCCTTCTGGATGAAGGCCCCAGTAAGGACACCACCCCTGGATGTATGGACACTGAAGAGGAAGCTAGCCTATCAGGGTCACCCGGTCAGTCAACAACTGTCAGCCTCACCCTGCCCACCTCAACTCCTCACATCCCTTTTGTATCTACATCACAGGCAACCATTTGCCCCCCAAATCTGTGTCCCATGGACTCTATCATCCATTGTGTGCCCCACAGCACAAGTACCTGAGTCTCCTCTTGTCACCACTGACAATGATGGTTCTGCCACCATTGGGAGTGGGTACACTGTGCCAGAGGCACAGACTGATGGGGGTAGGGTGCTTGGGATGGATGCTGTGAGCTAGAGGATAAGGGATCCAAAGGACAATACTGACCAGGAAACCATCTCCCAAGTCTTGGGAGCATATCAAAAATTCCCAAGAGATGGTGGGCCAGGTATTCTCAATAATGGGGGAAATCAACAGCTGCAAAGGGACCATCACCAGGAAGTCATGCAGCAGTGGCAGGCACAAAATGCCTGCCTGGCTTCCATTGCTGGGGTGCTGAGGGACATCAATACCTCCCTGAGTAGGACTGCAGCACAACATCAGGTCTCTTCCACTAGCAATGAGTCTACAAGCCCTTCTACAATTGTGGCTGCTAGTGGAATGGAGGCCCTGCCAGGGGAAGGACATTCCTGAGACACCCCACCCTCTCTAGCAGTGGAACCAATCTCCCCGCAAATGTGAACATCCACACATACATCCAGGAGGAGAAAATGCCAAGGCAAAACCCACTGCCAAGAAGTGAACCTCTCCTGACTTGTTCCCCTTGTGTGCCACAGGTACACCCTGTTGACTGTTCTTAAAGCAAACTCAATTTTTCCATGGTACAAGGACACTGCACTTGTGTATCAAAATGGTGTAGCAGCAACCCTCATGATTCCAGCCATCATGACTGAACCCTTCTTTGTTTATATTGTGTCATTGTACGTTTCCTGTCACACATAGGGCCTGATTACAACTTTGGCGGAGGGAATTACTCTGTCCCAAAAGTGACGGACAACCCGTCCACCGTTTTACAAGTTCCATAGGATACAATGGAACTTGTAATACGGTGGGCAGGATATACGTCACGGTTGGGACCGAGTAATCCCGTCCGCCAAGGTCGTAATGAGGCCCATATTGTTTAACTGCTCACAATAAATCACACTTTAACACTCCTTTGTATGTGTCATTTACCCACCATGTACAAATGTGGTGCATGGTAACTCTGTTATCAACATGTCCCTCTGTATTGTGCAACCTATTTCATTGACATCACACATAGGCACTATCAGCATAACACTCATTACATTATGATTCAAACATGGATAGATTAAAAAGCTTTAGTATGCTATATCTACACACATGTATTGGTAGACATGCAAACAGATCTTTGCGTATTACTGATAGTAACATCAAGATGTTTGCTTAGGTGGCAGACACTACTAATCTACAGGATCCAGAAGTTAGAGACAGATCAGCCTTCCTACAAGCCAGAAGGCATACAGAATGTTCCTTTGCATCACCTGGTAAAGCCTTACCACATGACCATACCTTTGTTCCCTAATGTACTTACCCTGTGGTACTGACAGATGTCAGTACTGATACCCCCCGTCCAGGAATCTTTCACTTACATTGGTCACATACCTGTAGGGCTGCCACTCACCTATGTCAGTCCCCAGAGATATGCACAAAGTAGGAACACACTGATAGCTAGGTCTATGACAGGTTATATACAAAAACCATTTTGATGGTAGAGGCTGCATTTCACAATTCTTGCACTGACATTTTTCTCCACTGGGTATGGTAAACAATTTCCATATATCACTCTCTTTTCCAGATGAAGAAGGCACCTGTTGAGAATTACCTTCATCAGGGATATCTTGAGACTCTCCAGGTGGTGGCAGAGCACTCCTTTCAGCCATTCTGGAAAATTCTGAGGATCACAGCTGAGATGCTTCTCCCTTAAGAATTTGCAGAATAATAACTTTTTTTAGGGAGTGGCCCTACCCAAAACTAGGTGTGGTTCAAAAGAAACCAATGAAATGTCAGATTGCTCTTTACACATCCAGCGCCGCGGTCCCGAACTGGAGTCGCAGTTCCACAAAAATTGTGATATACGTTTTATATTCTATTGTAAATAAATAAAATATGTTTATGAGTTGTAAATATGTTCAATCTTCTGTTTAAATGGGAAAAAATAGGGTGCACCTTGTAATTTAAAAAAAATATATATGTACGGGAATACGGACCATGGATTTATTCTGGTCACATGATCTGAACAGAAACCACAGACTTTCGCGGCTCTGCTTCTGCGGAACTGTGGATAGTGCTACAGTTCCAAAATTCATTTAAAAAAAATATATATATTACAATACTACTTCAGAACTGTGTAAATACTGAGTAAAGTATAAAACAGTATCAGCAGCGCTTTTAAAAGAAGGATTGAGCCTCTTCAATTTAATTTTCAACACTGTACAGGGGTGGTGTATTTCATTGTGGCAGAGAACTTAATGAAAATATTCCTAACACTTTTTCCCCCAGACATCTGGGGTTACTGTCTAAGTATGTATGAGAAATAAATTATAATTACCTAAAAAACCCAAACATTATACACAAGTTATAATTTTAAAATGCACTTAAACAAACCTTAGAAGTTCTATAAAATTACAAAAGGTTAAAGGGATAATACAATTAGTAAATAGAACAAAAAAACATTAGAAATTCACTGACAAACCAAAAGTTACAGGGATGTTATAGTTAGTAAATAGAATTTTTTTAAACCTTGGAAATTCACTGAACAAACAAAGGCTACAGGGATGTTATAGTTGGGAAATTGTTTTGTTTTTTTAACTTAGAAACTCACTCAAAAAACCAAAGGTTACAGGGAATTTATAGATAGGCTTACATTTTAAACAAACAAAAATAACGAAATTCACCCCTTATAGTTTGAGTTATCTCAAGTAACTATAATTCATGCCATAAGGTAGCAATAACTCACGCCCTCGCCATGCACTGCTAATAACCCGACACATTACAGCACTTATGACAACTTTGATAACATTATTAATAATATAATTGTAATATCTGGAGTAACATTTTTGGCGAAAAACTATGCATGGCCAGGGTCTGAGTTATAGTTACATTAGAACACGAGTTATAGGTACTTGAGATAACTCTAAGTATAACTGGTGAATTTCTATGGGTTTGTGCTTTTAAAATGTGAGCCTAAGTATAACGTCCCTGTAACCATCTTTTTTTAAGTGAGAAAATAAATAAATATATGTATATATATATATATATATATATATATATATATATATATATATAACTTACCTGATATACACTTACCATTTTGTTGTAAAGGCATGCCTTGTAAACATATTTCATGGTTAAGGATGCGTTGAACATGCATTGTGTGGTAAATGTCAGGTTGTAGATGCTGCTACCCCCAAAAGTGTCACGGCACAAAAAAAATCAAGAAGCTGGGATGGGGCAGTGAGAGCAAATGAAAAAGATGAGGAAACCCTACACAGAATCAAAGAGAAAAAGGCACCTCCTCTCACACTCCCAGATTGTCAGATAAAGTCTCTCACTTTGAAGTCAGAGAAAGACAACTAAGCACCAAACTTTCTGGAAGACAGAGACTGACATTGGACTTCTGTTTGTGAATGCAGAGCAAATGTGACAAGATAAGAACAAAATGTAAATGCCTCCTTAGAGAAAGAGAACACTACTAGAAGTCTACAAGTAGCGATGGTAAACAGGCTATACTCCACAAGAGGGACGAAGACATGCTGGTCAGCCTAAAATAAATAAAGCCAGGAAATAGAAAGCAAGAATATGCGAGTTATAACCCACAAAGCAAATGGTAAGCAATGGACGGAATGCATTTCTATGTTAGCTTTCCAAAGGTCCCCAAGATGTCTTTGGCAAACCAGACCTAAAAATGTGAGTTTGTAGTATTATAAGCACAGTGTATGTCTTTAAATATGGCAGGCTTAGGTAACATTACACAGTCTTTTCGTTTTTACCATGTCCAAATATGAAAAGAGAGAAGATCTCCTTTCAATGTGTAAATCTGACTCTGGGAAAATAAATCAGTGCTCACCTTCCCCCCACTCCCTAATACAGGCGGCCCGCCGCACTTACACACTTTTCCCTTTTATAACTTTATGAAAAATGTAATCAATTAAAATGCAGTCATTGAATACAGAATCTCATTATATTAGCAATAAACTGAGCTAATGGAACACCTGCGGTTCTGTTGATGACAGCAAAAAAACTGTTAAAAATATATCTCTTATTCTTCCCATTGCATTTCCTAGTGGGTCAGAACAGCCTGACTATCTGGGAAAAGTGCGCAATTATGGGAAGAAAATAACTTGTTAATGGGATACATCTGCATTAAACAAATAATTTTTACTGGAAAGAGACAACATGATTTGGAATAAGAGTCAGACGCTGTCATGCAAGAAATTGATTTTATTAAAAAAATTACACCGGCTGACTCTGTCTCATGTCCTTGTATTGATGCAACATGACATAGCAGCCCATCCGGAAGATATCAACACTGAGAATGGGTTCATTGTTGACCTGAGCATCAGCTGCACAACATCACTAGAATGGCAGCGAGTGAATCAGATTTACTAAAATGACCTCCCTTGTGAAAGAGGTAAAAGCTACATGCTTTCACTCCTAATAAAGGTAGGAAGAAGAGAGGGCACTAGGAAAGACTATCCATCAAGATGTGTATTCGGATTTCATCCCTGTTTAAAATTAGGCCTCGAAGAAATTTCAATCACTTTGGCTTAATTCCTGTAATTTCGTTTTATGCTAGTGATGCGACATTTCTGAATTCACGTCATTACGCAATGTAGGTTAAATGTGCTGCAATTAACGTAATAATTAGGGCCTTATTTATGGCAAAGTCAGGCAGCACAGCAAGTCACATTGCTCTACTGTGCTGCATGTCAGGAAAAGGGCAGAACGGCATCGTATTTCAAACAAATACAGCACAATCCTGCCTTTGTCGCTGTGCTGGCACAATTGTGGCTACCTAGCACCATCGCAGGCACCCTTGCCCCATGCGGCAAGGGTGCCTCTGTTGTAAGGAGGATTGTTTTTGTGCTGGAAGAGGCACCTTCCTGCACAAAACAATTCCCTGAGTCATTTTTCTCTTTCTATCTGTGCTACAGAATGCAGCGCACATAGAAAGAGGAAGTAACGAGGAGAACTAATTATATTTCTCCTTGTTACAACTCACCGGGGAAGGTGTAGCATTTTTGCACATTCCCAGGTCTACCACTTCTGGTAAGTCTGGGAATGCATTAACATTCATGGTTTTTCAGTGCGAACACCCACACAATGTCTATGGAACGCCTCCCTGGGGCAGAGTAACAAGATTTGTGCTGTGTTGTGTTACTCCAGATTTATGAAACTACTCAGGGCTGCACATTGTGGCCTTGTGTGGCTTCATAAAATGCATTTTGGGCTTTCATATTCACATGCACTACATTGTGTGGTGCAAGAGCGACACAACCCCTGTTATATATATCCCTCTTATAGAGAAGAAGTGCAGGAAGAACCTGAACAACCACAATGCGAGTAGCTGTTGTTCACGGCAGCTTTGGTTTTGCATTTATATAAGCGTAACATAAGTCCTAACATTAAAAATTGATGCATTACTGCTTTTCACTCTAAAATATACTGTTTAAAATGACCTTTTTGCATTTCACATATTGTACATAATTTTCCCAGAGTTTTGCATATTTATGTGAAAGCAACTTACTCGATTTTCACACACCCTTATTTAAAATCTGAATTTTATTTGCAAAAATATATATCTAAAAATAAAAATAAGCATCTGTAGATAATTGAGCAACTTACTGTACAGAAACCCTTCACAATTAAATAATATCTGTTGTGCCTCACAAACTGGGGTGGCATGGTGAGCAAAAGAATTGATGGATTAAACCCAGATCTGTGACTGGGGGTGAATGTTTGATTGGTTCCGCATTCTGCCCATCATTTGTGTTTGTGTGCCTCACTGCAGAGGGATTGAAAGAGTGAAGGTGACAGGACTTGTCAAGGTCTGGATACTGGTCTGAATGCTCTTCCTCTTGCTCCTGGTTATCACGTAGGGCAGCAAGACGTTCTTGCACTGACAAGTGCCAAACTCATTGCATGTCTTAGTTAGTGGGAGTCCCCATTTAGGCTCCATAATACGGGTGTATAAAGAAGAAGACAGTATGCCTTGACAAATCAATTCAGTATGGCCAGTGGCTATCGAAATAACGGCACTTCTGTGCTTACAAAACATTTGACATAAGAGGGTGAGTGTGCCAAGTGGCAAATTATTTGTAGCATCACACCACTACATTATGAGGTCTTCTGTAATGCAGAGTATTTGGTAGAACATGTGCCACTTGCTGGACTAGGTCATTGCCACAAAAGAAAACCTATCTTCTCTATTATTCCACTACACTCTTTATCTCAAAATGACACACATGCCGGCATGCCCCTGCTAATGCACACACATATACAAACACACCCACAAAAGCACACACACACTTTGCTACATGGTCAGTGAGATCTTGCTGGCTCGTCTTGAGAACTTTTGGATTTAACTTGCTCAATCAGTAACTGATGTACAGGATTTTGGTCAGATACATCCTTAAGGTTGGCCTGGCCACTACAGACTGTGTTGGCCATGCCATGGACACTCGTACTGATGTTAAACAACATACTTGAAAGTATGCTACTGGGTTTTCTGGAGGTGGACAGGCATCATTAACATGCCTTTTGACAGAGTCAGAATCTTCAGAGTGAAGTTGAATTTAGAGCTGGAGCACTTTAAAAATAGTCAGACAGTGGTCGATTCCCTGGGTTTACTTGTCCCAGCGCTCCAGTTAAAGCTAGAGCCCCAGCAATTCTGGGGTTATTTCAGAGGCCTTGCCTATTGATAAAGGAAGATATCACAGCCTAGCCATAAGCCTATTTAGCCTTTTTCTGGCCACTGAGGGAGAGATGGTTGCAGAGGCCTTGGCCACCATTAAATGGAGCAGTCGTCATCTTCTTCTTCACCTGTGATCTCTACCACCAGGCTTATTTAGTACCTGCTCCACAAGTTAAACATAACCATTAGTGGCAGTATTTGATTTTGCCTGCCTGAGTGGTGCTCAGTGACTCCAGTAGGTCAACCAGATTGTTCAACTTCCTTATGCTCTTCTCTTTTTAATCCACTCCTCCACATGTTCCACCAATTTATGTTCAGCTATTGGCAAAGCATGCCACCACCCTAGCCTAGAACTTCAGGTGCTGTTTGCCAAGGTTGGAATGAAATGGGTATTCCGAAGCATACAGTGGCACAAGCTCCTTCACGTGGTACTTATTAGTTAACAAAATGGATAGGAGACAAGGTTCATATTTGTCCTCAGACTCTGGATTGTACTTCTCTGTAAGGTCGAGATCAAAATGCTGATGTTGGCTCAGGTCCTTGTGGCCTTGCGTTAAAGAAAGGGGACAGTGTTTTTGAATTTGTAGGGCATGCATTTTTAGATACAATCCTTCACACTAGAAGTGTTTTCTCTGGTTTGATGTAGGAAAGGAACAATCTCAGTTCACCTCTTTTCCCCTCTGCTTTTAACTTTGCTGCCACAGTATTCACAAAAGTGGCATGAGGGGTCATGGCTCATTTTTAAATATTGAGAATGCATGTATTTCTGTACCTCGACTATTGACTGCAAAAAGCAGGCTCACCTAAGCCTCTCTCGGACCACTTGAAAACAAGAGCGTCTTTGCTGTCCACTTTGGGTTTTCAATCAAAGGACCGAATCTAGCCTTCAACCCATGAGGAGTATTCCCTTTATATTGGTTATGCTGGACACAGTGGCCTTTCCTCTTTTGCTTCAAGTCGGGGACTTCAAACTATGATCCTGATATTTTGTTCTTGTGCCTTGGTTCTGACCTCAGTGATTCTGAATCTTTTTTTTATGTTTTGGCTGCATGCATACTTCTTGACTCTCATGTTCACTGGCATATGTGGTTGCTACAGTGGAATCTTCACATTCTATGGGCCCACCAATAGGACAACCTGCACATATCAGATGTTGCAGCCAAAGACCTTCTGTGGTGGATGACAGGCACCAAACTGACATGCAGCAGATTGTTCTGCTTGCTCTTTCCAAAGATCTCAGTAGTAATGGACATATCTTCTCCAGGCAGAGGAGGTCACCTCAATAATGTGGAGATCAAAGTCCTGCTGTCTTTGGTGAGTATCATCATCATTACCACCTTCTGAAACTGTATGCCATACACCTGGCCTTTAAGCCCTTTCTGTCATCCATCAAGGGCAGGTCAATCAGGTCATACAACCTCCATGTGGTGCAGCAGCAAGCAGGGTAAACGTCCTTCATCTCAAGGCTTTGAGTGTGTGGATGGATCCAAACAGGATATTCATGATCATCAGTCACCATGCAGGGTTTTCGATTAAAATGGAGAAAGGATGCATTGTTTCTGGCAATCCTTTTTTATCGCCCTCCAACCTGCTCCCCCACCGGCCCCTCAAGACAGTATCTTTCTCTGTTGATAGACACTGTCACTAGTCACTAGTCACTAGCCTGGCCCTTACACACTTGAAATTTCTACTGTTGAGAGACTTTAACTGGAAGGCTGAGTCGGACTCTGGGTCTGCTTTCAAGGGACTATTCACTTCTTGCCATGCCTTAGGCCTGCCGCAATTAGTTCAGGGCCCTAGGTTGGTCCAAATTATCTAAGTAAAACATTCTAAATACTTTAGCTTGCCTGTTGTATGTAATCAGGATTGTGCAGATTTGGATGATTTGGACGCAACCTATGCTACCTGTGTGAACAGCATCACAGAAATCTTAGACCCAATCATCCCAGTAAAGAGACTGTTAATCCCGCGTAGACATTTCACTCCTTGGTATACTGACATCTTGAAGCATCTTAAACCTGCTTGTAAGAAGGTGGCACCAATATTATAATAATGAGGACAAAATTACCTTAAAGAAAGTACTATAGGAATATAAAAAAGAGATCGGTAAAGCCAAAGCAAGATTCTATGCTGATGCTATTTTGGCAGCTCTTAACAAAGCAAAGATGTTTTTTGACATAGTGCACAGTATTTCCAATCCAGACTGGTCAAGTCAAAAAGTAACCCATCACAGGAGCTCTGGGAGGAACTCTCTTCCTCTTTTGAGGACAAAATAGTAAAGGCCTTGGAGTCTATTGCAGCACTTTGCTCTTCTTCTTCTCTACTACCAATTACTTCCTGCCTAGTAGTATGGCTTTCTACCAGTGTCAGAATAAGTTAAAGTGCTTTGAGCCCTTGACAAAGGAATCTTTCTGGGCTATTACCCTGTCTACCTCCTTGGATTCCCTTTGGATCCTCTTCCGCAGAGGGTGTAGAAAGATCTTACAGATGACCTTTTTCTCTGTTTATGGAGCTCTGCAAAAAGTTGTTTGATCTGGGTATCTTCCCAACAGACTGGAAGAAGGTGGTGATGGCCCCTTTCCTAAAAAGCCTTTGCTGGACCCAGGCATCTTGAGTAGTTATAGGCTTATTTCCTTCCTGTCATTTCCAGCTAAAATCTTGGAACGCTATGTCTGCTGAAAACTATCCTCTTTCCTAGAGGAGAATCTGCTTTTTGATGGATTTTAGGCCTAACCACAGTATGGAATCTGCTCTCCTTACAGCTTTGGATACATTTAGAATGCGGACTGACAAAGGCAAGTCTTTTGCCCTCATTTGTTTTGATCTGTCAGCCACATTCGATACAGTGAACCACAGTATACTCCTTGAGAGACTCAGGGCATGTGGAGTGGGTGGTACTTTTCTTAAGTGGTTTAAATCCTGCCTTTCCAATCATTCCCAGGCAGTGGCTCTTCATCTGTATAGCTCAGCTTTTAAAAGCCTGGAGCACAGAGTACCCCAAGGCTCTGCGTTGAGCCTGGTCCTTTTTAACATCTATCTCAGACCTTTAGTGACCCTCATTAAATCTCATTGGGTTAATGTGGTGAATTATTCTGATGACACCTAGCTTATTCTGTCTTCTGAGAAGGACCAGGGGGTCTTGTCTCAGGATTTCACAACTGTTTCAGTGATGTTGCCTGCTGAGGTAACTGTAATACCCTTAAGTTCAATGGGAGCAAAGCGGAGATTCTTTATTGCTCTGCTAGCAAAGAACTGAATCCTATCCAGCTTAGTCTATGGCCTGGTGATACGATGTTCACTCCCTCAGATGCTGTCTGCAACCTTGAGGTTGTGTTTGACAACAGGCTGTCTATGGAAACTGATGTGAATAAACACCCAGCCACTTGTTTTGTTGTACTACGCAATCTTCGGAAGAACTTGCCTCCAATGCCCACTTCTGAACAGTCACTAATTGTCCGTAGTTTTATAATGAGTCGGTTGTATGCCCTATGACTGGGCACACCAGACTAACTTTTAAATAGATTCTGCATTCAGATTAGGGCTGCTAAGCTGGCTCTTAACAGACCTAGGGGATCGTCTACTTGGCTGGCATTGAAAGATCTTCATTGGCTGCCATTGCAGCAGCGCATTACCTTCAAATCTCTCTGTATTGTGTTCAAAGGTCTCCAGGGTGGTGTTTCTGTGCCACTGAGAAACAAATTGAAAAGATATTGCCTCAGGAGGTGTCTTCGGTTGGTTCCTGGTAATTTTGTCTGTATTCCAAAAGTAAGGATATCTGGATATGGTTTCCGGGCTTTCTCTGTAATAGCTGCTCAATTGTGGAACCAGATTCCTTGCTCCATCAGATCCTTGACAGATCTCATGCATTTTAGGAATGCATTTAAAACCTGGTTGTTTCCACAGCAATGGTGTCTCAATGTATTGCAGGTCTAGTGAATCCTAATGGCTGCAGCTTCTCTCTTCCTATTTTTTTCATTATTCTTATCTGTGTATTGCCCTTGTTTCCCCTCTCCTTTTCCCCCCTGCGGCTTCTGTGCCCCCTTCCCCCCTTCCCAAGTTACCAGAAATGGTCACAGTGCGCTGTCCCGTATCACAACACAACCCTCCATCACTGACCTCTTCAAAATGATCCAGAACTGGTATTAGACCCCGCAAAAACATGTGGCAGTAGGCCTTCTCCTACATTTAAAATGTTGGAGATGCTCCAATCCCCAGATTGATATGGCAAACATCCAACACAATTGTCTGAGTTTTGGCTAATTGTGGTCCTGCATATGCACTACCCTCAGCCTTGTGATCGACTTACCTTCTCCACTCCCACAACCGCTGATCATGCTGCACGATCTCCATGATCTCACCACTTATACACAATGATTCTTAGCAACATCCCAGACCACAGGCAAACTTAGGTTTCTTTGCCATTGGCATGCACAACACATTCCTACACATGATGAGTGACTAACAGAAATGTACAAAGTAGCATCATATGAAAGCATTTTCCACCAGCTCCAAGATAAAGTAGAACTGTTTGAAGCCACCTGGTCACCATTTTTTAACCTTGATGGTGGCCCCCAGTTTTTACCCCCACTGCCTTAGTCTGTACTGATCCTACGGATCCAGAATAGGTTGATGGGAGCCCACCAAGGTCTCTTCCTTATCATCCTCCCTTCCACTCCCATCATGGAATCAGACAAACCCTCTACCCCCTTTTACCAGGTCTGTCCCCTGGTTCAGAGTCCTCCCCACTTGTAACCCTTCTTTTAGACTCCATTGCCCTACCCTGACCTTCCCTTTATCCTAGCTTAAAAGTATTTGATAATAGTTTCAATTGATGCAAATTGGTATGGCAAACCCTTGATGCACACAGGCGTAAATATAAAGGGCCTGATTCTAACTTCGGCGGGCGGCGGAGGCCGCCCGCCGAAGTTCCCCCACCAAAATACCGCTCTGCGGTCTAAAGACCGCTGAGGGTATTTTGGGATTTGCCCTGGGCTGGCGGGCGGCCGCCAAAAGGCCGCCCGCCAGCCCAGGGCAAATCAACCTTCCCACGAGGACGCCGGCTCAGAATTGAGCCGGCGTAGTGGGAAGGTGCGACGGGTGCAGTGGCACCCGTCGCGTATTTCAGTGTCTGCATAGCAGACACTGAAATACTTTGTGGGGCCCTCTTACGGGGGCCCCTGCAGTGCCCATGCCATGGGCATGGGCACTGCAGGGGCCCCCAGGGGCCCCGCGGCACCCCCTACCGCCATCCTGTTCCTGGCGGGAGACCCGCAGGAACAGGATGGCGGTAGGGGGTGTCAGAATCCCCATGGCTGCGGAGCGCGCTCCGCAGCCATGGAGGATTCTGTAGGGCAGCGGAAAACCGGCGGGAGACCGCCGGTTTTCCTTGTCTGACCGCGGCCGAACCGCCGCGGTCAGAATGCCCTGCGGGGCACCGCCGGTCTGTCGGCGGTGCTCCCACCGACCCTGGCCCCGGCGGTCTGAGACCGCCGGGGTCAGAATGACCCCCAAAGTACTGAAAGTTGAGCATTAATCATGTAACCTATATTTGCTTTGCTCCAACTCTATATACTCTAAGACTAGATGTATCTTATTGGGAGACCAATTAACCCTGATGTGCCTCTAGGGAGAGGGTAGCATGGTATCTCTGCTATGCTCACCTCTCTGCACTAGATGTTAGACATTGCTGAAAGTCTTGGTTATGCCTATCAACAAAGTATCATTCTGATGATATCTCATTCAATGTGCATGGTCTTGCACTGTTCCTATCCATAGGTTTGCACCCCATAGTATCCGATTGAATATGCATGTTTGAACCCCAATTCACCATTCCTCACAAGGCAGAAGGACCTGCATTGTGTGCATTGGAAACATTGCCTTTTCTGAAGCATGGATGTCCCAAATGAAGCTGCAATGGGATGACACCTCAAAGAACAGCAATCATCCACTTGCTGGTCCATGCAACCACCACTGAAAGCAGGGAGATGGCAAATGACAGAAGGACATGTTATATATGCTACCTTCCAAGATTACTTATACATCTCATGACATAATAAGCTCTCATAACCAGATCCAGAAATCTTATGACAGTTGCCATCACATTCTAGCTAATTGTCAATGGGTAGATCGAGTGGAAAAGTTGACTTTGTTGTTGTGACAGAGCTCTGTGACCTCTTCCTTTTTTTGAAGTTCATCTCCTCTTGGAACCTGTTTTCTTGATATCTATAGATTCTGTTGGAGAAGCAAGCAATTGTGTCTGTATTGAGGGCAAAATAGTTGAATGAGTATGTTTGCAACTGTGTCATGATTAATTATTTTGTCCAGAGCACTGTGATACAAGAGTCATTATAAGTGTATGCAGATCAGCCCTACCAGTCTTGATAGCAACTGAATGCAGGTTGGTAATAGTCACATGGGGATTGGTTCATAGTTTAGCAGTGTACCTGAAGTGCGTAAATGTGTGTGCTGAAAAGGGTGTGACCAAGACACACAGAACTGGATTCCTTTAATTTTCACTGATGTATCTGAATTTATTTTATAGGTGACTTTGGCCAAAACTGCCTTCTGCAAAGAAAGGACAGAAAAGTTTAGAAGGGTTAACATCATTTATGAAAAAGAAAGAAGGAAAGAAAGAAAGAAAGAAAGGAAGTGTTGTGTGTTGCCAAAGAAAAAGTTGAAACAGCAGATGACAATAAATAAATAACTAAATGAATACATATATTTCATTGATATACTGACTTCATTGTTATGGCAAAGGGTGGGGCAATTGGAGGGTGATGCTGTATTGACAATTAGGAAGTGCTGATTTTTTGTCAATATATTTTCCTCTTTGGATCGGTCTTTGCTGTGACTAATAGTATTCCTTAATATTTACCTAACTGAAAGTAAATATAATCTCCATGCAAACTTCACCTCTGAATGGGTAAACTGCACAGGTGGTTCATTATCTCAATCACAATGGTTGAGATCCTAGGGTTTGGCTTATGAAGCAGAGAGGTGTGACCAATAGAAATCTGTGCGGCAGAGTGAGTTCACTACAACCAGGAGAAGGGTCTCCTCAATGAAGCAAATATGTAGAGATGTCTGGGGGAGTTTATGGACAGAGAGAACACAGAGGTGTACCAAAAAGGATCTAAGGATCTAACTTTTTTTGTGTGCATGATCAAAAGTTACATGGCCCTTAAACCATGATTGGAAAGTTGCTGAGGATAGCTTCCTACATAACTAAATAAAGAATAAAGAACTACAGAACTAATGAAGATTAAAAATAATTGCAAAGGAGGCTTTGAGGAGGAAGAGTAGAGATGATCCCTGAAGAGCCATCACCACCCTGCATTGAGAGACACCATGGCACTACAACACAATGTATTTTTTTCACTTGGGAACCCTAATGTTTGCTTCAGTGTGTTATTGGGATGTTTTGGATCCTTTTGATTATCAGATAGGTAAAGGACTTTACATTCACAGAGTCAATGTAATTGTGAACAGCACAAGGCTGCAGATGAAATTCGGAAAGAGCTAGATTGATCAACAAATGAAAGAGGCATGAGTGAGTCTGTTAGAGGTGATGCAGCAACATTTGCTCAATAAACTGCCAGCGGGCAGAAGAGAGGGACGTTGGCTGCTTCAGTGCAAGGAGGATTTGAAGGTGAACAAAATATTGAAAGTCCTGATGTTTCGGCCACAAAAGAACGTGACACCCTTTTTTTGCATTGGTGTAGCTTCTGTGGAACATGGGCTAGTTATGGTTTATGCAGCATATTGATAATGTGAGAAATGGAAATCAATTATATTTAGCAGATAAGTGAAGAAAGGGCTTTGGTTTACATGGCAACTCGTGAAACAGATTTGTGAATTCTTTTCAGGGTTCACCTGCACAGCACATGTTTGCTAGCTGTGCTTGTACCGTCTTTTGCTGATAAAAAAAGTCTCAAAAGGGGCTCAGAACCTGATCCCATACTTATCATTCGTAGGCTTCCCGGTCATTTGCATTTTGTGGCTTCTGATTGGTCAGCAGCCTCAGGGTCAAGTCCTCAAGGTTTGCTTCAGCTTTCTTTGCTGTTCCTTTGAGCCTGGACCACGTACAATTTCCGGCTTTCAGCCAATGGTAGGCAGCCAGTGTCCTTCCACAGCTTCTTGCTTCTCAAGGTACACCTTTTTTATTACTTTTGAGCACTCTGTTAGACCTGACAGTTCTTGCTGTGGTTTCCCCTGTCATTTTGCTTCTGACCTTCTGTTTTTGATCCTGTGCTGAATGTAATTTTTGCTGGCTTTAGGACTCTGGGTATTTTACCACTGCTGACCAGTGCTAAAGTGCAAGTGTTCTCTCTCTAACTGGTATTGTTGATTGACTCATCCATGACTGGCATGCTTTATTTACTAGTAAGTCCCTAGTACAGTGTGCCATGTGTGCCCAGGGCCTGTAAATCGAATGCTGCTAGTGGGCATGCAGCACTGATTGTACCACCAACATGAGTAGCCCTGTAAACATGTCTTAGATCTGCCACTGCAGTGTTATTGTGTGGAGTTATACACTGCCATTTTGACCTGGCAAGTGCACTCTCTTGCCAGGCCCAAACCTTCCCTTTTACTATATGTATGTCACCCTAAGTTAGGCCCAAGACAGCCTCATGGGCAGGGTGCAGTGCATTTAAAAGTTGTGACATGTACTGGTGTGTTTTACATGTCCTGATAGTGAAATACTGATTAATACGTGTTTCACTATTGCAAGAACTATCTAGCCAATGGACTAATATGAGGATTACCTTGAAATATCTTTTAAGTGTAATTTCCTATTGGGATCAGATAAAGATGTGGAGTTTGGGGTCTCTGAACTCACAATTTAAAAATACATCTTTTGGTGAAGTAGTTTTTTAAATTGTAAGTTTGAAAATGCCACCTGTAAAAAAGTGGGCATTTTTCTTGCTTAACCGTTCTGTGCCTCTGCCTGGCTGTGGAATACACGTTTGGGTCAGGATGACAGTTGAGCTGTTTGAGAATTCACCTAGACAGTCATACAAAGGGAGCAGAGGTATGCCCTTCTCATGCTGAGAGTCCTGGCTTGCCAAGTGGTGACAAATCCAGCTTCTAGGCCCTTGGGAGAGAGTTCTGGTGTAACCAAGAAGAAACAAGCACATCAACTCAAGAGTGATTTCTGAACTAGCACCACTGTGCGACTCCATGCTGATGCATGCACCGGAACTGTGGTCCCCGCTGAGTCCCATGACCATGCGACGCCTCACCTCCACTGCAACAGTAAGAAACTGATGCCTCACCAGCTCCAGCGATGTCTCACCTCTCTGACTCTGTGCAACATCTTTGTTTCCTTGTTTTCCAAGGTACTATATGTGGGGTCTGTGCGACTCCATAGCTGGCCAGCACTCCCTCGCAGGTGGTGTCAGACTGTTGGGAACAACTCCATCAAGACTTTGTAATATCCCCAAATTGGAGCTATTTTGTTTCTAAGTGTTCTACTAAGATTTAATCTTTGAAAGTTTGTATCTTTGCTTGCGTATGTTAGATTTTTGTCATTTTGGTCAGGTTTTACTCAGATAAATATAGGCTATTTTTCTAAAATGGTGTGATGTACGTATGTGTTTCAGCTGCACATTGGGTGATCCCAAAATTATTGTCTCATACCTTGTGAGCCTTGCACCGGTCATGTGCTGTGTTCTGGAACGTGTCAAAAGTATTTTGACTGAGTGAGGGACCATAACTATTAAGGGATGTCCCATCACTATTCCTTCACTCTGATTTAGGCTTATACCAACTGCTGCTACGGCACGCAAGCACCCTGGCAGGGCTGCTGTGACCGGATCCAAAGTAGCTGAAAAATATGCTACTGGTCTGTTTACGCCACCATGGGCTTGAGTAAGGACAGACAAGGAACATGCATCACGTTCATGACAAAACAATGTAAAAGGCTTTGTGTAATCAGGCATACCTAAAGCTGGGGCTCTGCACATGCATTCCTTTAATTCAATAAAAGCATCCATTTCATCTCCTTTCAACACTATCTCATCCAACGCATCTTTCTGGGTCAGTTTCAGTAAAGGTTTTACTAGAGTTGAGAAATTGGGAATCCATTGGCGACAGTAGCTCACCATTCCCAAAAACGTTCTCACCTCTCTTCTCGTCTTCGGTGGACTCATTTGAAGTACGCTTGTTATTCTCTCTTTCATAATTCTTCTTGACCCTTTCTCTATTTAGTGACCCAAATATTTCACTTTCTTCTGGCAGAACTGTAATTTTGAAGGGGACACTTTGTGTCCGTTCCTTCCCAAATGGTTCAATAGAGCAATGGTGTCCACCATACAGTCATTTTCTGTCTTGGATCCGATCAGCAAATCGTCAATATACTGTACCAAGGTTCATTCAAATGGTATTTCCAATGATTCCAAATCTTTCTACAGAATCTGATTGAAAATTGATGGTGACTCCGAAAACCCTTGAGGAATTCGACACCAACTGTAGACTCTGTCCAGGAATTTAAAACAAAAGAGAAATTGGCTGTCCTCATGAAGAGGCACAGAAAAGAATGCTTGTGACAAATCGATGACTGAGAACCACTCAGCATCACAGGGAATTTGAAACATTATCACAGCTGGATTTGGTACTACGGGACAGCACTTGACTATAATGTCATTTATTTTTCTCAAATCTTGAACAATTCGGACCTTCCCACTCGGTTTTATTAGTCCCATGATTGGTGAATTACATGGACTACTTAGCACTTCTTTCAGTACTCCCTGTTTCACAAACTCATCAATGAGTTGGGCGACTTTCATGAGGGTGTCTTGTGACATGTGGTATTGTGGTGTCTGGGGACAATTTACATTGGGTTTTACAGTCACTTTCACTGGTTCTGCTCCTTTAACCAATCCTATTTCTTTCCCTGTCATATCCCACACTTCTTTTTCAACTGTTTCCTGTAATTCAGCAGGAATATCTGCTTCAGTGAGCATTGGATGAAGTGTAATCAGGGGATACTCTTCATTGACAGTTTCCACTTCATCCCCTCCTAAACTGTCCTTTTCTTCCTCATCACTGTTTGTCTGAATTTTAATTCCATAATTTGAACACATAATCGAGCATCCCAATTTGCACAATAAATCTCTCCCTAATAGGGATGTTTGGACTCGAGTCACACACCACAAATTTATGTGACCCTTGATAGTTATCAATTCTGACTTGCACTGGATCTGTGATTGGGTTTGTCAGATACCTATTTGCTACTCCCACTACTGTTCTCTCTGAAAGTGGCAAATTTGGTACTTCGATGCTTCTGACTGTAGAGCGTGTAGCTCCGGTGTCAACCAAGAACGAAACGCTGTGACCCATGACTCTTCCTTCCACATATGTACCCTTTTGATCAACTTCCAAAGATGCTGCAAGCATACAATTTCCCTCCTCATCTGAACTTTCACTCTCCCATTCATTGTTTATTCCATTCTCACTGTGTAACGGGAATTAGTGTATTGTGTCATTTTGATTCATTCCTTGACCCGTGACCTGCTGAGGAAGCATTACTTGTTGCTGATTCATTGGTGCTAAGGGTATTTGCATTTGCTGATTAGGTACCATAGGAAACTGCTGTTGCATTGGCTGCAAATGTGCCATCTGTACACAGGGCATTTGCACCTGCTGTGACTGTACGGGTTGTAAACCCTGCATCTGATTCACATTATTTTGAAAATTTGGATTTGGACCTCTCAATTTCGGTCCTCTCATATTCTGAAATGTATTGACATCATTGTTTTGCTGACCTACACCTTCCTGCACCAACATTGGGCACTCCCGTTTCCAGTGCCCGACGATTCCGCACGTGTGACATGGCATCACCTTCTTCATTGCCTGTATACCATTTGGAATCATAACAGTATTTAAATCAGGACCATTATTCACAAAACCTCCTCGGCCTCTGCCTCTCATCTGTGGCTGAAACATAGCATTTCCCTGCTGTTGCTGTTGCGGCAACTGTTGTTGGAAACCTTGCAAACCTGTCTGAGCTGCTCTAATCTGCATCACCATCACTTTTTCTTTCAACCTTTTCTGCTTTGTCTCAATCTCATCACTGCAGTATTTTGCATAGTTCAACACTTCGTCGATCAATTTTGACTGCCAACAATCAAATGCATTTTATTCATCTGACTAATCTCGAGTCTCAACCCTTCCACAAATCTGAACACAAAATGGAGCATGTCCTTTGGCTCAATCGCTTCCGTGCCACTGTAATTTTTAAACGCTTTCAACAATCTCTCGTAGTATGCATTTATCAACTCTTTCACCTCTTGTGCTGTTCTATCAATCCTCTGCCAATCCACATTTTTTGACGCAACCTTTGTTTTCAAATGCTCGATCACCTTGTGGTATAAACTCATTACCGTAGGCGATGGTGCACCTGTGTACCTATCTCTTTCTGGTTCACTTGTTGGCCAACCTACAGCCCTTTTACAATGTTCCCACAAATCTGCCAGAACCACAATTTCAAATAAAGTATTCAGGTCTTCCCAAAGACATTTTGCGAGTTTCAGAAATCTATCTGTTTGTTGATACCATTCAATCGGTTTCTCTCTTAATTTAGGAAAATCATCCGTAAAGAATTGAATATCGCACCTGTGCCACGGTACATGTACAAGTTTTCCCCCTGCTGTTTCTCTCATTGGCAACATGGTTATCAGATCATCATTCTGTTGTGCTTTCTCATTCCGGTCTGAGGTACTTTCTTTCTTCTTGTCCTTTTTCTTAACCCACCTGCTCTCCCATTTGTCTAAACATCTCCAGACCTGCGCGCTCTGCAGTACCTCTTTAAGGTGTGTTTTCATCCCTGCAGATCTCATGTGTTCAAAATCTTTTGTCTCAAAGTCTAGCCTGTAACTTCTGCTCAAGTGTTTGGTCTTACCTATATCAATCTTGTTTCTGTCTGCAATTTCTTGTAACTTCTTATGTATGCTGCTTACTTCCCTTGTAATCCTAGGGCACATGTATCTCAGCTCTTCTTCTGTTTATGATTCTAACCTGTTCAAACCCATCGTTCCCTCTACTAGTTCATCTGCTTCCATGCCCAATCTTATTTTATTCAAATACTCTTCTCCCTTCCCGCTGGGTGTACTCTGTGGGGAGTTCAGGCTGTTCAACCATTGTGTCAACTGCTGTGCATCCAGTCCCATCAATGTAGCACTTACATCGACTGCTACTGATGGTGTCTGTAACGTTTCTGTTTTTGAAGCTAGCGGTACTATTAGTGGTGGACCTGACCTTACCACAGTTGACGGAGCACAAGCTGGAATTGGACTGAATTCCAGCAAGCTCCCAGATCTATTTAGCAGTGTACCTACCGGAGTCGTTTCTTGAGTATTTATTTTCTATGCATCTCCTTCCTGCCTCATTTTGTGTCATTACCCCTTGGTCGCATACATTTGGGTTTGCCTGTATATAAAATGGCACAGGCAGGCCTACAATGATAGGCAAAGATATTGCATCTGGATTCTGTCTGTTCCCCGAATTCTGTGGCATGTTAATCCCCACATTATGGTTCATCATTGCTGGCATACCTAACTGGCTCTCTGTTATTCGAATGTACCTCAGCACTTCTTGTATCTGCTTTTGAGGCATCAAAATTTGTGTTGATTCAGCCTGAATCAATGTCGGTCTTTGATTATTCTGTTCTCCCTGCGCCATTAAATTAGAAGTCATTTCCAGATTATGCTCATCGCAGTAGCGCCTTTGAACCTGCGGCTGATAATCATTGATGGGTTTCAATTTAGGCATGTCAGGATATATTCTCTGAACTTGTGGTATTTGTGGTGTAAAAGGCATATCGGAACTGCTCTGCCTCTGTGATATTCTCAAATTCGGTGTCACATTACCTTGTATTGGTTTTGAAGGGGCAGTACTAGTGCTTGAGCCATTTTCGCTTTGCACATATGGTGGCGGGCGATCGTTTAGCAATTGCATAATGAACTCCTCATTGTCTGACTCGTCTGACCTTTTTCAATTTCTGTTGTTTTCTCTATCTCTGGACTGACTTCTGTTTGTTTTATAGGTAGCTTTCCTTCCTTCCGTCTCTGCTTCGTCAGTAATTGCTGGAAACAATTTAATTCCCTGCAATACGTCTGATCTCCAAATCTTTTGAGTACTATCCCATTTAGCATCCGCTAGTGTCTTTTCTACCTTTCTCACTCTTGTTTCAAATTTCTTCTGTTGTTGCCTTCTAGCCATTAGCTCCCAAATTGCTAATGCTTCAAACTGTGCTGGTCTTGGAGGTACTTTCATGTCGTATAGCGCGAATCTTAGATTCTCCAAAACTCTCAAATTAAACGACCCATGGATAGGGAACGCTACACTTCCATGCTTTTCTGTTAATTTGCACCATTGCTTTAGCCAAAGACATGGTGCGACACCCTTTTCTTCAATCACGATGTAAGCTGGTGTACCCTCAGGCAGTGTTTCTTCTCCTACATTTGCTTTAATATATACATCTCCCCTGAAGGCACTCTTAAATGCCTTTAAAAATGTCATCTTTCCGTCTTTTATTTTTCTAAAATTTAATCAATAAGTGACTTTGATTCCCGGAATACTCTTCGCTTGCCTTTCCCCACCAGTTGCACCTCACGGACTGCGTCCAATCCGTGCGCGACCCTTCTCACCAACCAACCTATCCCAGCACGGCTCCTAGTGACGTCACACCCACACACTGCGGCTGACAAAGTCTTGCGGTTTGTCCTCCTTCATTCAGCTTCACTCAAAACTAATTTCTGCAATATATCGCGAGCACTAACCAAAAGAAGAAAACAAATCTGTCGGTTTACTACAGGAAGGGTAATACAATCGCTTCAGAAACCTTAGGGATTATTCACTAGCTTCAGCAGTTATTCCATCTTTCTCGGTTTCCCACTTTCACAAGCAAAATGTGACCCGCAAACTTTACTCTCAACTGATCAATGAACAATTCTAGCGTGCCTTAGAATTCATCAAATCTCAAAGTCGAAAATTTTCTTTCATTCCTCAATATTCACACTGACTCGTTAACCACGCCTGATCAACCTATTAAACCGAACAGATCACAACATCAATCAAGTGTCTCATACACTTTTCAACATACACTGGAGTCTCTTGACCTCGTAGGGCCCGTCTCAACATCAACAACCATGTGGACAATTTTTCCTGCACAAAGCGCTACACACATGTGAAGTTCGACGACTTCCCTACTCTCACACTTTTGGAGTAACACTCCTCTACAATCTTTTAATTGGAGTTCGTAACCCCCTAAAATCCTCACAAACTACTCAATTAATCTGCGGCAATAAGCTGTGCAAGCGCAAAACCCTAACTTCTCTCATACCATCACTAGAAACGCCGGAAACATTCTCACACCTCCATTTCCTCCATTCGCAAGCTCCGAGATTCTGGGAAAGTCATTGGGGATTTAGGGCATCATCATCTCTCCAATTTGTTTTATCAAAGAAAATTCTAACTTGACTCCGTCTATTGTTCGGATGGGGTCCCAAAGGGTGAAACCATCAATCTCTGCTACCATCTACTGATAGCGCGTCCAGCCCTTATAAATTATTTATACTTGGACAAGCTGGAGGTCGGTGAACCTTTTAACCGAGTTGGGCTCTCCTCATCCAAGAATAGTCGGATCAGTCAAATCAATAATCAATAACCATTGTAATCAATACCCAATACTCAATTAATAGATTAAGATAATACATTAGGAATCAATAACAGTCGGTACTTTGACGCACCATGACCTTTCAGTCATGAATAACCACACCAGTTTATTAAAAGTTAATGCGTTTATGATCCTATATTAGCAAAGCTAGCACAATGTATATAAGTCTCAAAACCAAATGATATATGTATACGAACATTACTAGCTGTCCATAGCGGCGGAAGAAACGCAATCTACGCAAAATCTGGATTATAATGCACTTGGTTATAGCAATGCAAATCACTAATATAAGTAACTGAATTTGACTAATTTCATACATCAGTCAGCATAACAATGTAATGTAATGTAATGTAATTCGAGATTTATAAAGCGCGTTCCTGCTCAAAGAGCATCGAAGCGCTGGGAAGAAAGCACGTAGTAAAAAATAGACAGAGGATAAGAAAAATAACAGAAATAATAGAGATAGAAAAACATCCAATAGAAGAAACAGAAACAAACGAAATCAAAGACCCTGATCTTGATGTACCAAAAAATTAACGAGGAAAGAGCCAAGTTTTCACCATTTTCCTAAATTTCATATAACCTGATTCTTGCCTAATATTCTGTGGGAGAGAGTTCCATCCTCTGGCTGCAGCTACCCCATTTGGCTTTATGTGTGCGAGGGACCTGAATCAAGTGAGCTTGGGAAGACCTCAAGCTTCTTTTAGGTACATGCAGGAGGAGTCTGGAAGTCAGGTACCGTGGTCCTATTCCATGAACTGCCTTAAAAGTAAGACAGAGCGACTGAAACTGGATACGCTGCGCCACTGGTAACCAATGTAATTTCCTGAGACTCTCTTTAACTGATATACATCGTCGGAGATTAAGAACCGCTCTGACAGCGGAATTTTGAACTAATTGGAGTCTTTTTATCAGCCCCTTATCCAGATTAAGGAACAGTGCATTACAGTAGTCTATCTTGGACATTACCAATGCCAGGATAGCAGATACTCTCCATTCATGTAACAGATAGGGGAAGATTTTTCTGAGCATGTTAATTGACCATAAACTGATGTTTACCACATGATTAATCTGTTTTTTAAAAGACAGATGTTCATCGAACAAGATGCCTAGTTTTCTAGTAACAGTAGTGGGCACAGGGCAGTTACCACATTCAGAGGGCCACCACCGTGAGTTCCATAAATTCTTTCCAGGTGCAAAACATAAAACTTCGGTTTTGGTGGCATTCATTTTTAGCCAATTGGTCTTCATCCATTTACTCACTTCCACCATACAATTACTGAACCGATCTGCAGCCTCCTCCCATGGCTGATTAATAGGAATAATAAGCTGGGAGTCATCAGCATAGGAAGATGGAGTGAAACCAAAAGTATGAATTACACTAGCCAAAGGCGCTACATACACATTAAACAATGTGGGGCTGAGGGAAGATCGTTGCGGAATCCCACATGGCAGAAGATAAGGTCTAGATTTGAAATCACCACAGCTAACTGTGGTCCATCTATTTGTAAGAAAAGACTTCAAAAGTTTAAGCGCCTTGTCCCTCAAACCCACATGATGCAAACAGGTCATTAATAGTGTGGGAGAGATAGTGTCGAAGGCAGCGGATAAATCTAAAAGAACCAAAATGGCCCCCTTGCTTTCATCAACCATCCTTCGAATAGTATCAGAGGATGAGATTAGGGCAGTTTCAGTACTATGCTCTTTTCTGAACCCGTATTGGGAGATATCAAGAGCATCCGCTTTTGTTAAAAACTCGATCAATTCAGAGTTCAAAATTTTTTCTAGAATCTTTGCCAAAAACGGGAGACGTGCTATTGGCCGCAAATTACTCATGTCCTGATTATCCCCGTCTGTTTTTTTCTTGAGGGGTACTATTATCATTTCTTTCCAGATAGATGGGTACTCCCCAGACATAGCTACCTCTTGGTAAATGGGGACCAACATCCGTGCCATTAAATCCGGAACCAAGTTCAAAATGGAAGGAGGACACGGATCCAGAGTGGAGCCCGATTTAATTTCAAGAATCTTCTTTTTAATAGTATCCATGGAAGGGGGTTGGAAATATGACATTAGTGACTGGCCATCTGCTGTAGCACTCTCTGTTATCATGGGGGGTAATACTTCGGGAATAATCTGGATATCAAAGTTGCTATGTATTTGCAATATCTAAAGCAACTTTGTCACAGAAACCCTGAGAGTTTTCTAGACCAGCCAGCTTCATGGGCACAGTTAGGGCCTTAATAGTCTTAAAAAGTTCCCTGGGGGCATTAATAGCCTCCTTTACTTTAGTAGTATAAAATTTAGATTTGGCCATAAATTGTGCTGCTTTATAAGCCTTTAGAGTGGACGTAAGGGTCACCCTTTCCTCAGGTACTGGATTAAGTTTCCACCGTCTTTTCTGCTGTTGATACTTTCTTTAAAGGAGTTTGAGGTCTTTTGTAAACCAAGGGTGACCTGGTTTCTTCTGACTATTGGGATTTCTAATTACAGGGGGTACCATTTCTTCCATGGTCATTTCCACTCCTTTCAGAAAGCTGTCAATCAGGGGCAAGGCCATAGCTTTAGCCTTATCCCAACCAGCTTCTAAAGCTGGGCCTAACTCCTCTACTTTAACCTTTTCCATAACCTGGCTACCTTGTTCATTTCCACGTTAGCAGCCCCAACATTCTTTGAGGCGAGTTTAAATTTCAGCAGATGATGATCCGTCCAACTCAACTGTATCATGGTTACCTCCACCTGTTGAGTAGCTCGTGCAAACACCCCATCCAGAATATGCCCTGCAATATGGGTGGCCGACGAGACTCTGAAGGTCCAATCCAGGGCCTCCATAAAGTCAATGAATTCACGAATCTTAGGAGTTGACGTCTCATCAAAGTGCATGTTAAAATCACCCAATATCACAGCTTTTGCAGACAGAACCATAGGTTCTATCAACTTAGGCCAAGACTGTAAAAAGTTTTTAGTCGATCCTGGTGGACGATATATCAACAGCCCCTCTAGTAGTACCCCACTGTTTTGAGAAATTGTAAATATCATTGCCTCACATGAATCTGTTGAAGAACTAATGCATGTGCATGCCAACGTAGACCTATAGATAATGGCCAGACCTCCCCCCCCCGTTCTGAGGTCTATCAAGTCTGTGGAAGGTAAAACCTGGTGGAGAGGCGACAATAAAGTCTGGTCCGATTCTACTTTACCCCAGGTTTCAGTAATAAATAGACAATCAATCTGCCAATTATCAATCATTTTGCAGATTTCCTGTTTATGTTTGGGAAGGGACCTAGCATTTATTAAGGCATACTGAAAACTGTAATTATGAAATGCCTTCTGTTTCATTTTTTTCTCTCCCAACCCTGCCGGCCTAATGTCTTGGTTTCTTCCCTTTGTTGCCTCTATAAGGACTTGAATAGCCCAATTACAGGTTTCACAGGTCCAAATAGATCCACCCTTCCTTAAAGGTTTAGATACTACTTTATTAGTGCGATTAGGCAATAGTTTACTGTAATCTTCCTCTCCCCCAGATACTGCACAGCTATGAAAAAGGACAGTATTTCTGGCCCCGGGGCCCGGTCGGGCGCGGACGGGCATAGACGGGCTTGCCTCTGGTGCGCCTGTGGCGCGCCCGCTGCGCGCGGTCGCTTGTTCCGGCACATTTATGCCTGTAGGAACGAGGCCCAGCCCAGAATCGGCTCCCTAACACTAGACCGCTAACTTGCGGTCCCAACAGGAAGGAGGGCTCTTACTGACCCTCACTTCCTGTTTAATACAAGTAAAAACGATTTCCACTCCCTCCACAGGCTATTTTAACTAAACTCCTCTTCCCCAAACCCCCAGAACATTAAAAGTACTCAGAAATAACTTTTGCACAATTCAAAAATGCTAATTTAAAAAAAACACACACATTGATTAAAAACAATTTTCCTTATTTTTCTATTCTATTTTCCTCTTTCTATTAAAATACTAAAATTTAATACATCAAAGCCACAGTAGTTATAAAAAGCAGATGTCACCACACAAACCTTAAACCAGCAAAAGCTAAAAAAAGTGCTTTCTTCTCAATTCTGTCTCTCGTTCCGGCACATTTATTCCTGCAGGAACGAGGCCCAGCCCAGAATCCGCTCCCTAACACTAGAGCGCTAACTTGCGGTCCCAACAGGAAGGAGGGCTCTTACTGACCCTCACTTCCTGTTTAATACTAGTAAAAACAATTTCCACTCCCTCCACAGGCTATTTTAACTAAACTCCTCTTCCCCAAACCCCCAGAACATAAAAAATACTCAGAAATAACTTTTGCACAATTTAAAAATGCAAATTTTTTAAAAAACACACACATTGATTAAAAAACAATTTTCCTTATTTTTCTATTCTATTTTCCTCTTTCTATTAAAATACTAAAATTTAATACATCAAAGCCACAGTAGTTAAAAAAAGCAGATGTCACCACACAAACCTTAAACCAGCAAAAGCTAAAAAAAGTGCTTTCTTCTCAAGTGCGGTCTCTCGTTCCGGCACATTTATTCCTGCAGGAACGAGGCCCAGCCCAGAATCCGCTCCCTAACACTAGAGCGCTAACTTGCGGTCCCAACAGGAAGGAGGGCTCTTACTGATCCTCACTTCCTGTTTAATACAAGTAAAAACAATTTCCACTCCCTCCACGGGCTATTTTAACTAAACTCCTCTTCCCCAAACCCCCAGAACATTAAAAATACTCTGAAATAACTTTTGCACAATTTAAAAATGCTAATTTTAAAAAAAACACACACATTGATTAAAAAACTATTTTCCTTATTTTTCTATTCTATTTTCCTCGTTCTATTAAAATACTAAAATGTAATACATCGAAGCCACAGTAGTTATAAAAAGCAGATGTCACCACACAAACCTTAAAACAGCAAAAGCTAAAAAAAGTGCTTTTGTCTCAAGAACAAGATTTCAATTTAGGATGGTGCGTCGAGTGAATACCTCAACTAACCTCTAATTACCATTGGCATGTGGGGGCTTCATGCAAAACGAATTTAGTCAACACAAATTTAGAAAACTTCTAGCTTGGGCCCTATCAAAATAGCAGTTGGTACCTAAGAAGGAAAACACAATGCATAATACAATTATCCTTTCATAATTACCAAATACAATCAGCATTCAAGATAAGTCTTCATCCTTCAGGTACCGGTTCGATCAGCATGGGGCAGATTTCAAGGGGAGGGCAAAGTTAAGGGCAAGTTTCCTTGCGGCAGCAAGGAAAATGGGGTAAAAGTTACTGCATAGGCAAGACGGGGCAGGATTAAAGTTAAAGTGTCTAGGGTGAGAATTCTTAAAGTCTCTTTCTCTGCGACAGAGAAAGGTGTCAAAGGGCTAATTCCAAAATGGCTTCTTGAATCTTGCTTCAAAATCGCATCAAGGAAAAATGGCTGACTTCTCTTTGTTCGGTGGGTTTAAGTAAGAAACATTCCAAATTCTTCAGGGTCTTCCATTGGAGGGTTCATAGGGTGGCTTCAATTTGACCAATGAATAGTGTTTTTCTTCTAGTACTCATTTATGCATACATTGTCCTTGGAGCCTTGGAACACAAGTTGCAACAAAGTTTGCCAATTAATTTTATCTTAGTGCCTTTATTGCCTGCACCTGAAGGAGCTGACCTTGCATCAAAGAGGATGAAACCAGCCTAGCACGAAACCGTG